>NC_047506.1:14809805-15124212 GCF_902827115.2 Pseudochaenichthys georgianus
ACAGAGTAATGGAAACACATTGTATAATCAGTGGACTACTATTCAAGGCATGGTGTCAGCGTTATAATACCAGTGAGCCCATACACGGAAACAATGACGAGCTGGCATCCCAAAGCTGCTGTTGCATTAGCTCATCAGAATACCAGTGGCCATTGTTTACAGCATGCTGATAGTGTTTTTTTTATTTCATCTTAAGCCCCTTGTTGTGATACATGAGGATTTTTGAGCTGAAGCACTGTTTCAGACCGCTCAGTGCCACACAAGGTCCTGTAAAGCTCAAGTCTCACTGCTGTTGCAATTCGCATCCTGAAGATTTTTGGGCAACATGCCTGAAAGTGGAGGGTGGAGGGGGGGGGGGGGTGGGTGTGTGTGTGTGTGTGTGTGTGTGTGTGTGTGTGTGTGTGTGTGTGTGTGTGTGTGTGTGTGCCTTCGCTGCAACAGATAATGCTGAGCTTGGACTTTGGGGGCTTTGAGCAGATGCAGCCATAGTGAACAGCAACACTGTGGAGCTGTGTTGGTGTTGCTTCTAAAGCCGCAACTTTGCATGTTAACGCCATTATGCAAATATCAGATGATGCAGTTCCTACAGTGGCCACTAGATCACAAACTATACTCAGAAGACTCCAAACGTCTTTATGTTAATACTAACACAGTGAAATAAGCTCCACCCAGTCTGTCGTAATTTGAGTTTCCTGGTTGCAGTAACAGTCAATATTGGATCAGTCAGTGAATGCATCACAGCGTACCATCAGAAACTTATAAGCAGCATAACAGAAATCACTTACTGTAAGTGCATCTTTTCACTTTAATTTCTCTCACTATTAATAATAATAATAAACGTTATTTATATAGCCCCTTTCATGCTTGACGCAGCCCACAGTACAGAGAATGACAGAAAATGACAATAACAAGTGACATAATTAAAACAAGGTATATACAGAAAGAGTTATATCATTGAACCATAAAACAATAAAACAATAAAAAAATGAACCGTGATACTACTAAAAAATTACAATTGCCCCAAATTAAAAAGATAGGTCTTTAATTTACTTTTAAATATTCAAATTGAGGTTGCTGTTCTAAGCTCAAATGGGAGGATGTTCCACAGTTTGAGGCCATAAAAACGCACAAATCCCCAGTTTTCTTGCAATGCACTCTAGGTACTTCTAAAATTAAAATATTGGAGGATCTGAGTGTCCTGCAGGTTGATAAAATGAGAGATGAATAAGAAACTACTGTTCTGCTGTGATTTATTCCAGAGGAGGGAGAGTTTAATTTGAACATGGTGTGATGTTTTTTCTGAGAAAGTGAAGTCACCTTGGGAGGACCCAGCTGATCAGCCTGGACTGCTGCTGCTGTGCTGTCAGGAAGCCGTTCTGCTGATCTGTGTTTCAGCACCTCCTAATCACACATCCATCAACTCTGAAAACACTTAGTCAGGCGCGCCAGCTGCTTTTCACATCCTTTAGACATGTCTTGCTGCTGTCGATGAGCCTGTATTTAATTTAAACTTAAAATATTTGCGTCTAATATTTATCTTATTGTATGGACATTTCAATTGGCCACTTGACAGTTCTTGTGTACATTTGGGCCAGAGGCTGTAGGCATAATGTCAGACGTGCATGTAAAGAATTGCAGAGGCTAAAATGAATGGTAGCTAACACAAAGGGAGTCTGTATGGATAGCACACAATGCCTTAATGAAAACCATGGTACCCGTGTAATTAACGTACAATACCAGTGTGAGCAGCAGCATGCAGCGTCAGATCTGTGTCAATGTACAGGATTATGTAATAGCAGCTGCCACAGCTGTCAGCGAGCCGCGCCGCTCTGCCGTTAGCTTGACTTACGCTCTAGCGGTTTATTGCACAGCCTTGCGTCATCCCCACTTAGCCTGAGAGCCTGACGTTCTGGCGTCAAGCAGGCGTTAAAGTCAGACACACAAAGTCACTGCAAACTGGCTGAGGAAAAGGAGGGGGGGGGGTTAGACCGCTCATTATAGGCCAGACTCTCCCTCTGACCTCTGAACCCCTGTCTGGTCCCTCCCTGTGTATGATGAGTCACTCCGGCCTGCCGATCCACAGCTTTCCACTTCCAACCCATAAGCAACCACACACACACACACACACACACACACACACACACACACACACACACACACACACACACACACACACACACACACACACACACACACACACACACACACACACACACACACACACACACACACACACACACACACACACACACACACACTCACACTCACACTCACACTCACACTCACAAACACACACTCATTGACACCGACACACACACAAACACACACAGAATAGAGCAGCTGCAGTGTCTCAGTGGTGTGTGTGTGTGGTATGTTGATGTGAGTACAGAGGAGCTCTCTCTGTCTCAGCTCGCTGCCAGTTGTCCTGATCGAACTGTGGAGAAGCTTTTTTTTTTTTAACATCGTATTTCTGTCATCCTCTTTTTATTTTCCAGCTCTCTCTCTCTCTCTGTCTCTGCTACGCTCACTCCCTGCTCAGCTGAAGTTCAGTAGGACAGCGAGGTTCCTCGGAGAGCAGGAATGCTGGCAGGCTGGCTGAGAAATGAGAAATAAAGGGAGTAGAGCTGCACTGGCTCGTGAGTCCTTTTAAGAAGTGCTACTGGCCCCAAATCGTAAATGTAAGGGATACCCAGAGTCTGTAGAGTGTACACATTACACAAAACATGATTTAGATGTTTTCAATCGCCTTGAAAAAACATCTTACCACCTAACCTCTTAGCTTTTTCAACCCTCACATAAATAAGTGAAAATAGTTACAGTGCTCTTTAGAAATCAACATGTTTTACATATTTCTTCCTGTTGATTGACCTTTTTTGTGCTTATTATCTACAAAAAACAACGTATACATCATTATTTTTTTATTTAATTCTCCGCCTGCTCTTGTTAGAAGATACCTTTTTACCTTTTGAACATTATCTGCTCTCCACACATGTACTGTACCTGTGAGACTCATGAAAGGGAACCTGGTCTCACATGTTCAGATCACAGTAACGACATTACTGACCCCTGGTAGGAGCTTCTAGAAGTGAAGAGCGGGTAACGGCAGCAGCCCCTCTTTGATCAGCAGAGTGTAATTTGTTCCGTGAAAAGCGAAGAGCGTAGCAGACTTATGACTTGGTCTGAGTTATGTTCTGCTGCTGAACGCTGCGTTCCTCTCTGCACACCGCTCAGAGGTCTGGATTCAGTCAGTTCTCAGGCTCCGAGGTCAACAGGTCACACGTCTTTTGAATAATGCAACCAGAAAAACTCCACTGAAAGTTTTCAGACATCCTGTTGAGCAGGTTCAGTGAAAGTACACATATTTATTTTTGGTGTTAGCTGCCAGGCACTCTATCTCTTCTTACAACACGTGACATAGGAGATGTGTACAGTCAGAGAGAGACAGAAGAGTGTTTTAATTTATGACAAGTAAACTAATTCATTAAACTATAATGTTGGTAAGTGAACTTTGACAACACAAAGTGAGCAGATTAACTCTTTAACCTTATTGCTCATGTTTCTTTCCCCCATTGGTGTAATGTCACTTATGCGGCTTTCACACCAGCGCTTTTCCCTTTCTAGCTCCGAGCGGGAGCTTTTCTGGTTCAGCTCCGGTTTCCCTTTTCAGCTCCCGCTCTGTGCACACCGCCCACTGGCGCCCCAGAGCTGCCCCTGCTGCATCATGACGTCACCGTTTACATCGCTGATTTGCTCCCCAACGGCAGCCATTACGGCGCTCACTACAACGGGGAACTGCGTCGGGTCGATGATCGTGTTGCTTTTAATCACACGAAGCCAGAATAAATTGAATAACGACTTCTCCAACCTTATACTTTGCTCCAGAGTGCCGTGGTTCATTGTTTATTCATGTGTTTCTGCAGCATTTACCGACCGCTGCAGTGCTGGCTGCTCTTCCACAGGAGTTTATTCTCCCGTTAGCTCCCGGTTAGCTCACACTGCAGCGGCCGCTCTAAAGTATTCACTGTCCGACTCACACAAGCAGCTGATGCATATCCCCAGTTCCCCTTAGCCTAAGTGAATGTGTGTCAGTCTGAATTGACGCTGTTTGGTATCACAACGCTGTTATGAAAGTTTCTCTGGTATAAAACGGGTGATGTTAGCATAGCAACCGAAGCTAAACTGACTACTTGCATCCGATAGCTGCAATAATACAAAACAACACGTCTGCCTCTCTCCACAATGATCGATAACAGTGAACGGATGGTCAAAGTAAGGTACAAATAAACAGAATCACACGAAGCCTGGTTAGTGTTGCCTGACTTTATAAAGTGTGTTTATAGGCACTACTGCTTGGAGGCAGGCATAACAGTCGACCCATGTTCAGGGGAGGTGGGTTTAGTTTCCTGCACGCCTCGACGTAAGAGAGACGTAAGCGACGCCACCTCTTAGCTCCGAAGCTCTTGCCTCTAGACCGACAATTGTTTAGAGCTGGAAGTGAACCCGATTCCGGAGCTAAGAGCCGGCGCCGCTGCGGTGTGAACAGGAAAAACCGGCGCTTTTCAGCTGAAAAAGCGCTGGTGTGAAAGGGGCATTAGTACATTAGCTGTGAGTATTTTTTATAGTACCTTTATTTTACATATTTAGCTACTTTGCAGATTTAGGTTAACACAAAACATACATGGACACATACATAATCATATATTATTATAGGTTAAGCTTAAGAGTAGTGTATAAAGTAATTCAAATAAACCCCACATATACATTTTGATGCTAATACTTCCTTTCAACTTACGTTCAATTTTGAGCTTTTGCTTGTTACTTACTTGAGTATATTTACACTGTAGTATTGCTACATTTACTAAAGTAAATAATCTTCTTCCACCTCTGCTTGCCCCTTAATTTAATTCCATTACTTTTTCTACATATGTCGGTAAATAACGAGATATAACCAATTAACTCAGTTATTAGGAATGGTGGCCCAAACCACAATCATTAGACCGTAGTTGTAAAACAGATCTACCCTTTAAGGTGCCTGAGTTCAGTCGCCTCTGAACCTTCCCTCTGCTGCACTCAGAATAGATCCGTTAGCGCCACAGTTCAGCATTTCCTGAGTGTAAACTGGACCGCAGCCTGCACAAACGTTTCCTCTGCCTCACCCCGACTGCTCAGCACAGTCAGAAAGAGACGAAAAGATGGAGGCCTTCTTTGGATTTTGTTGAATAAAAAAGGACAGGTGTTGGGTAAGAGTGATGTTTGGGAGAGAAACACGCTCAAAGTTTGAAAGGGGAAGAATCAATCTTCTTTTTTTTTTAGTCCCGCAGCGGGCAAATCTACAGCAAAAGTGACATAGCAGATGAAAGGCAATCAGTAATAAAGTAGCTAACATGTTTAAATATAAAGAAAAAGCACACATATGAAATAAAAGTAAAAAAGTATTAAGGACTCATCCATGGCTAAAAAAGAAAAGTAGCAGCATTTAAATAGGTAACTGAACATGAAAATATTACGTTTTGAGAGACTATAAAAGTTATGTTTTGCACATATAAATAATTATGGTTAAGGCAGCAGACTTGAAAACATCGCCTTCAAGTTGAAGTTGCTCACACTTGGAGAGAGGAGGAGGAGGTGGTGGGGGGCGATGTGACTCCCCATCCTTATACGGTCACATGCAGCCTTGGCATGGACACAGAGAGCCCGGTCGGGGAAAACATGCTCATTTAGAGCTTATATAAACACACCGACCCACAGCCTGCCCCCCCCCCCCTCCCCGCACCCGGCCAGGGAAGAGGAAGGCAGGGAAAATGAGAAGAAGGCTGAGGAATGTGGAAGGGAGTGCGTTGATACATTCCTGAGCTTTCAGTGCACAGAAATACCTCCTGTATCGTCAGGAAACGCAGCTCTGACGATTCAGCGATGATTCTTCCTGGGATTAGACTTGATACAATTTATACGATTTAAGGAAATAAGACTCATAAAGCGGCTAAAGTTCCTTACTGCCAGATACGTCATGGACCCACCTGGCATCAAAGATTTTGAGGAAAACAAAAAAACAAATCACTTGATCTTCTTTGCACGAATAATAACCTGGACTCACCCCATTTCTGAACTGCCGTAGTCACTCGTCTCTTTACTATTTATTTTACCTGATGTTATCCAACATGAGACATGCAGTTAATGAAATCTATTTTGACTGTACCTTGGCAATTAAGGGAAAAAAAAGAAAAACAAGCAGCACTTCTTGAGTTAATTTAGTCCTTGTAACTGATTTTAGCTTGAAGTGAATATATCTGCACTTTCCTTGTTGTTCGGAGTTTGATTCTTTATGGTTCTTGCACTTTTTTACAAGTCGCTTTGGATATCAGCTAAATGATATGTAATGTAATGTAACTACTGTTATTAAACCTTATTTCTTGTATTCTTTTTGATAATAAAATGGATGGATCATGGTGGATTTCTACACTTTTTTCCACACAGGGGACAACTACGATGTGTGCGCCATATGCCTGGACGAATATGAAGAAGGGGACAAGCTCCGAGTCCTGCCTTGTTCTCATGGTGAGTCTGAATCCTGTGCTGTAGATCAACTGTTTACCTTTGTGTGACACCAAACTCAACACAGGCCAACCGAGGAGAGCATTGCTTAAGATTAAAACCGTTTTTTCTTACAAAATCCAACAATACTTATTCCATCATTCTTCATTTATGTTTTCTTATTGTCAACAATTCCCATGAGCCCAAAGTTAAATGAGGGTCCTAGGATGGTTTGACATCAACTAAATGACAGTGCTCAGTATAATGAAGAAACCCTCCACCCATTGTTGCTCATTAATGTGTTTTCAGTAGTTTTGGCAGACTGGTGCAGAGAAATAAGCTACGTCAGGCTTTGGCTACAGAGGCAGAATTTTTATATCCAACAGATTGAAACAGAACCTGTTACCCTGCAATAGTGTTTTATTGTCAGAGTTTATAGATGTTTTATATTCACGGTCTACTCTATATTTTTTACTTTTTAATGCTGCTTTAATTCTATTTTGAGATGTTTTCAATTCTAGTTTATTTTTACTCTTTAATATCTACTTATGTACAATGCCTTGTTTTGTTTTGTTGTCTTTTATGCTTCTGCAACCAGTGGCGGTTCTAGACCAATTTTACTGGGGGGGTCAGGCTGGGGCCAATGATTTCATGAGGGGCACAATAAAAGTGGGTTAAAAGACAAAGACAGTATAAAGTAATTGTGTAAAATAAACATAAAATACAGTTATTGGTATTTGTAGTTTTTTTATTTAGAGTATTTGTTTTAGTAACTTTAAGTGACAATTTAATTAAAAAACATAAACAATATTTTCTTTTATATAAGGTAATGAACAGTTTAATCTCCACTGTACATCCGGTTCTCTGATTTGATTTAGTTCCAATAAATCGTACTATTGTAACCTTTTTTTTGAGGGGGGCCACAGGGAGGTCCCTGGTCAGTGTTACGGGGGCACTGGCCCCTGTTGGCCCTCCCCCTAGAACCGCCCCTGGCTGCAACGCAAACATTTCCCAATTTGGGATCAATAAAGATCCTCTTATCTTATCTTTTTTGGATTTGTTGACAATGAGAAGTTGTCTTTTAAGAACAACAAAACAACACAGGGTATTTTCAAGTGCTAACAGGTCGTTAACTCGCTTTATAATTATAATGGTGGACAGTGGACATCCCCTGTACAGTTTCGGAGGTGTTGCACAAACAATTGCTGGTTGCACTGTCGCGTACATTCATTTCGGAAAATGTTTGTCTTTCTCACATGCCTGCCACGATGGTCCTTCAGAATTGTTTTTTAAACTCTAATCTCACTTTCGCGAAGTTTGCTGGTGACTCTAGAACAGCTGACAATGTATGTATGTGTGTTGATTAAGAGAAAAAGGTGCTTGGTATTTTTATTGTTGTTACTATCAGGAAATGTACAGCCAAATCCAGGTCCACCTAGCAGTTTTAGTCAAATAGCTACTCCTGCTGATTTTATATCTAGATCTGGGCTAGGTTTAATTCATTTAAATGTGCGTAGTCTGTTACCTAAATTAGATTTTGTCCGTATTTGGGCGAGTTCGACTGATGCTGATGTCATTGTCTTATCAGAAACGTGGCTAGATAAATCCATTTTGGCCTCTGACATTTACATAAATGGTTACAGTGTATATCGTACTGACCGGCCTAAAAAAGGTGGTGGCGTTGCCATTTATGTGAAAAATAAGTTTTGTGTAACTAATATGGTTTCCAAATCTGTTAGTAAACAGCTAGAATTTTTAGCCGTGAATATTGAGGTAACAAAGGGTCAACAGCTCATGGTGGTGGGCTGCTACAGGGCCCCTTCGGCTGTCAAGGACTCTTTATCGTCATTGGCAAAACTGTTGTCACAACTTTCCTACAAGGAAATAGTGCTGCTTGGTGATTTTAATTGGGACTGGTTAACTTCTGTGTCAGAGGATTTTAAAAACCTGTGTACCTCTTTGAATTTTACCCAGATTATAGTAGGTCCTACTCGCCCAAATATTAAGTCCCCAAATAAATCCTCCTTAATTGATCTAATTTTAACAAATGTTCCACATACATACTCATCTATGGGAGTATTTGCTAATGATGTGAGTGACCACTGTGTTGTAGGCACAATTAGGGACACTAAGGTCCAAAAGGTTAAACCACGTGTCATCACAAAGAGAGATAAAAAACACTTTGTGGAGCAGGGTTTTTTACATGATCTGTTTGATTTTGATTGGGGTAAAATCAATCTGTGTGCTGATGTAGAAACTGCATGGTCTTATTTTTATCTTGGTTTTATGAAAATTATAGATAGACATGCACCTCTGCGTAAATTTAGAGTGAAGGGACAAAACAATCCCTGGTTTTCTGCTAAGCTGTCTAGTCTCCTGCATGAGAGAAATAATGCTTGGGCTAAGGCTAGGAAATCAAGCTCAGAGGTAGAATGGCTACGTTTTAGGCAGCTAAGAAATAGCTTCACATCTCAAATAAAAAGTGCTAAATCAAAGTACTATTTGTCGGTTACCACAGAAAACCTGAATAATCCTAGGAAATTTTGGAAAGCAATAAAATCGATTTCCACTGGTGATATCCCAAATGAGCTACCTCCGTGCCTCACCACAGCATCTGGCACTATATCAGACAGGGCCACTATGCTAAATTGCTTTAATAAGCATTTTGTGTCTTGTGGCTCTCTGTTTGATTCTCTCACTGACTGTACTTCTGCTTCTGTGAACGCTCCAATCCGTGACTCTGAACAATGTGGTCTGGAAAACCCTTTCAGTTTTACTCCTTTAACTATTGGTATTGTTCATGAAGCATTATCCAAGTTAGATCCTAGGAAACTGGCTGGCCCGGACAACTTAGAACCTTTCTTTTTAAAGATAGCTGCAGATTTTATTGCTCCACCTCTTACTTCTCTTTTTAACCTCTCCCTCAGCACAAATGCAATTCCAAAAGTATGGAAGTCAGCTTATGTCTTGCCTTTACTGAAAGGAGGGGAGGCAACTATTTTAAATAACTATAGGCCAATCTCTAAATTGTCAGTTCTGGCTAAGGTGCTCGAACGACTTGTGAGTGAACAAGTAAAGGAGTTTTTATGTATAAATGATATCCTGTCTAAACATCAGTCAGGATTCAGAAAGAAACACAGCACCATCACTGCCACAATGAAAGTGGTAAATGACATTACTAGTATCTTAGATAATAAGCAGAGTTGTGCAGCTCTATTTATTGACCTTTCCAAAGCGTTTGACACCGTTGATCATCGCATCTTAAAGCAGAGGCTACTCAGTATTGGCATATCCAGCCATGCAGTGGGGTGGTTTGTGAACTACCTCTCTGAAAGGTCCCAATGTGTTCATTTTGATGGACTGTCTTCTGAGTGGTTAAACATTTATAATGGTGTACCACAAGGTTCTGTTTTAGGACCACTTTTATTCTCCATATATATTAACAGCGTAGGTGATAATGTGGATGAAGCTACTTTACATTTTTATGCGGATGATACTGTGATGTATTGTGCAGGTCCCACCATTAAAGAGGCTGTTGTTAAATTACAGGCTGTTTTTAACACTATTCAGACTCAGCTCTCTGAATTAAAGCTTCTTTTAAATGTGGATAAAACCAAGGTAATGCTCTTTTCAAAAGCTAAAAAGACACCAGAGCCTGTTTTAGATATTGTAACTACGCAAGGAACAAAACTTGAAGTTGTTGCCTGTTACAAATACCTTGGTATCTGGCTTGATGATTGTCTCTCTTTTAAACTTCATGTCAATAACCTGCTTAAAAAACTGAGGGTTAGGCTAGGTTTCTTCTACAGAAACAAGTCCTGTTTCTCGCTTGAGGCCAGGAAAAGGCTAGTCACTGTGACCTTTTTACCTGTGCTGGACTATGGTGATTTGTTGTATATGAATGCACCTGCCAATTACCTGAGCAAATTGGATGCTGCGTATCACAGTGCTCTGAGATTTGTCACAAATTGTAAAGCGCTTACACATCACTGTACACTGTATACCAAGGCAGGTTTACCATCACTCTCTGTATGGAGGCTCAGTCACTGGTACACTTTTATTTATAAAGCTATGTTGGGCAAACTCCCGTATTACATCCGTTCTCTGGTAAAGCAGAAAGTTGCGGGCAGCTATTGTCTGAGATCGCAGGATGTGGTCTTGTTAGATGTGCCAAGAGTGAGGACTGTCTTAGGTAAGACGGCTTTTATGTGCGAAGCTCCACTTGCTTGGAACAGCCTACAGTCCAAATTGAAATTGAGCGATTTTATTTCTCTGAATGTTTTTAAGGCACGTCTGCACGAGATGCTTTCTGACACTATGGGTGTTTGTAAGTGTTGGTGAATATGTAATTATGATGTCCTCTATTGTTTGTTTTATGTTGTTTTTATGTTTCATGTGGAACTAAATTGATGCAGGTCTCCCTTGTAAAAGAGATCCATGATCTCAAGGGACCTATCTGTCTAAATAAAGGTTTGAAATGAAAATAATAAATGACTTTGTTCCGCTGACTGTTACTGTCGCCCGCAGCCTACCACAGCAAGTGTGTGGACCCCTGGCTGACCAAGACCAAGAAGACGTGTCCGGTGTGTAAGCAGAAGGTGGTCCCGTCGCAGGGGGACTCTGACTCGGACACCGAGGAGGGGGATAGCGGCCTCGATGAGAACGAGGAGGTGTCGGAGAGCACCCCCCTGCTGCGCTCCCTGGCCTCCACCAGCGCCCACTCCTTCGGCACCATGTCGGGGGCCTCTCGCTCCGAGCAGGACCCCGAGTCCTCCGACTACGACGAGCTGGACAGCAGCGACAGCGACGACGAGGTCACCGTGGAAACCGTGGTGGTACAGATGCAGCAGCCCTGCTCCGAAGACCACGAGCAGGACCTGCCCCAAGCTTGACTGATTGTTGGCACCAAACCCAAAACAGATTCATCTCTCTTCTGTCACTGCTTACAAGACATTGTATCGTATTGTCCTTACAAAGTTTCAAATACATATCTACGTTTTTTTTTATACATGATTTCAGATAAAGTGCTGATGTGTGACAGGACGTCGGGAGCGGCAGGTTGGTGATGTACAGTAGACTTTTATACTGTACTCTTTAGTCAAAGATGATAGACGGATGGAAAAGTCCCAGAAACATCACGCTTGTTCAGTAAAAGTACTATGTATATAAAAAGTATAAATCACAATAAGTTGCATCTTAACCTTTGACCATCTTCTACATGTTTCAGATGGAGGTTCATTACTGTACATACATGCTACACTGACACTCCAACAACTGCTATGCAGCATCCTTTTTGTAAAATAAAAAACTACAGAAACATTTTAAGCCACAGCAATATGGTTTTGCCAATGTATCTCTAGCCTGATATGAGGGAGCCAAGGTGCTCCTGTCTGTTTTGTGCCACGGTTAATCTGTTACGAATCACTCTGACAAACTGAAGCCAAACCAGTTTGAGAAACTCCTGGCTAAGAATGTCTCCATGTGACGTCACGTTGTGCAGAGACACTCGAGTGGAAACTCACGCTGCCTGTGGGGAACTTCTTCTGGCTGCTGCAGACCTATCACTCTTAACACGCGCCGTTATTGGTGGATAGTCCTGTGACACACATGTAACTGACCTTATCTCATTTGAAGTTTATAGTAAATATGCTTTTTTCTTCTCCATAACATGGCTTGATTTTTTTTGTTTATAAACCCTGTTGCCTTTTTTAGTTGATGTATTGTGTCTTGATAGTGTTTTCCTGCTCATGTGTGTATTCTTCATATGAATTCACTTCAATAAAATGAAAATGACACGGAAACTTTTCCTGGTGAATAATTTTAATTTCCTCAGTTTTCAGTGGAAACACTTTTATACAGCCATTAATCGGACATCCATCCTTCCTAGATCCTGCTTTTGCTTCAGACGCCTGTGTTTGGACCCTTTCCGTCTCAATATGTACATCTGCAGTATTTAAGGACTTATATAGGCTCCACAGTTAACTTGGTCAGTGTAATGAGATGATTACATGACACAAATCAGCCCGTTTAAGTCCGACATGGCTCATTAGCAATTAGAAATTATAGGACTTGTCAGAATACACTTATTTCTCGATTAGAAAGCAATTTTGAGGTTTGTCCTGGGAGGCCCAAGGATTTGAAGCTCCCCCCCAGTGTTTCTGGCTGAGGACTTTTGTAATTTGCCATCTCTAGTTCGCATTTTGAATTCACTAAATAGACAACACTTCAAAGTAGATATCCTGCTGCTTTAACATCTCTTCTGTGTAGGCTTCCAACTTGTTTTAAACCTTCAAATATTCAATATCTGAATAAGCACTACCCATTAATCGGACTCAAAGCAACGATAAATAGTGAAACTGAAAAATTGAGATTTCAGAAACAAACATTTGACATTCATCTTCTCTGACTCTTAACCAAATATGTGCATTTTCCAAAACGTTAAACCATTCCTTCAATAAAAAGAGGCAGCATTTAGCATAATAAAAACACAGAAAAACATTTATCTGGTTGGAATAAATTTATTTGATCTGTCTGTAAACAAAGTGATAAATCAATTTATGGCATTTCTTGGTTTTATGCATATGAAATCAGATGCATTATAAGATACTATCCCAGATGTAAGAAAAAAAAAAAAAAAGTGTTGAGGAGAAAGGAAATGAACATAAATCAGCAAACAGGACTTGAAACAGTTGTTTTTTTATATGAGTACACATATCTCACATGGCCTAAACAGTGGAGCGGAAGCAAATAATAGAAAAAGTGCCAATGAAATGACTTTTTAGTGGACAGTGGGTAAAATCCATCTTACAACAGCAACAGATCTCTATATTATGGCACAGGATACACAGGTTCTGCAGTTCAGTTTCAACAAGACAACCAGAAGCGTCTTCGTTCCAACCAATCTCCCGTTGAGTGTCATTTCTACTTTTAAAAGTTTTTTTTATTTTATTTTTATATCAGTTGGACGTTACAGTTAGCAGAAGTGAGTGCGGACAGACCGTGTGATACCCCAGAACTCAGCTGACTACAGAGTAAAGGCAATTTATTCCACAGTTTTGTAGTTGTCAACACAGCATGGGTTTGTACAAATGCAGTCGTTTGTTTTCTAAACAAAAAAAGAAAAAAAAACAATGTAGTGAGAATTTTCTTCAGATACTCCCACCCTTACCTACCCTGTAGCTTCATATTTTTTTTTAACCATAGTAAGCATTATTGTCTGGTTAGTGTTTCCTTCATCAAAAATAGTTAGCAGTCATCCTTCACATGGTTTGGAGCAATTGTATAAACACCCGAGCTTCGACTACACTTGGTCCTATAAAAAGAAATTCAAACTGGACACGTTCCAGATGGTTGGATGCTGGGATAACTATTGTCCAAAAATGGCAGCCTTTCCAAAGATAAACAAAAGAAAATATATTACAGGAGCTGGCAAACAAAAACAGTATTTAGTGCCTGAGCCATTGTTACTGTGGAATGTCCTTGGGGTTTTCGTGTTGTGATGACGGGAGGAGAGGCTACCGGCATCTGGACAACAAACGCTCTCAAATCCGGCTCATGGTCGTCAGCTGAGCCGGTCCGAGCACCCCCCCCCATACACGCTTTCTCCCCCCCCCCCCCTTTTATAAAATGTGTTCAGGACAGAGCAGTGGATCTGGAGACAGCGGGGTCAGAGGACTGGTTGGTTGCTGTGTAGTGTTAGATCAAGATGAGAGTTCTGTGAGGTGTGTAGTGTCGCCTGCTTTGAGAACAGGATGTGGAAACGGAGAGGGGGAGGAACTCAACATTTTTGGCAGGAGGGGGTGCGCGGAGAGAAGCGACAGTTGACCGGCGTATGCATGCAGTCTCACCTCCGGACATGGAGGAAATTAAACCAGAAGCCGTGACAAGCTGGGTTACCGCTCAAGTGCTCTAAAAGGCAGCGGCTGCTCAGGAGGGAGTGTGTATTGTCGGGCGGGAGGGATTAAGAATCATGACAGAGAAATCAAAAAGAAATGTTTACTTCAAATTGACGCTTTAGCTTTCATTGTCCGAGTGTTTGGCCAGGTTTTTTCTTTTGCCGGTCTTGGTTAAGTACAGATTTGTCAAGACATCCTGTTAGCAACATGCTCATCTTTGCTATGGATCAACTTATAGTGCTTAAGGGGTAAGAGTACACAGCACAAGTGTGTTAATGGGGAGGAGAGGGGGATAACAAATAAGGAGGAGAGAAGGCAGAAAGACAAAAGTAACTACCAACTAGGACTGGAAGAAGTGTGAAATGCAACAGGGTGGTAAGGGTGAGCTGCTAGGTGGCGGGGTGTAGGCTGCTTTAGTATCCGGACTTCCTCAGGTACTCAGCCATATGAAATGCTTTCTTGTTGAGCTGCCCTCCATGGACACCTTCCTTCCCCATGACAAAAACCAATGCTAGAGTACACAAAAGAAGAAGCAAAACAAAGGAAATGAACAGACGTGGTGAAAGCAGGACTGGAAATAATATACTTCTTTTATTGCCACCTTGCTAAATGTGGGTTACATTGTTGACAGAGCCTGAACCCTGTGCTATGTTAGAAATGCTCCTGGGATTTTGTTTAAATCGGACTGTTCGGGGAAACATGGGCTCGACAGTAATTATTTTATTTGTATTTTACCTTTTATCAAAGTTTTATATTTTCCGTTTTCCTTTTTAATTTCCTGCAACTAAGCCACATAAAAACTAAACTAAAACCCTGAATCCCTCAAGTATTTTGCCATGGAGAATGCCTTCTTATTCAATCCGCCTCCATGGACCCCTTCTTTGCCCTTTACCAAGACCAAGACTGAAAGAAAAGAGACAGAAGACATTTAGAGAAAGTGCGGAGAGCCCACATGTGAAAAGAGAAGTGCTAAAAGCAGCAGGCAGACAGACGGCTACAGAGGAGGACAATGGCACAGAAACCAGAGCGGCGCTTTGGTCTGACGGCTGTATCGAGTCTAAACATTAATTTTCTTGTCAGTGCTGCTGGTGGTGAAGACATCACACATTACAATAGGGAAGTGATCACAGCGGGAGATTAAAGTAAAGGACGCATGCAAAGCTGTTTGCCAGTCTATCAGGCAGAGCTCAGAGCCATAGTGACGGTTGTGTTCACTTTAAACTCTCATGACTATCACTGAAAGTGAAGCAATGTTTGATAGGTAGCAGGAGCACATTCTCCAAATCAAACTTTGACCACAATGTACACTAAATCCAGGCAATTTATTGATTTAATGTATTTAAATAAATAAATATATATCTATCTTTAATAAGCTTTTATAAGACATGAGATAAACAGGGCAACTGTGACCGGTTGCTTGCCAAATAGTGAGCCCACATTTATCTGTACTGCTAAGCCTTATGGCTACTTCGCTTACTTCATCAGCCAGCATCCTTGGTATCTGTTGCTCACTGAGTTGGTTCTCGCTAAGCAGCCAATATAAGGCTTATTCCTCTTGCCAAATAGTGAGCCTGTGTTGATGTATGAAAACTATGTTAGAACTGGTTTATAAATGGTTCTTAATGATTAATAAAGTGTTTACAACCTAATTAATAACCTAATTATAAACACTTTATGAGGGTAGTCTTATTGTAAAGTGGTACCGACATTTCTTTGCAACAAGTCCAAAGGTACCACACTGGTTGCCATAAATGCTGCAAAATCTGCTTCTCTACTAATTTTCGATAAGCGACCAGGTGTTTGGATCCAAGGAGCTAAGAATTCCTCCTGGTTTCCTCTGTAATCATTACACACCATGCCAGCAGCAGAGACTTAGGAAAGTTAAGCTTCGACTGGATACTGCCCATGACTAATGCGGCACACATGCAGAACCAGCAGCATGCGTGTGGTACCTCTCCTCAATACATGTAAGAGCCCTGTAATGTAAGTCTTTTACTGGCCGTAGTGGAAGCGAGTGACCAGGGGAACAGATTCATACTTTTGAGGGTAGGGTGTGTTAACCAGGAAAGAGGAAGGTGCATGCAGTTTAGAAAGTTTTAAGGAAATCCCAGCCCAAAGAGTGAGCCCGGTGAGAGGAGAACAGGAACCAGTTACAGTCTTACCTCTAAGGTTTAGTCGTTTCTGGGTAAAGTGGGGAGGACAGGGCATCGGGGCCCATACAGGCAGCCTTGATAGCTGGCACAACTCTCAGGCATATCACATTCATTTTTTTTGACAGTTAGGTGTAGGCCTTTTAAAGCCAGTCATTCTAAAAATAAATCTTTAGGCATATACTTTTTATTAATTAAAGGATTTACAATAATGTAAGCAGCAAATCAGAATTTTCATAAAAGTCAAGTTCATAAATTTGGTTATTTATTCCATTAACTTTAAATAAATCTTCGTTTAAATAGAGATCAATGAGTGAGTTCTGACCTCTGTGGTAAACAGTGTCAGCTGTGCAGCACAAACCACATGGCAGCTTTACTGCTGTTTAACACGCCCAACATGTGGGAGTTACAATCAACTAATAAACCTTCAAATTGACTCGGAATGTATTGGGGTGGAGGTTAAGGGCTAAATAGTAGCAAGTAAGTATTAGAAGTGTATCTACTGTTTTGAAAACTTTTATATAGAGTAGGGACATAAAGCAATTACATTTTTTCGAATCATGGATTTTGTTCTAATACATTTTATTTCAGTGGCTTATATTAGTTATCAGAATTGGGATATATACGCCAGGAGCAAGGAAATCCCTCAAGACAACCAATATTTAAGACAGATATAAACGATAAGAAACTGGGAAAGACACGTTGTCAATTATTTAGGATGATCTGTAAGATGTCTAGACTTTATTACCAATGCCATCAAAACATATCCTGCTCATTTTAATTCAACTGATAAACAGCTGTATCTGATTGAAGTAATGGCATAGAGGAGTAATACATCATATTTTAAGGGCATTTCCTTTTACCCGTCCTCTTTATATGAACTTGCCCCTTACTAACCTGTTACTTATCAAGACTACATTTAGCTGATATGCAGTTGTTCCCCATCATAATCAAACTACATTCAATAATAACAGACACCTGTGTTCATCATATATTGAGGAAAGGTGCGTTCAAGGTCTATCCCACATGCAGACAACACAAAGGTCTGTAACTGTAGCTAAACTAACGGCACTATCATTCAGGCTCTGCTGTCACTGTAGCACTACTGAAAGCTTTCTGACTGACACTGAACGAGGTGCTCACCTTTGCCGGCTCTGCCTACAGAAATGTTGTATGTTGGCTCTCCTCCTGAACTCTTTGTCCGGATGTCCATTGTCCAGTCGCCGTCAACAGGGAGGCTGTCTCTGATTACGGAGCACTTCTTATTGCCTAAGGTCATCCCACCGCAGAAGAATGCCTCACGGTCCTTCCCTGTTAGCACGTCAATTTCTTCAGGCTAGAGGCAAACACAAAAGCAAGAAATTAGGTACATCCATTTTAAAAATGCAAAATGCTGATTAATTCGGTCAGAGACTGCTAATTATTTTACGTTTGGCCTTTTGTAGGCGTTCTTCTAATGCTCTTTGAATACAATTCGGATTAATTCCACCAACATGTTGGTGCTGTCAAGCCTTTTGAGAAACAGGTCTTTCAAATTAAGAGCCGGTAGGAAAACCTTACAGAGCCATTAAAGGTTCTGGACACACTCCTGAGATGTTGCATAATTTATGAAGCAACAAGAACATATCTGAACAACTCATTTTCAAATAAAAACTCTTTCACAATATTTATCATAAATATATCATACATTGTTGTAAACTGGTACTAATGTTTTTGAAGGATTCAACCTCTTTTTATCAAAAGAAGGACTAAAACACGGTTTAATTCAACTAATGTAAACCGTGGACATATGGACGATGGTCTTAGATGATTAACAAAGCTAGTTCCTTTTATTAAATCCCACAGCATAAAATGACCTGCCTCTCTCCAGTGTGGCTTAAAAGACATTAAAAAGGTTACACACTGTCAAAGGTCTCCTGTACCATGCAAATTGTAAGACCCAAGTGTTGGGTTAGAGATTTAGAAAATTGGCACTTTAGGGATTGAATATGGGGTGTAATTCCAGATGACATGGGGTGCAAGTCTACAAATATATTTGCCCTTTACCTGAGATGATCTATAGAATACTATGAGCTCTTGGATATCCGAGGTTATCACTGGAATCTTACATCCCAGCAGAATAAAATAATGCTTCAGACTCTAGTGAGAGATGTGTTACTTTAAGGCCTTTCACTCCTTGTACTAGTTGCATCCAATTCTGTTTCTCATTTATGGTCACACAAACACTTCCATAGAAAATAGGCTTATTATATTGTTAGACAGTGTAAAATGCTGCAATGGACAGCTTAAGTATGATCTATTACTTGACCAAACTGGTACAAAAATAAAGTTGTTTTTTAAAGACATCCTAATAAACAAAACAAAAGTCTGTCGATTTGTTAAAAGCTTTTTTGTTTTACACTTTGGGGACAGTATATGTACATCAAGTCTTTAGAAATGATATCTAGCAATACACTGTTAAAGACAATAGTGACTCCAATAGCCGACAAGCCCTGAAATATCTAAGGCCCACTGCAGCTGACCAAAACAATGGCAACAAATATTCTGTAAAAGAGTGCTACTGATTATGTGAAAAAGTATATTTCACTACACTCTTTACATGATACAGATTACCCTAAATGGTCTTTGAACCAATCTGCAGAACAAAAGGCGTCGCCCCTTAACTCAAGAACTGCGCAGTCATGGCACACACGAAACGCTTCAGGACAAAACTGGAAACTCAAAGGATTTCTACTGACTCAAGACACAGTTAGCATGGCGGCTAGCTGCACGTTAAGGCCCGGTCAAAGGATGCATTACAGTCACCGGCTTTCTCCCCATCGAGAGCCCACGCAGTGTAAACTAGCACTGCCGTTTCACAGATTCTGCTTCATACAGCGAATTTGGTTTAGCCAATTTAATCAACGGGTATAGGCAAAAACAGGCTAGCTAAGGTCGAGAGCAAGCTGATAAGATGGCAATTAGCTCTGGCTTCACATGAGACTTCCAGAAGGACAGAAATATGTAATTTAATTGAATGCGTTACTCTGAGCCGGTTGCGCGAGCGGACACTCCCGTTAACAACTCGTGCATAGTGCACTCGTCTGAAGCATGGGCTGCCATTTTATACCCAACATTCTCCTAAAAACGAACGTGTGTCCGATTCAAATTACAGCTAATCAACTTCACACAAGTATGTTTTAATTATCGCCTTATACATTTATTTAACAGACAAAATGGAGGCTCAACGAAGCGATGAAGACTGTTTAGCAAAGTTATATTCAAGTAAATGCTACCATCAACATAGGTGTATGTGCGGTTAGTTAAAAAAAGTAAAGAAAGACAAAAGGTGGACGGCTTATGTAATGGTTAACCGAGACTAAACTGCTCGATTGGCTTCCATGAACAAAATGAATAAGAAACAGGGAGTGTATCCGCCATCTTGGAAAATAAGGGGCGGTAGCAGCAGTGCGATTCACAGAAACAGAGCAGGGAAAAAAGAGAAAGTACGCATGCGAGCACCGCTCGAGTTGCGCTATTAGCGTTAGCTGATAATGATTTTCCAACGGGGATGACCGGCCTGATTTGAGCTAACCGCGAGTTGTAGTCTGCTAACCAATATTACCGTTACATTGTGTTGTATGTTAAAATTAAATGAACTAATAACAACATCCAAAAGTAATGGTTTATAAAAATAAGAGTGGGTAAACAATAAATTATTGAAATCCGCTATGCTTTCTCCGCCTCCCTCGTCTGACCGGTATCAAAGACAGACGCGGCTGGTAAAAGCTAGCGTGAGCTGGCGCTAGTCTCTTTAGCTTGAGTTCGCGGTACCGTTTGTCACTGGCGTTGGTTTCCCGACTGGTCTTGTGGCAATTTCTAAAAACATTACCTACAAAAAAATGTAACGTTAACTGGAAGTGATGAAAACCGTACCACACTGCTGGTGGGTAGAAAAGCAACGGTTCGTACGTGCCAATGCATCTTGATTGTGACCACCGGATACCATGTGTACCACACACCGCTCGCCTTATCCTCATTCATCAAGGCCTGGCTATGCAGGGAAACCCACCGGCATGCAACATGACTGTTCCTCTCATGTAATCATAGATACTGACACACAGAGCGTACTAACCGTTATGTTGGCAAATGTACCGCCGACAGAAGATGCCCAGACGTATTTGGCGTCCGTGTACCCAACAATGGCCGTGTCCTGGCAGCTGCCATCAGCCATCAGGTTGTCCACGTAGCTTTGCCAGGACATGTTTGTGAAATTAGTTCTAGGACGGAAAAAGACGAAGGGTCAAGTTAGATCACAAAGGTCTCTTGAGCGACGAAGAAGCAGTGAAGAAGCTGTATTTATTGGGCCTCCAGCAAGCAGAACCCCCCCGGCTCCGTCACGTCCCGGCTTTCTTCTGGTCTAGGAAATGAAGAGAAGCCGCTGCATTCGGACAGGCGCTTGGGTGTAGTCCTCACTAAAATCACTCCGCCCAGGTCGTTGTTCGCCCTGCTGCCTCATTGCATAATAAAATGCGCAGCGGATGAATATACCGTGGCAAAAAACAAGACGGACTATTTTTTCTCTCCTCATCAGTTTCAGCTTACTATTCTTCTTATTTTTGTATGACTAATACGATGTTAAGGGAGTCTAAAATCACATTTACTCAGTTTGAGTGTGCTTAGCAACATGTTGTCACGGTTTGTCGTGTAGATCTCTGACATTTAATTTGCAAAGCAAAGCGGTGAAATAAATAACATTACTATGTAAAATAAAGAAAACAATTCACATTAGTGTTTACCTTATAAAGCTCCATTAACTTCTTACCTCTTTTTTTCTCAAGCTCTAACTCCCGGATCATACAATATCTTCATATCCACAGTTTTATTTAGCTCTTGATTTAAGATAACCACTCCACTTTAATCAGCTGGGCAGATAGATAAAAACATAAACACACTCAGCAGATTTACAGAAATCCATATAATGATTAGTCGTTTTTTTTTCTTTTGAGTTTTCAGCAGTCATTTGGGTTTCTTATCATCCACGAAGAGACAGGTAAAAACCTTTAAAAGGTCACTAGGTCATAATAGGGTGAAACATTCAGTAGCAATGGCACACTCTCATTAGGCCTAGGGGGCAATTTTGGATCACCAATATACATGGCTTAAATATCTCTGGATTAATATCCTGCTGTAAGTAGATGACACTTTTGGCAGGAAGGAAATATAGAAAAAATGTAAGTAAATAAAACGAGTGAATCTAAACCAGCATTTTATAGTCCTGAAAGAACAGTCCTAACGGGAGACTCCAGGGGGGTATACTGCGAAGCAGGATTTTCGCTTAGCCGGCTAAATTCAGGGAAAACTCCGGCTTTCCGGTCATCCGAAGCTGGTTCTCTTTTTAGCAGGCTAGATCTCCATGGTAATATATGCTAAGCAGCTAACCTGGTCGGGACCAGGGGGGTATACTGCGAAGCAGGATTTTCGCTTAGCCGGCTAAATTCAGGGAAAACTCCGGCTTTCCGGTCATCCGAAGCTGGTTCTCTTTTTAGCAGGCTAGATCTCCATGGTAATATATGCTAAGCAGCTAACCTGGTCGGGACCAGGTTAGGTTGCAGGCAAAGAGCTCAACTCAGTGAAAGCACCGCCTGCTGACCAATCAGAGCTCAGTGTGCGGAGTTTAAAGCGATCAAGTCATATTACAGGAGAAAGGAAATACAGAAAAGCTGCCGTCGCAGGAAAGACGGCCGGCAAAAATCACCGACTGTGTGAACGTGAACATGAATAGAATATCACCTCCATCTTCAGAGCAATCTGACTGTTATAACATTAGCGTTAAGAAAGCTTACTTAAATATCGGCCACAACATAAGTAACCGGATCAGAGTACATTAAGTACAGTCCGCGGCATATCACTTCATAATGTATCACATATCTCCTTATCTGAGTCAGCTGAGCCGTATCTGGCCGTGCAACACTCAGTGTCACATACTGGATGCAGAAGTATTATTTTAAGCAACACATAAGTTGACGAAACACTCGAGACAAATGTAATTAAAGTCAGATCGTGTTTTAGACGGGGCAGTGATATCATAAACCTGTTGATGTACGCATTCAAACACGTGTTCTGTTTCCAGCTGTATTCACCTTGCAGGTGCAG
The DNA here is from genome assembly GCF_902827115.2 of Pseudochaenichthys georgianus. Lineage (NCBI taxonomy): Eukaryota > Metazoa > Chordata > Actinopteri > Perciformes > Channichthyidae > Pseudochaenichthys > Pseudochaenichthys georgianus. Next base: position 14,832,517 of record NC_047506.1, read on the forward strand.
CTCTGTGGCTTTGATCCTGGATAAAGTGTTTAAGTCATGGATGTTTAAAGTTTAACTTCTTCATTTTTGACTAGTATTAAAGTTCACTTTTCATTCAGGAAGTATGACGCTGCGCTGTCAGTGCGCTTCTCCATGTTTGTGATTGGTCGAATGCTCCAAATATCACCCCTTTCATGTGAACGCGCACCTAACTAGATAGGACACGGCTGGCTTGAGCGATCCACTTGATAACCCGCGTCGTAGGACCGTTTAGCGAGAGCGCGTATGTTTTGGATTAGGCCAACCGGCTAACTCAAACATATCCAGGTTAGGTTGAACCAGCTTCGTAGTACAGGCCCCAGGAGTTGCCCGTCGTGCTAAGTTAAGGGGAGAAGCTATATTTCCATATATGTGTGTACGTTTACACTCTGAGCATACTTTCAGTCCAGGCTGTGTCCATGATGCAATAAAGCAGTGTCGATGTTGTATGGTTTTATTCAGGTTTCCACAAGTCAGATACATTCTCAAGATGTTAAAACCTTGTCAATACTAAATTACAAGTCACCAAATTGAAGAATATTTGGAAAATTCTTCTTGTGAAAATATAAATGGTGTTGTGCTTATTTAGGTTTTTTGTCTCAATCAAAATACAATACTTTTTTGCCATATCATCATTGATAGATATTTCGTGAGTTAAAAATCCCCCCAAAAACCCCAGTATCATACAGTAACTACAGTGAGACATTAAACAAGTGGTAAACACATAAAACCTTCATGTATTAAAGAAATATACAAATGAATAAACAAAACCAAAGTTATTAATGGGGATGCTTTCATAAACTAAGTGTGTTTGTTTCAGTGTTTTTTACTACAGAAGGTTAGGGTGCAGTTTCTCAGTTATCCAAGTGCTGTGAAATCAAACCTGTGACGCCTCTTTTAAAGACAAGCATGAAAATATCAGGCGATCATGCACTGTGTGTATCAACAGTGTATGTTTATGTTTGCTCCCTGGAAACCATAATGAGGTAAGCACATGACTGTTTTATGATCTTTCTAGCCTTTATTCTTTCAATGTACACCAACTGTAAATTCACAGAACACAAAGACCCTCTGTAAACTCTGGGTATACAAATGGATGTTCATCTCCTAAATCTGAAATCCTGCGTTATTTCTCTTATTGAGGTAATAACATCTTTGAGGTTTATCCAGGGATATTAATGACCTACTTGAGAAGTATTTTTTCAGCACCATGCACCCTGTAACATGCTTTATAAAGTAGCAAAAGGTCACTTGGAGCTACTTCTATTGAGAAAAAGAATGTAGGCCCCTGGTTCAAATCAACCACAGTTAAGATGTGAATGGAAAACATATTATTATTGACTCAGCACAGATATACCTGACTTTAAAACACACATTATGGACATCAAATCAATCATTTACATTTAGACCAGTGTAAAACTAAAGGTAAACAACTAACTAAACAACCATTGCAAGTGAGATGGTTTAACTTGTCTGAGCTCAGTTCATATTCACAGATACTGCAGGGGTTGTTCTTCTACATCATGTGACTGTTTTATCTTTAAGAAACTTCCAGTGAATAATTTTTTCTTCTCTGTGACGGCAGAACAAGTTATTAATTGACCAGGCAGTGAGCGACTTGTCAATCAGTCAGCCACACCCATATCCTATTCTCCCATTGGATGCTGTCAGTTTCCATGGTCACTTCTGTTTTGCACTTCTGCTCTGTCAAAATAGTAGCGCTCACAGTCAAACCACTGCGCATGAGTCACATGAAGGAGCAAACTAGTTTGCTTTAGAAAAGGCTTGGCTTTGGACAAGACCATTAGCATCATAACAGCTGGATAACACAGAGATAAACACAAGTGTCCTGCAGGCTATATCAGTTTTCTTTTTCTTTTTTGCATACACTTGTTGTCCATATTTGACCATTCATGGTAGAAGTTTGACTATGTCATTACAATGTGTGAATGGATAGAAACAATCCTGTATCAATAGTGTTAAAGACAGTGAATCAGTGTAGTGCACTCTCTGACTCTGACACCTGGCACTGTGCCTTTCTGTTGGCTTAGCAGGCGTATGCATATACAGTACCGCGTGCCTGCAACTGATTTATAAACGTACCCATTGGTTTTTTTACCGGTTTTTGGCTCAACATACAGATATTTCGAATGAAGTAGAAAACCCCAAGACTACAAAGATGTGAAATGTGAAAAGTAAACTTCTTCGAAAAGCAACAATATTTTTGCAGTGAAGCTGCTGACAGCCAGCATTGTGTGTCTTTATGGCCTGCGACCCCCATAAAATAAAGAAATGCATACTTCCCAGTCCCCAGTCACTGCGGAATGACTAACAGTCCAACAAGCTGTTTTCCCTTTTTTAAGGCTGTTTCCATTCAGACCCTTTTAGGTTTTAAACCATTTAGCTAAATTGTATACATTGTAAACATGCATATTATTTTTGCATATATGTATTTAGTGTTTTTAAAGGACAACGCTGAAGATGTTCCTTTTTATTTTGTCAACAGATCTGATGAAAATACCATAATATTGTAATAATGTTGTAATAATTACCTAAATATTCTCTGACTTCTCTTCCTGTTTGTCTGTAGTACATTTGCTCCTCCCCTTAAGACTTCCATTTTTAAAAACACACCACAATTATATACTTTTACTTTAAATCAAAGGCTTGAATTATTATTTTTTAAACAGTGGGGCATTGTAACTTTTAGCAATGTTACTCAAACTCGATTTGCCCTAGGGAATTAATACAATGCATCTTCTTCTTTAAAGAGATGGATAGTGCATTTGTTGGGGAGTATTTCAGGCTGAATACACATGTGATGTATTATTGAGTTTCTATAGCATTAGCATAGTGTTTGTTGGATCAATTCTAAAAAACACACAGCATTACGATTAAAACATCAAAGGAGCTTGTCACAGTGCAACGTTAAGGCCTAATTTTGTGTTTTAAATCATTTTTAGATGATAACCGAAGTCTATGGCACAGAGAACAATTACAGTTCGGCTACAGACAGAACTTCTTGGTGTAGATTCTTACAGTTTTTCTCGATTGCTAACACACAAAAATTCTACATAAAGCACAATTATTTTAACTGACACTCAAAGAGCAAAACATCGGCTCAAATCTCCAAAACTCTAAACACGTTTTCAGCTTTTCACACAATTTGCAAATCAACATGGCACTTTTTGCAAACCACTGCACACGTTTCACCACGTAAGACACAGGAATCTGACATAAAGTCACATGTTAGCTGGTTTAGAACACTGATATTCAAAATGCCTCACACATGGACCAATGATCAAGAAACACGTTCCACCCGACCAAACACCTGATAGCATAATTGTTGGCTCATCAATCAGGATGTTAGCACTATAAAAAGACCACAGGTGAGTACTTTCTTACAGCAACAATGGAAGCCAACATGGAGCAAGAGGAAGAGGAAGAGGTGGGTGAGAGTGAGAGGAGTAAGAATGAGAGGAGGAAGAATGAGAGGTAGAGGTAGAGCTGGAGGGAGAGGACGTGGACAAAGAAGAATACTCTCTAATGAAATGAAATGTTATCAACCATGGTTTGACGATGAGAGAGGCTGGACACAGGGTTCAGCCTAATCTAAGCCGATGTACTGTCGCCTCTAATCCGGACACTTCGACTTGAAAACAGGTTAGTTACCAGATTTTAGCTCTGCATAATTCATGATATATCAGTGCTTCTGTTGTGTGAGACGTATTTACTTCTTTACTTTAATTGAATTGTTAGCATGTTGCATACTATAACTGTACAAAAATCCTGCACAATGTACTGTGGTAAAGTTACTTTTATGCAACACAGACACAGACACAGCCACTATATCTTTGTTGTTTATCTGAAGGACTGAGAAAAGAAGAGGTGGAAGGCCAAGGATTGTCAATGAGGCACAGGAAGCAGCAGTTACAAACTGGGTTTTGGCAAACAATGCATCACACTTAGAGAGATCCGAAGCATTGTAACTATGTGCTGAGATGCATGTTGCACAGTGCTATTTTTGAATAAAATGTGATTTTTTTTCAACAACTCATTTGTATTTCTTCATTTACTGTATTTCTGTAAACTCAAGCAATCTTTCTCTGCAGAAACCTCTATGTGAGCATAGCCCATAGCAGATGAAAGTGCTTTAGATTATGCTCAGCAGTGTGTAGTTGGGTGGTCAAACAATTTAGTATTATGAATGAAGTGTGTTATATTTGGTGCAAAAGTTTGCATTTGGTAAGTGTTTATGTAGTTTTGAGGGCAGTTCTTCATTTAGCAGGAGAAATTAGGTGTTTTGCACTTTGGGTCTGTGGTTTTGTAAATTGTGTTTAGTGTTCTGGGAAACTGAGCAATTTAAAAAAAGATGTGAGTTAGCAATCGAGAAAAACTGTAACTCTGACACTGCAGGAGGCTCTGCTTTGTCTTTTAGTCTGAACACAGTGCATGCCATTTTTTCACCTCAATTGGACACGATTATTTATTCATGACTCTACTTCGCTCTTTATCTTGTGTAGCAGTACAGAGGGTAGACCTATTTTTAACTCACACAGGTGAACATTCTCAGATGCCGATATGCTTTGGTGTATTTTTAATGAGATTTATCACTAAATAAATAATTTCCCCTCCATGACACATGATTGGCTGATCTTTGGATTCAAGCTTAAATCACAACATTACCCACAGAGATATTCAAAAAGCGTTTTCCTTACAGCTTTTAGCAGAAATGGTGTGTGTGAGTGTTGGTTTTCTAAAAACAATCTCCACACCACATCAAGACTTAAAAATAACTATCCTTTGATTGTCATTCCTTCTTGAGGCATCTCAGCAGTGCAGGGTATTAAATATTAAGCAGCAGGAAAGATAGAGCTGTGGCGCTGCTCTGTTCCTAGAAAATGTCTCACCAGTTCAGGTGTGTCACATACAAAATAAATCAATAGTAGCCAAGGAGTGGCGGTGGGGGGGCTAAAGATGCACACATCCTCTCTATTTGAGACACTGGAAGGCAAAAGCTTTGACAGTTGTGTTGTCAGAGGCAGTTTAACATAATGAGCATCCCTTCAAGAATGTGTATGAAGGACATTTTCTCAACGAGATCAGGGTAGAGTTGGAAAAACACTGCTCTAGTTTGATAACATATCTCTTGTTCATGGTAGCTTGGGATGAAACATGTGACGGTCAGCTAGCCTGACTCCAGTAACCTTTACCCCCTCAGGGAGGTTAGTGTGGGAGGTCAAATGTGGTCCATCTGCACGGCCAGCAGAGTCAGTATGTGTTGGACACATCGGTACATACAATGAGGCAGTCTCTTCTGAGGCCTGCACCCCCCATCTGTGGAATGGATCAACACACCCATTGATCGTGACTGCAATTCGTGGATGTCACACACACACAGCTAATGAACTTAAACTAAAAACCCACCGCACCCTTTTTCCTCATATGACTAGGCACATAAAGTGTGTATACGCAAATGCACACGACACTTCCCTATTCACACACGCAAGGTAAGCTTACATAAAACCAAGGCACGCTAAGGGCAGTGGGTTAGTTTGGATTTGAATAGCAATGATGCGGTCAGAAGGCCTCGCCCACAATGGACGGAAAAAGAAAGACTTGAACTAAAAATAAAACAGACTTCAGAAATAGAGAACTCATGTGTCTTATTGATTTAAAATCGTAACAATAACACAATCTTCATACTGATATTAAAAATGTTTTACCTGCAGCAAGCACTGAATCAATTAAAAGCATACATTAAGTGTACAGAAACGTAAACACACTTTCAGCTGCCCTGGTATGAAACCTTGCCTGCCTTGTTGTTTCCTGTTCCTCCTTTTGATTTGCAAAACTCCTTTTTCTTTCGCTCTCTCCATAAAAATGCTTGAGGAATGTGGATCATCACATTTTGGTCAGTTACAGAAAAAGAAAGAAAAACATGTCAAAGGAGCTCCTCTAATTATATTTTAATTTTGCTCTTTTCTTCTTAAAAGCATGTGAAGAAGATACATTACTTCTTTCATTTATACTTCAACAGGAATACACATTTTGAGTCATTCAGAAGGACAGAGTTGTTTTTCTGCAGAGCAACAAGCTACTGTACACCCAGTCCTATTACCCTGGGAGCGTGGTATGATAATGTACAGATGGGATATAAAGGCCCACTGTTCTGCACAGATGAATAGTCATGATTCATAGTGAAGGAGGAAGAGTCTTACTCTGGATGGACATGTTCAAGGTCTGATCAGTTTCACTGTTTCACTGAAAGACTCTCTTAATTCTAGAATTGATACAGCCTGTGTTTCTGTGTATTTATTAAGAATGAACTGAGAACTGAAACGAGGTCCCTTTTAAATCCTCCATTTGACAATACATTGAAGGTTTTCAATGTCTGACAACAAAAAATCATCCATTCAGTTAGTACAGCTTTCACTCAGATTTACAGACCTATGCCAATGGTTTTACTGTTATTTATAATTAAAAATACTGTATGTACAATGCTTGTGTTTACCTGCCATGTCTGAATTCCTTTTTTTTTTGGTCCAACTTTTGTGGTAAAGTGCCAATTGCTTTAATATTTGTTGGCTTAAGAAGAAAATAAATCACCTTTCAAACAGTGTGATGTTTCCCCTTATTAGATTACATGTTACTTGTTAGACGCTTTTATCCAAAGCGACTTACATACTCAATACTGTGGGCAATCCCCACTTGGGGTGAAGTGTCTTGTCCAGGGAAACAACGACATGCTGACTGCAGTGGGGTTTGAACCTGTGACCCTCTGATCCGAACACCAACGTACAGTACAACCCACTAACAACGCCTCCGCCTCATTTTTTTGTTTATATTTCAATGTTGAATGTCTGTGGGATGGTGCTGTTCCCAATTACTTGTATTCCAGCTTGCTGTCGCCACATTTATTCAAAACAATGTGGAAAGAATCACTGTAAGTTACACGCTTCCAGTCACCTGTTGCAAGTGGAGTTCCCATTGTGTTGGGTCTGCTAGAATCAATAGGCCTTTTTTTGTGGGAGCTTGTGTCTTCAAAATGATTATTGCGCACCAAAACAGAAATTCCTCTATTTTTAATCCAACATGTGAGCATGTTTGTTTTATAGCATCCATCACAGTTTTCCAATGGCAGGTCTGAAACTGAGACAGTCTCGATGTGTTGTTTTTAGCATTAATCTTAGTTTCCACAGATCATAATAAAGACGTCTGTCACATTTTCTGTGTTAAAACTGTATAATTTCCAGTTACAGAAGTAACCCTTCATTGCAGTTGTTTTCCGCCACAAAGCTATTTGCCTAAATGCACCAAGGTGGCTGACACCTTTTGTACTAAGAAACTAAATTACCTGTCACTTAATATCAAACTCATCAGGCACACATTTTTAATTCAACCAGTGAACTGTGTAGCAGTTCTCAAGAGGCGCATTCACACCGCAGTACTTTTCCCACAAAGGTTCATCAGAACTTAGTTCATGAGAACTCTTTAGTTCTCATGAACTAAGTACAGATCGCGTTCACATCGGAATAAGTCCCTGGGGGAGGATACGTCCACACAGCAGCTTCAGAAGAATCTTCCACCGCTTCTCTGCCCATTGACTTTGAATGGGGATGACGTCACTTTGCCTCGCTTTTCGCCGAACTGCATTGTGGGGGAGCGAAGCGAAGATTTCCAGGATGTCCAGGATTCCAAAGTTGAGCAATGTTCAACTTTTGAAGCTGAGCTGGAAGCGCCAGCCAATCAAACACGTTTATGCAAATCTGACAGTAGAAGCGCTAGCCAATCAAACCGCGTGTAAGCAGGGAGAACCAGACCGCAGTTCATTTCCTCATATTTCAAACGAGAAATTACGGTAGCAAATCACCTGGTTCTTTACGACCAGAACTATTAACGGGATACAAACCGGAGGAACCAGGCATGGAGGGAGGTGGCAGAGACAGTGGGTGAAACTGGTAGGTTTTCGCCTGTTTGGGGAGTTTATATATATATATATTGCTCTCAAAAAATCCCCGTTTTTTTTTGCTTTGTATGTCGGGGGCGGGAGATTCATGTGATTGGTTGTTGGTCGCAAAAAATCCCCAAGCTGTCAGACACGCCCAGCTCCAAGATTTTCAAGATTTTTGCTGCTGTGTGGATGTACCGGTGTAGGTGTCACTACCCGATCTTTCCCCCTGCCCGATCGGTACTGCGCATGTGCGGGATGGTCCGCCATATTGGACAAGTCCGGACGACTGTAGAGGCTTCTCAATACTCAAATTTCCCCTCCTCGACTCCCCTCCTCGAGACTTAGACCCGCCCACAGGAGATGCGAGCGGAGGACCGAGGAGGGGAACCGAGGAGAGAGGAGGGGAAGCAGCAGACGTTTAAAGAAATGAGAACTCCTCTCCTCTGAGCGGTCATATTAAAGCGACGTCCGTTCATTATTACGTGGCAACAGCTGCATCAGCTGTCGAGTGTTTTGTCATATTTTATAATCTCTGTTAGATCAGCTGAACATTTTTCCCCCACATATTTACTTTGAATTCATTGAGAGTGCGGTATAATGAGACACTAACAGGCTACAGATGCGGACACACACACACAAATATATTTATATAAATATATACAATTTAAAGTATGAGAGCACTCTCATAATAACGTAACACAATCAGAGACTGGATATATCCCCCCCCCTCTCTCTCTGGTCGCTGAAATGGGGAATTGAAATTACGGGCCAAAAGTTGTATTTGCAAGTATTAAAAGTAAGGACATCAAACCAACTGAGACCCGTCTGTCCGCGGCATCTGCGCACTGTACAACACACACCTACACACTGTACAACACACACACCTACACACTGTACAACACGCACCTACACACTGTACGACACACACCTACATACTGTACCACACACACCTACAGTTGCTAAAGCATAATCAGGCTACAGCCGTTGTGTATTTTATTATGTGAAGCACTAAATGGTTTTAGAAAAATATGGACTCTTTGTAGATATCTACTAAACTAAAGCAAATAAAGAGAGTAGGTCTGTTCTACTGAGTGATATATATTGTACACACTGCTCTGCTTTCTGCACGGGCCTCACAGCTGTTCTTACTGTAAACATCGCGTTGCGATGAGAGCAGGTTCTCAAATAATATCCAGGGGATGCATGCAGAGCTGTCATTGGCTGAGATAAGTCCGGCCGTGCGTCACGCCTCCACCGTTCCCGGAAATGCATCCGCGGAGGAGCCGTGGAGGAACCATCAGTGTATCCTCGGTTATAGCTCCTCCAGAGAGCCTCCTCGATGCTCGATCCTCGGTCCTCGGTGTGCATTTAGAGAAATGAGACGTCCTTCAAAATGGCGCGCTGAAATTCATTTCCGGGTCACTACCGGAGGACCGAGGAGTCGAGGAGGGGAAATTTGAGTATTGAGAAGCCTCTTGTCACTACCCGATCCGTCCCCCTGCCCGATCGGTACTGCGCATGTGCGAGATGGTCCGCCATATTGGACAACTCCGGACGGCAACCCAAGATGGACCCTTGACACAGTGGCTTTTAGCAAAGCTAAAAAAGAAAAACCGAGAGAGATGAGTTATTGTTATTACAACGTGACTTCACTATTATTTAACAACTCTTTTTATGGGGTTCTTTTATTTAGGGTTAAGTACATTGTCAGAATAAGTGAGAAATGAATTTAACTTCTGTTAGACAGCCATATGCCATACATTTCTGCATACATTCACAGTAAATATGTATTCAGTATGATAGCTGTCTAACAGAAGTTAAGTGGTTCCTAAGCTAAAGGAGGTTATAAAGGAAGTTTGAAACCTCCTTTCCTATCATTCTCATCATTCTAGAGAATTCGAACGGCACTTATCATGGCTGCCACTGAGGGACTTCCGGGTCATTTCACTCCTTTAGGAAGGTTCCTAAGCTAAATGGACTATTCGACTTCAGCCCGGTGTCAGTACCAGGGCCCTTTCTCATTTCTCTAACTCCCCTCCTCGACTCCCCTCCTCGACTCCTATCCTCGATACTTAGTCCCGCCCACAGGAGATGCGAGCGGAGGAGCCGAGGAGGGGAACCGAGGAGAGAGGAGGGGAAGCAGCAGGCTGTTAGAGAAATGAGAACTCCTCTCCTCTGAGCGGTCATTTTAAAGAGACGTCCATTAATGATGACAGGAGGCACAGCAGCCCTCTGTCTGATGGACAGATGTGTTCATGACGACTTATATATTTACTTTGATTCATTCACAGTGCGGTATAATGAGACAATAATGGCTACAGATGCGGACACGCACACACACACATGTATATATTTATATAAATATATACAATTTCAGAATCAAACAGAGCACTCTCATAATAACGTAACACTTTATTAACACCCCTCTGGTCGCTACAATGAGGGAAATAAATTACGGACTTTATTTACAAGTATTAAAAGTAAGCAGAGGACACCAAACCAACTGACAGCTGTCTGTCCGCTGCATCTATGCACACCTACACCACACACACACACACACACACACGCACACGCACACACACACACACACACACACACACACACACACACACACACACACACACACACACACACACACACACACACACACACACACACACACACACACACACATATACAGCTCCTAAAACAGGCTACAGCCGTGGTGTATTTGATTGTGAAGCACTAAATGGTTTTAGAAAAATATCGACTCTTTGTTTGTAGATATCTACTAAACTAAAGCAAAAAGAGTAGGCCTGTTCTACTGAGTGATATATATTATACACACTGCTCTGCTTTCTGCACGGACCTCACAGCTGTTCTCACTGTAAACATCGCGTCGCGATGAAAGCAGTTAATAAAATAATATCCAGGGGATGCATGCAGAGCTGTCATTGGCTGAGATAAGTCCGGCCGTGTGTCACGATTCTTTGAAACATCTCTGTTGCCGGAAATGCATCCACGAAGCAGCCGTGGAGGACCGTGGAGGACCCATCAGTGTATCCTCGGTTATAGCTCCTCCAGAGAGCCTCCTCGACGCTCGATCCTCGGTCCTCGAAGTGCATTTAGAGAAATGAGATGTCCTTCAACATGGCGCGCTGAAATTCATTTCCGGGTCACTACCGGAGGACCGAGGAGTCGAGGAGTCGAGGAGTCGAGGAGGGGGATTTGATGAAATGAGAAAGGGCCCGGGCTGCAGTCGGATAGTTTAAAAATCAGCTCCTAAGTTCTAACCCTATCGTCTATTCCTTGACCTCTGAGTGAAACGTCACGGGGTTAAGGGATAGTGGATAGGAGAATTCAAAAGGACTTAGGAGAAGAGACTGCGGTACTTTAGAGAATCCGAATGCACTTTCACTATCCGACGTGTTTATGATGCGCCAGCGGACGTCATTGTGTGCGTCTGCTGCTGTGGGGTAACCATGGAAACCACAGTTTTATATACAGCGGACTACAACATGGATGTTTAATAAGAACGACGGACTACTGTAAACTCATCTAGGGACTCTGCACCGTGCTCTGATGCTGCTGCTTTGCTTTATGAACGAGGACAACAGAGAAACAGATTCTTCAGGACCAAAGCTGGAATTGAAATAAAAAAGGAAAGTGAAACTTCTGCTCGTCACCCTCTCCCTCCGGTCCACGTTAATACCAATGATCCCAATACGTATGATTGTATGAACTAAAGATCTTAAAATCAATACAGATGTATTTATTATAAACGTTAGTCCTTAACATCTATCACTGTGTATACCACCATTCAAACATCTTTTAAAAGTTGAACAAACTCCACACAGCTCAGTAAACTCTGTGAAATGTTGACTTTATTTGATCATTTCAGTCAAAACTAACGTTCATATTTCTTTCTTTGAGTATAATACTGATGAACGTTCAAAACAAAGCACTTGTAACTTACCACCTATGTTTTAAAATGCTTAATAAGCACCGTAACTTTCATGATATCATTTCTCGGTCATAATCGGTTGTTTCCGTGAACGGCCGACTGTTGAGTGACGGCAAATGCTGCGGAAGTGCCGAGATCAGCCTCTTAATTTACCCAGGGCCTAGTGCTTGGCTTTGGGCATGAAAATTCAGGAAACTCCCCTGAGTATTTTATTAAATATCTGAACTTTGGAGAGGAGTTGGGGGACACACGACACATCAAATCACATCTACAGATCAAGACGAAGCGAATGGAAGTACTCCTAGCGTGTGAAAATGTTTGTGAAAAACGTGTGCAAAGTCTCTAAAAACGGAGCAGTGGCTGTGATGCTAGCTTTGCGGCTAGCGGTTAGTTGTTGTTGTTTGAAGTTGTTGCTATGGAAACAACATGACGGAGAAAAAATGTATATCTTCTACATATAATAACGAACAAAGTAAAGAATGAAGTGTAGGCTATGCCTGTTTGAAGTTGTTGCTATGGAAACAACATGACGGAGAAAAGTATAATCTTCAACATAAAATAACGGACAAAGTAAATAATGAAGTGTCGGCTATGTTTAAATGTTCGGAATTTGACCATCATGGCCCTCTTGAGTTGCCGTAAAATATGACTGATGACGGATGCGACGGAAATACACCCGAACACATCTGGTACCCCGAACACATCTGGTACCTACACCGGTGTAGGGAACTTTCAAGATGGCTGAGTGAGAAGCAGCAACGTTGCAGGCTCGTAAAAAAAGTTTAGATTTGAGTCCTTGACTGCAAAACTGACAGGCAATAGCTTATTCATGATACACTTTAAGTTATTATAGAAGCTTAAATAATCACAATTTACTTTAACTCTTCAGTTACCAACACTTTTGACATAAAGTGCCTGCTAGCATGACCGACCACGATTACAACTTAAAAGTTGTGTGACGACTCGGATATTGAGGACATGGAAGCGGACAACTCTAAAGGCCCTGACACACCAAGCAGTCACCAGAGGACTAGCCGACGCTGAAGTCGGCTGTTGCCTGGCCGTGTTCTCCTGCGTTTTGGCCATGTGTCGCACGGGAACACACCGCACCGACTTCAGTGCATGAGTGGCAATAACTCTCCTTACCAGCAGGCGGCGGTAGTGTGTATTCGTCATTCAAAAGAGGCAACAACCGGAAGACAGAGAAGAAGAAGAGTATCTTTTCTCCGTAATATCATACAGAGCTGGCCTCTCCTGGATCAAGGTGATGAGCAGGTCTTCGTTTGCATCATTCCAGATCGCCATGATGAGATGAAAATGAATAGCAGTCTGTGTGTGCCTTCTTAAATCGTTTGTTTACGTCCCTCACTTCCGCTTCGCTTCTCATGCACTGATTTGCTAGCTGAACAGCCAATCAGAGTGATTATTTGGTCCGACTGCCAGACCCGATGCATGGCCGATTCAACATGTTGAATCGGCCATGCATCGGGTCTGGCAGTCCAAATAAGGCGTGTCACGGTCGACGGTGCGGGACACACCAACCTGACTACGGCGCCGCGAATGCCCGACAGCCTCTGACGGCCTCTGACGGCCTCTGACGGCCTCTGACGGCCTCTGACGGCCTCTGACTCCCAAAATCGGGTTGGTGTGTCAGGGCCTTAAGGGACACAAAATAAATTGGGACCACACACCAACTAAAGGACCGAATCCAAAGAAATCAAAGGTTCATGGCGAAACACAAATGGCAGAGGATAGCAGCAGCACCATTCTCCAGGCAATACAAGTCTTATCCGGAAAAATGGATGAACAGACAGAGCTGTTAAAAAAGTTTGAAAAACGCATTGAAGCAAACACTGAAGCAGCTAAAGAAAATAAGAAAGACATTTCTGCTCTTCAGAAAAAGTTTGATGATCTTCTGAAAGATAACACTTTACTACGTAAGTCTGGCAAGGAGCAAGCCCGCTACAAACGGAGGTGGAATCTGAGGATGAATGGTCTGCCTGAAAAAGAAGGAGAAAACACAAGAGAAGCTGTGATCGGGATACTCACAAGAGTTGTTCCGCTGTCTGTGGAAAAGCTGCGTGACTCAGTAGACACTGTCCATCGGCTGGGTATGAAGGGTAATGCAGCTACTTCCAACAACACACCGAGGTCAATCATCATTCAGTTCGGGATGAGGACTGTTCGTGACGAGATCTGGAAAAAGTCCAAAGATGCGAGAGTCTGCAGCGAGATGCACATTCGTTTCAAAGAGGATTTCTCCAAGGAGGACCGGGAGGCTCGCTCCAAGCTTTGGCCACTGGTTCAAGAAGCCAGGAAAAAGGGGAAGAGAGCTTTTCTGAAGGAAGGCTTCGCGCTGATTGACAACAAAAGAGTGGACCCGGAATAACGTGAAAAACACCGCAGTAATTAACTGGAGGGACAGGGAGCAGGTTTTCGGTCCTCAGTAGGTATGCTGAAGTTTTCAGTTTGAGTGTTTATTTTTATGTTTTTAGGATTGGACATGTCTCAGGTTATATTCAAAATGTTGTGAGCTATTGCACTAAATATGTTTGTTAAGGGCTATGTTACTCACTCCTGCGCATCGATATAGCATTCCTTTGCGCATTTTCTTAAGGTTTCTATCTTTGCTCTTTCAATGTTATCGTTCATATCCTTAAATGCTAGGGGGCTAAAAAACAATGTGAAACGTAAGGCAATTTTTCTTTTTTGTAAGGAACAAAAGGCAAATTGTGTTTTTCTGCAAGAAACTCATTCTGCAGAGGCAGATACAAAGTTCTGGAAAGTACAATGGGGAGACAACATTTCTTTCAGCCATGGAACATCACATTCGGCTGGAGTGATGATTTTATTTAACAGGTTACCTGGAAATATAATTGACCACAGGAGTGATACAAACGGTCATTGGCTAATGGTTGTGACTGATGTTAATGGGACTAATTACATACTGGTGTGTGTTTATGGATATAACAGAAAGATTAAAAACAATAATTTTCTTTCAATCTTGTGCCAAAAATTAGAGGAATGGAAATGACTTTATATGACTGATAAGATTATAATCGGAGGGGATTTTAATGTAGTTCCTGATGAGTGGTTAGATCGTCTTCCTTTAAGGGGACATTGTCATCATTTTAATGATTCTATTATTCACTTGGCCTCTAAACTTAATTTAACTGATGTTTGGAGAATAAATAATCCCTCAAAGTCACAATATACCTGGTTTAACTCTTCTAACAATGGTCAGTGTTCTAGGCTCGATTATTGGTTAATCTCTACTAGTTTAACTAATAATGTCTCAAAGTGTGACATTTCAGCATCACCTCTGACTGATCACTGTGTCATCTCTTTGTCCTTTTTACAATGCAACTTCAGTCCCAATCTTAAACCTATATGGAAATTCAATAATAGTCTTTTGGAGAATGCAGATTTTTGTAAAAAGATCAAACAACTGATAAAAGAAACTCTGGCTTTGGATATGTCATCTCTCAGTAAATGGGAATGGTTTAAATTTAGTGTGAGACAGATTGCGATAAATTCCAGTAAATACTCCTCTAGATTAAAGAAACAAAAACAACAAGAGATGACAAGTGAAATTAATAATTTATGCCTTAAAGCTGAGTTATCATTGGATGAGCAAATTAAACTGAACAATTTACAAACTCAATTAGACAATATGTATTTGGAAAAAGCTAAGGGCGCTTTTATTCGTTCGAGAGCCCGATGGATTGAGCAAGGAGAGAAAAACACTTCTTATTTCTTCAATCTTGAAAAGCAAAGACAAGTGATAAAAGAAAATCACAAAACTGAGTGTTAATGATGTCACTATTGAAAATCAAGACCAGATAAACGAAGAAATTAGACTTTTTTATAGCAATTTATATAACTCAAAGTTTTCTAAACAAAACTGTGATAACTTTTTTAGTAAAATTACAGAATTCAAAAAGACAATAGATGATCCTTTTAAACAGTATATGGACGATCGACTAAAAATTGAAGAATTAGATAGTGCATTACTGCAAATGTCTGGTGGCAAATCATCAGGGCTGGACGGTATAACCATAGAGTTCTACAAATATTTTTGGTCAGATGTGCGAAAAATGCTTTATAAGGCTTTCACAGATTGCATTTCAGCAGGAAACCTTTCGCCAACCATGAAACATGGCCTTATTACCTTAATTCCAAAACCAAATAAAAATAATCTTTTGTTGGATAATTGGAGACCTATTACCCTACTATGTAATGATTACAAACTGTTAGCACATGTTTATGCTAACAGGTTAAACTCAGGTCTGAATCAACTAGTAGATTAATGTCAATCAGCCTTTATTAAGGGCAGAAGTATTCATAACCATACCAGACTGATACTGGATATGCTCGATTACCATGAGTTTATTGATACTGAAGGTCTCGTATTATTTCTGGATTTTTATAAGGCTTTTGATACTATTGAACATTCCTTTTTAATGGAAACTCTAACATTTCTGGGTTTTGGTGAACATTTCTGCAACATAATTAGGATGCTCTATTCGGACATAGATAGTTCTGTATCTTTGAACCCTGGAATGAGCCCTCGGTTTAAGGTTTTACGTGGTATTCGACAGGGTTGCCCTATTTCCCCAAAATTATTTATTCTGACCACCCAAGTTTTAACAACGCTTATTATAAAGAATCACAAAATATTAGGCATTACCCTCTTTGACAAAGAATTTAAAATTAGTCAATTCGCGGATGACACATCCATTTTCCTAAAGAATAAATCCATGGTAAAGGAAACTCTTAACACAATTTCAATTTTTTCAAAAGCATCAGGGTTATCTCTTAATCTTTCAAAATGTGAATTACTCCCTATCCATTCATGTGATGATTCCGTTATTGACTCTATTAGAGTGGTACCTGAAGTGAAATATTTAGGAATAACATTATCTAAAAATTATATCAGGAGAGAAGATCTTAATATTTGTAACCGTATCACAGATATGAAGAAATCTCTCAGTCGTTGGTTAACTAGAGATCTTACTATTTTTGGCAGAGTTCTTCTTACTAAAGCAGAAGGTATATCTAGACTGATTTATCCATGCCACTCATGTTTTGTCTCTTCGGCCAATATTAAAAAAAACAACTCAATTATTTTCCAATTCTTGTGGAGAAATAAAACTCACTACATTAAAAGGTCACAGCTTGTTAAAGAATATGATAAAGGCGGAATTAAAGCTTTAGACTTTGAATCAATGATTGGAACAATTAAAATAAAATGGTTGAAAGCTTTTTTGTCCCAGCCAGAATCCATGTGGTTCCATATTCCAAAGGCCATATTTAAACGTCTAGGAGGGTTTGATTTTCTTTTAAAATGTGATTTTGAGGTTAATAAGATTCCGACCAAATTGTCAAATTTTCATAAGCAGATACTTCATTATTGGAAAATGATATTTACCCACAATTTTTCTCCTCATGGATCTACTTTATGGAACAATAGAGTGATTATTATAAACAGAAAATCCTTGTTTAGGAGTGATTGGTATGAGAGGGGTATTTTGTTTGTTAGTGATTTACTAGATTGCAATGGTAAACTGCTAGATGTTTTGGCTTTTTCAACGAAATACAATATAACGTGTATTGCTAAAGATTATAACAAAATCTGTAAAGCAATTCCTCTACCACTTATTGAAATGATTCATAATACTTTACTGTACTCAAATGTTGTATCAGTTTTACCTAATTTGCAATGTATTGGCGATACTCTTAAGAATAACAAATCTATTAATGCTTCTTTGAAATCCCACTTTTTTCACAATTTGAACAGAGGCTTATTTCCACAAGGGACCGATTTAGACACTTTATCTGTAATGGAAAAAGCTCTCACTTATTTTATAAAATGGCCTATTTCTCCTAAAGCAAAAGAAACTCATTTTAAAATTGTTCATAAAATCTACCCGGTTTCTACTTTTTTAAATTCAAGATTTAAATTTGAAGTGGAACCATGTTCCTTTTGTAATCTATCTGATGAATCGTTGGAACATTTATTTTTCTCATGCCCTTTTTCCAAATTGTTTTGGTCGAATGTGAGAGATTGGTTGTTACTTAAATTAACAAACATTCCGGCCTTCAAAATATATCACATTTTATATTATATGGATAATTTGGATTCTCCCATATCTGATTTGGTAAATATAATTATTATTTTGGGTAAATATCATTTACATTGTAGTAAATGGAGAGGAGGCAAGCCCTCCTTTCACTGTTTCATAAATGAGTTCAAGTACTTTTTTCTGTCCCTTAGGAAAATACAATCTTGTAATATGTCTATAAAGATTTGCAATGACATTTCCAAATGGTTATTATTTTAAGTAAGCTTAATGCCTCTCAAATGTTTTTGTGCCTTTATGCTTTTTTCTCTCCCCCTGGCTCTTATTGGATGTATTTTTGTTGTCTTATTGTGAATGGATGTCTTGCACTTATGTTGATAAGTTGATGATATCCTCACCGAGCTTTTGTATGTTTTAAAAATGTTCAATAAAAAAAAAAAAAGAACACATCTGGTACTGACACCGGCAAATGAAGCCGCTGACGTCACTTCTTCTTCTTCTGCTTTGGGTTTACTGGCAGGCCGCAAACCACTTCACGACGTATACTGCCGCCCAAAGTCCCCGGCCGGAAGTCCCCGGAGTTGGGGACTGGCTTCCGAAGCCTTCCGAGTAAATCGCCAGAACGCCGACACCTCCTCATCTCCACCGCTCCCATGTTTTATTTTGTGTTGCCATAAATTAGTCTCTCTGCGTTTCTGCGCTGGGCTAATGCTAATAATGCTAATGCGAGGATAATAAAAAGGCGGCTTCACAACACTTTTTGGGAGTTTTACAGGGCGTGGTTTGCAATCCGCCCAGCCAATCAGACATAGGAACCTTTTTCTCCTACGAAAGTCCCTGCTCTCTAGCAGGGACGGAAAAGGGGGTGAAAAGGTCTCATGAACTAATTTTAGTTCCGGCTCTTTTTGGTGTGAACGCAACATTTCGGAACTATATCGGAACTAAAGTGGGAAAAGTACTGCGGTGTGAACGCGCCTAACGTGTCCAGCTCGGAGTGAGGACGGCGCATATTTTTTTGATCAACATGTGATTGTAGTTCGTTGTCAACCTTACCACGGTACTTAGGATACGTCATTTGTGTCTGAATAACGTTTTGTTCATGAGTTATTGATCCGTGAAATCCGAATCTGCCAATATCATTCTAACTTTACTCAACTACGTTTCAAACCGTGCATTTTCAGCAGCCGAATCAAGTGCCTTTTGCTAAGGATGACACTGTGCTTAACTGCGGTGTGAACGCCCCTATGGGGGGTACCTGGAAATTTTTTAGAAACAAAAAACTTTTTTCGTTCATGGGAAAAAGTTCCTGCAAAGTAAAACTGAGAGGTACCACATAATTACCCCTGTAGTAAACATATGTCCAAATGCCTACAGTCAGGTGAGCATGACTCTGAAAGCAACAAGTTGTTTTATCCATAGATGAACTACCCTAAACAATGTGAGTCAACAACTCAACACCTTCGTCCTCTGACCACCACACCTAAAGCTACAGACACGTGTTTACAGGTCATACATGACACACCCAGAGGTTTAAACATGTATACACACCCACCCACCCACACCCACTGACACACACACACACACACACACACACACACACACACACACACACACACACACACACACACACACACACACACACACACACACACACACACACACACACACACACACACACACACACACACACACACACACACACACACACACACAACGACTCATCATACGCATGACTCAGTCTTCCTAAAAGCAGCTCTCATTTTGCAAGCCAAATGAATTATAAATGGGAAGTACCACTGGCCATGTAGAGCACTTTGTGTGGTATGTTTGCGTAGGATATTTGATTTTCCGCTGCTGTCTGTCTTAATTATAGTTTTTCATGATGGATGCAAACATGAACAAGGTAATGTTATTAAATGTGGCATTTCTTTGGCAACTCTCCATGTTTCTACAAACATTATAATGAACTGCTAATCTCACTGTGTCAATATACACTGTCTTCTTACATTCTTTATTAAAAAAGATCTGGCCATGATTTTTTGTTAATTTATTTGATCATAGTATGTTTTATAGAAACTTTAGATGAACATAAACAAATATAGAAATACATACATATATACACACATATAAACATAGATACATACACAGATAGATGATTACATACATAGATACACAGATAAGTAGATACATAGATGTACAGTATACTCAGACAGATTTGTGAAATGCACTTTGGCATAGGCAGCACTGTTTTACTGCTCTGTGATGACACCTTGTGGCTGCACCTGTTTACTACAGCTCTGATGAACGTGCTGGAGATTAACTGGAGTCGTGAGCACAGTAGTGAGACACAGATGGTGCTCTAGAGCCACAAGATATGAAACACTTGGCAGGTCAACACATACGATCCTACTCAGGCAACAACAAACCCCCAAAAATGTGCTAAAAGGCAAATTAGTTTATGTAAGTAAAACATCAAAGGAATCATTGAAGGTATCATTTTTCAAGAAAAGCAATTTACAAAAGTCATGCATGCTGCGACTCCTGTTTCATTTACCTATATGCTACAAGTACATTTAACAAGACATGAATATACTTGAAATGCACATGCGTTATAGGTTAAAGCTGTCAAAGGAATTTTACATTTTAAGGTGCAACCTTTAGATTTACCCTTTAAAAGGTATAATTAGTACTAGCTTTCTGCTTGTATAAACAGTATCACACTGACTTCATACCAACTTAGAAAATGTACAGAGCATCTTTTAATATTAAGCTGCTGATCATTTGACACCCAGTGATATGGGCATCAAACCAGTGGAAGAACTCAAAGACAAAACCTGTGTAACACCTGTTTAAAGGTGAAGCTTTATATCTATAGACAGACTTAAATCACTCCCAATAAGTGTGTTTTTGATTTGCATTTTCCAGAATTGTATTTGCAAGTGTTCAATTATATACAAAATAATCCCTGTAGGGTATTACATTTTTCTACAATAAGGTGATTTATTTTCACCTCCACACACTTATCATTGATACAAAGTATTATTTAATTTATACATATTCGTTCATGTTTATTATGTGTTATTTTATTAAGGGATCAAACCAAAAAGAATGACTTCTGCTGGAAGAAGATACCACATTCTCCATAATGTCACCAATAGGGCCTTTCTTTAGAGCTTCCTTGCCTCCTAAAATCCTACTTCTCTCGAATTCTGCACCTCCACTTTGTGAAGCAGAATTGAAAAATCTCAGACCAGTCTCTCCTTTCCGTTTGGAGTTTCCTCAGGCATTATACAGTTTCATTTATTAACATGGAAGCTTTATGGCCCTAAAAATAATGATGCTTAGGATAAAATAATAATTATATAATAAATAAAAAGGTAAGATGAAAGTGCAATACTGAACATAAAGCCTTTAGCCTGTTTTTAACAAGTAGTAACTCGCCCCTTTTGTTCATGTGAAGTCATGATTGCTGCCCTCCCCTTTTTGACTCCAACAAGACACCATAATCCCCTTCAAGCTTGCCAATTAAGAAAATAAATCGCTCAGGATATGCAATACAATGAGCAGATTAAAAGATGGAAGTTCAGCCGCATGTATACTCATTATATGGGATATTATGGCCTGTCAGGTCAAAGGTCATAGGAAGGAGTTAAGCGCATCACACTAGGAGGAGAAGGGGCAAGAAAGGACAGCGAGACAACAAAGTAAAGATGTGAGGATATATTTCTGACATTGATTTCACTGTGTTCTGGGGATGTAAGTCCGTTAATTAGTTAGATATTGTCAATAATATTAGGATGATTATTATGTCATCATACACAGTCATTTAAAGGTCACAGCTTGACTTGTCCCTCAACTCTCCATATTACCATTTCCTTTAATGCTGTTAAATCAATCAACAACTTTATTAATCCCGCAAGGGGCAATTGGTTATGAGCAGCAGTTTATGTCATGTACACAGGCAGGAACATACAAGAAGAAAACACACAGATACACCCGGGAGCACAGATGTGGATAATTCCAATTTACACTATAAATAGTTAAATAAATGCTACTCTAGTAGAGCAATGGTTAAATACCCTCTAAATCTTTTTATTTAAATCTAGCTTGCATTGACAGCATGTGTGTATTTCCTCCAGGCAAACTGAGTCATTTTGTGCGGTGATGACTGACATGTGACTGATGCTCCTCCTTTGCGTCGAAAGAAGCCAGTTGAGGTGGTTCTGGCACCTAGTTAGGATGCCACCTGGGCGCCTCCCTAGGGAGGTGTTCCAGGCACGTCCAGCTGGAAAGAGACCAAGGGGTAGACCTAGGACTAGGTGGAGGGATTATATCTCTTCGCTGGCCTGGGAGCGCCTTGGGATCCCCCAGTCAGAGCTGGTTGATGTGGCCAGGGAAAAGAACGTTTGGGGCTCTCTGCTGGAACTGCTACCCCCGCGACCCGACCACGGATAAGCAGGAGAAGATTGGATGGATGGATGACTGACATATTTGTAACTGAAGGCACTTTTATGAGCGGTTGATCAACGTGGAAAGACTTGAAAGTGTACTTTACTTACCCTCTTATTTTCACAACTCTACTGTTTCTATGGCTTCTGGCAATTCAACTGAAAGTAATAAAGCTAATTAAAAAATGTTACCACCAGTCATATTCCACACAAACAAGGAAGAATGGGGACAGCAAGACTTCTATTCATTTAGCCTGTGTTTGACTGTCATAAAAGATTCAAATCAAGACTTCGAAAGAAATTATTAGCAGACTATTCTAACTAACCAACAAATGGGTATTTTTTTGTTTTGTTAATTTATGCCCTGAAACCTCTGTTGAAAACAACATAATGCCTGTTATCATCTAAATCTTAAATTCCGAGCAGGCCTTTTCCTTGAACCCGTTTTAATCTTCTATTTCAAATGATTACAGTCTAAATATAAGATTGTTAATTTCACAAGGAAGACCTTTATTAAGTTATCAAATTGAGAAGATGCAACTGAAAGTTTTGTTGACTTTACTGTAGGAAAGACCGACTTCGTCTTCTTCTTCTGAGTCAAGTAGCTACCCCATCAAAAGTGGATTTCTGTTTTGTATCATTTTTATTGAATTATTATGATTTATAATTCATGAAGAAAACCAGTTAAAATCAAGTAAACAAACTGAAAATAAAGTTAACGAAAGAAAACTATAAGGCTATAATTGTAATTAATGAAAATGTCACTGATAGATTTACTCACATGAATGTTGAATGACAGAGGCTCACATTGATGACTTCAGACTTGAGAAAAACAAAAAAGTTGTGACCTTTAAGAGAGTTGACTCGGGGCCACTCGATAAGACATGTTGACTGGAGAAAAATAACAAATAAAACAAATACAATGTACTTTAACAATTCTTACCACTTTATTCACATGTGAGATGCAGTAAATTAACAAATAAAGACACAAAGGTAAAAACATATTTCTGTCAAAACAAGTAACAGAACATGATTCTGCTGAATGATCCAGATAAACATCACTCATGAGCATAAGACTCCATGTTACAGCACATTTTCCTCTCCTTTCTCGCTTTTTCCTCACAAATGCCTCTTTGTACCCTGCCAGGCAACTGCACCAAGTCATGCAGTGGCTTCAATCAAAAATGCCAGAAATGTTTCAATAGGAAACAGTTCAAGTGGATTATAGATTTATTTGTTTTGTTTTTTCGCTCTGACTCCCATTCTTGTGAAAATATGCACTTATATGTGGGTGAGTAAGCATGCATTACTGTTTCCGTGAGTAGTAACACGTACCCAAAGTCATCCTCTCTCTTTTTCCCTAACACACACACACACACACACACACACACACACACACACACACACACACACACACACACACACACACACACACACACACACACACACACACACACACACACACACACACACACACACACACACACACACACACACACACACACACACACACACACACACACACACACACACACACACACACCAAGTTCTTACTCAATAAGGGAATCCGTTGTTGCTGATTTACCCAATGAATCAGAACTATGTCTCATTTGGGATTACAGCTCGAAAATCTGTCCTAACTAGGAATGTTGGTTCACCTTCTCTGTGCTTATTTCCCTACGTCTTCATGGAAATTGGCATTATTATTTGTGTCGTAAGGGGTTTAAGACTCCGAGGACTTGAGCTTTGTACTCATGGATTTTGGTATCTTGTGATTTTTGGTGGCTGAGGAATTTAAACATTATAATATTTCTCTCATGATAATATGGGCCTCTATTGTTGACCATGAACAGCGATAAATGCACATTACTCTGTAACCACCAACTGTAACACCCTTTGTCTGAGAGTGCCAAACTTCAGAGTAGATGTCACTATCTTTGTTGTGTTCTCTGTGCCAATAAATACCTCTTATTATATGCACTTAACAATTTACCACATTATTTTCCTTGTTGTGATTTTCCCATAACCAGTTTTTGTCTTCAAAGGCAGTAAGAGAGAATACATATTACACAAGCAGGTTTATCAGACATGATTCACAATAACGGCACAATGACTTCTCAGGTATTTTCTCTGCCTGTTAAGGTGGGAGTATTCACAGCAAGTAGCAACTCCAATTCCAGATGGATTAAAATGAAATACGATTTCAGTTCATGTCAGTTAATAAAAACATCTTCAATAAAATGAAATATGAATTGAGAGAGTATAAAGAACATGCTACAACATATTTTTGGGTCTGTGTTGCAACAGACATTGCCTCCCTGTTCATACACACAGACAGACCCCTTTATATTTCTGTACATTACTCTCATTACATGCAGTATTATATAATTTCAAGACATTGCGTCATAACTGAACTGTAAATCCCCACACTCTGAAGGAATTCATAAGGTAGTGAAAAATATCAGGATAAACATGAATAGCTTAACAGAAAAAAGAACATCCCCTGATCTCCAAAAGTTTACCAGACTTGAACTTAGACCTTTTTCTGTGAACTGTTTATATTTTGAGCTAAAAGGAGGCTTATGTGGACAGAAAGGGACAAAGCCACTCCTTGAAACACACACACATGAAGGTAATTTAACTTTATTTAACACTTACTTTTATTAGCAGGCAGACACAGGGAAATAAATGGTCCGGGGCAAAACTAACAAGCCAATGTGTGTTTCACTGGAAAAGGAGCCCAATAAACCTGAAACCATGCCCAAGGTTTACATGCATATTTCATTATTTCAGTTTCAGGCTGGTCAAGTTGCCCTGAATCAACCTTTTGTACCATGTTCTCTGGGGAACCCCTTTTTTTAGCAAGTGCAGAGTGATGTTTGGTCAGTCTGTTTGTTGATTGTGCACTCTTAGACCCCACAATGCTTTGCTAAAGGCCAGAGGTCTCCCAGGTTGGGCTGCTGAGAGTGACCGCTGGCCGGGACCCTAGGCCCCAAAATACAGTGGTACAACGGCTGCCTTGTTACTGCGGTGGTACACTGAAAGTAGACCCAGCAGGCTGGACCATGACTCGCCGCAGCACAGCCTGGTAGTCTTCACCCCCAGACCAGAGCAAATACACACGACCAGCTACACAAACACTTTGGCTGGGGCTGGGAAAGCCCACGCACAGCCTGCTACCAAAGGAGGGCGTCTAAGTATAGAGGGCTTGTTGGAGCTGATGTTGCAACAATGTTTTCAGAGAAAGTTGTATCCAGGTCCTTTTAGAGAGGAGTATGAAGTTATGTTTTGTCAAGAAAAACGGTCTTATCATGAAAACCATTGCAAACTGCTGTAATTCAGCAGTTTCAGAGTTGTATAATGTTTCCCTAAATTAAATTATAATATTTAGAAATTGTACCCGTTTTTTTTTCTCCCCTTATGAAATGCAGCAGAAAATAAAAATCTAATTAAATATTTTATTACTGTGTGTCCACCCACATCTATATTGAGCTGTTTTCCATCTCCTCCGTCTTATCTGAGGCTTGCATGGAATTGTTTTCGTCAGAGAGACCTTGTGAGTCGGCAACCGGACATTACGTAACTCTATGATTCAATGATTAGTCAGGGGAACAATACAGCAAAGCTATTTTGTAGTGCCATTTCTTAAACAGTCATGTGTTTCTTTGAGGGAAAAAAACGGCAATATATAAAAGAAAAACATGAATATGAAGGTGACCTGTTAGATTAAGAGATGAGGTAAAGATAATTGTCCTTAAATAAACCGAAATGTTTTCATTTTGTCCTTCACTTTCTTTTACTGCCACCGTCCACAACTGAAGTACTGTAACGTGCCATTGAGGGTAAGTGTGGAGTGTGTTGTGCTAATTTAATCTGGATTAAAGCACAATGAACAAGCAGTTCATTTTTGACAGAACATGGGGGAAATGCAACAAAATACTCCAAATTAACTTTAATCAATGACTTTAACATGACATAATCTCAAACCCCCAAGGCCAGGCTGTTCCACAGAGAAACTTTCCTAAATGAATACAGATCTGCACCGAAAGCTAATCACTTGTTTTGTGTTCTAAATTGTCATTGTATTTCAGTAGAAATCAGGCCAGAAAACATTCTTTTAACACTTAAATTAAAAAAGAAGAAACTTAGGTTGGTCGAACCATGGGCCAACACACAACATTGTGACCTATTTATTTTTACTTGTGTCATGTGTTGATCTTGTGAAAATCGGTCCTGCTGTCGAGCACAAGCCTTTGATGGCTTTTATTGAGGCAGTTACCTCAAGTCATCAGTTCATTGCTAATGAGTCACCGTCAGGAATAAAGTCACTGATACAGTGTGTGGTAATTCAGGTAAACAAGCTAGGATCTAAAAGTGCCAATGTATTTTAAATGTATTTATTTATTATTATTATTATTATTATTATTATTATTATTATTATTATTATTATTATTATAGTATATTATGATTTAAATACATTTCCATAAAAAAAAGACGTTATCAATTTTACTCATGGTGAGTCCACATAATTGAAAGACACCTTACATGCTAAAGTCCCATTTGAGTCATCACAGTCAAACAGTAGAGTACATGAATATCAGGTCCATTAGCTTGTAGATGACACATGAAACAATTGAATGAAGGTTCAGTATTCATACTGCTTGAGTCTTTGAAGCAAGTCAAATCAAAGCTGTGGTGATATACTCTAGAAAAAAAATAGATCACATATGTTTCTCAAGAACACATTCATTTTTTAGTATAATATTTCATTTATGTCTACGGAACAAGAAAATGCAGTCCACATTATTAGTTAATGCTGACAATATCAAACAAAATGCAGGAGTGTATTAATCTTAATGATTGAATGTGTTGTGCTTGATACTTTACCCTTGGGGGTCACCATAGTCATGGGCCATATGCAAGAGGCATTTTCTGTTTCCTGGATGTGACTGGATATGAAAAAGAAACCAGCGAAATACTTCTATGTTGTTCTGGAAATTCTGTCTATATTACTAGCTGCTTTGTCAGAGGGCAAGTCTGTGCTAAACCAGGGTTTTTGGTTATGATATTACTATTATAATCAAAGGTGTGAGGCTGAGTTATTCCGGGGACTTACAATGATTTGCTAGTGTTATTGCTAGTTTTGTTAGGCTTTCATACAAGAGAAGTCTGCTTTGACCTGGCCGTAATATTTGATGCTGACTTATAATTTAATGATCAAGTTCAAAATGTTCAGTTATGGTTGATCTACCAAAAGTTGTACATGCTTTTATTTTTCACTACTCACTTTAATCGCCGTGAATGGCCTTGCTGCTAAGTAGATCTCTGTTTTATTGACCTGCTATGTGGCCTCTTCGCCATTAAGATTGGATTGAGAACAGCTGGTTCCTCCCAGGTCCTATAAGACAAAAGCTAATTGGGCTTCTGCTGAGAGCTCAAACCCTATGGAACTATTTTGTGTACGGGATTCAGAAACATATATGTATATATATATTTTTGTTTTATTTTTTTACCTTCGAGAAGAATCGACAATTATTACATTCCTCAAGAGTATAGTCATCACTGTCATATTTGTTGAGCAACATTATGCCAAGTAAGCTATAAGAGAGTCTGAATAGGATACACAGTTTCCTGGAGATATAGTGAATACTTCAAAAACAAGAACAATTCCTGTTATAACTCAGTTGGTTGACGTTTGTTTGAGACATGAATCTATAAAGTAGAAACTCAATTTTGCAACAGAGATAAGTTCAAAATAGGCTTTATAAGCAGTAGTTAATACAAGGGTACACATTTTAAATTGCATATATAATTGTGAGGTTATCCAAATATATAATCTCCAAATTATAAAACATAGCCTTTAAACTCATATTCTGGTTTTAAAACAACTTTATTTAGAACAATTCAGTGTACTGATTTCCTAGGATTATTAGTTTGCATTCCAAAAATATAAACAGATAAAAAGAACAACATAACAAAGTATTACACTGCAATATTAATATGAACTGATATTTATAAATAAAAATGATTTATTTTTGTTTAAATGGCCATATTCACTATTGTGGCATATTTTGATAATTTATTTGAACAACCTGGTTTGTGTCAGTTAACTTAATTAGAAGACACTTCTTTAATTCATTTATAAACCGGTTAAGTGAGAGATTCTTCCTTTTCCGTCTAGCCTTCATGAATAATGTGCTATTCTTAACCAATAATTATCACGTTATTGACGATACCATTTACTTCTTCGGAGAAGAGAAACATCTTAATAGTTTTTTTCCTAATATCTATCAAATTCTTCACATTTTGCCAAATGTATAACAAGATTTGATATAAAAAACATCTGTTCACTTCTGGTGATCTCTTTTTTGCTTCTACCAGTGGGTTGGACGTGAACCGGAAGTGACGAATGTGACGAATATTCGTCACATTTTACGTGGCTTAAAAAATAGATTTTAAACTACGTAAAACTACTTTTTATTTTTTTTTAATTGTTCTCAGTCTCAAAAACTTCACAAAATGTTCATACGATAACAGTTTGAGCCGTCGTTGATTTGTAAATACAGGTTTTTAAGAAAATTGAAAGCTAGTTTGACCTCAATACCCAGGATGCATTGCGCTCTTGCCATCTTGTCGAGTGGTTGGGTCAGAAGAGCGGCAGGCAGCAGTTAGCTACCAATTAGCTTAGTTCTCCACTGGCTGTGGTAAAGTGGTTATCTGTCAGCTAGCTGCTACTAGCAGCTGCCAAAAGTGAGCTGTCCACACAGAGAAAGGCGACACTTCACCGACTTTGAGACGTTTTCTCTATCTCTTGCTGGAGTTTATGTTCTTTTTGGACAGACAATGGATTTGTTTACATCATGATGTCGCACATGCTGGTACCGGAGTAGGGAAAACTAGCTAACATCAGCTAACTCTGCTAGTCTACACTTATAGCTGAGAGAGAACACCGGGCCCGCCTCAGACTAAAGTACCGGTGGCAGCTGCTGAACAAGAACTTCAACAAAGGCCTGCTTTCAACTTCGCTGCCGGGACACAGGGCAGGCCGACGCGGTGTCAGAGAGGCCGGGGTAGGAGCAGCAGTCGCCGCGGAAGGTTTCGGGAGTTTCGCAGGGTCTGTCCCCGGTTGTGACACTTTTCTCCGACAAGAGAGAGGAAGAGAAACGTTATGGAAATGTCCTGTGACGGTACGTGTCTGTGTCACATCCCTCAACTGTGAGTTACTTCGCAAGACATTAGTCCAGCACTTTATTTCACCGGGAGCTGACAGACCCGAGACAAATAGTCAACATGTCGAAAATGCCGGCGAAGAAGAAAAGTTGTTTTCAGATCACGAGTGTAACGCAGGCTCAGGTGGCGGCCAGCAGCATCACGGACGATACGGAGAGCCTGGACGATGAGTCCCGCACAGAGGACGTGTCGTCGGAAATATTTGACGTTTGTCGGGCAGACCTTGGGGTGTGTGAGAGGAGCTCTTCAGAGGAAACCTTAAACAGCGTTACGTTAGGGGAGCCTCCGGACGGCCAGACGCCCTCCACAGGTCCTGTCAACGGGGGACTCTGTTATAAAAGTATAGGCACTGGTCGTGTCACCCCACATAATGTAGCAGGAAGTGTGCCTGTGCCTGCTACAACTCAGCCTTTTGTTCCGAGCCCAGCCACCCATCCGCCAGTCACCAGTACAGTGCCTGCTGCCAGTGTGGCTCACACAGCTCCTGGGAACACAACCAGCTGCAGTTCCCGTTTCAGGGTCATTAAACTTGACCATGGCACTGGTGAGCCCTTCAGACGGGGCAGGTGGACATGCACTGAGTTCTATGAGAGAGATTCAGATTCAAATCGGACTGTGGATAGCATAAAGCCAGCTGTGACCCTTGATCACAGTACAGACAGGGACAGTGGGCAAGGGGCCACCTGTAACTCTGTGGTTATTAGCTGTACTTTTTCTGCACAGGCTTTGGAGAACACCTCTGACAGTGGCTACTCTGTTGCCCATCCCGCTCACTCCAACCATTCAGAGCCTCTGCAGCAATTGTACAGCTTGTCTCCTCAGATAGGGAATGGAGCAAGTGCCTTTCACCCCACAGGGTATCCACCTACAGCATCCCAACAGGCCCAGACCTTCCTCTCTAACAGCCTCAATGGTGTGCACCATGGTGGTCCTATTATGCCTCCTGCCATGCAGGCCCAACAGTTTGCCTATTCTACTCCTCTTCCTGGCCACTCATCTGGCCAGCAGGACTATCGTCAGCAGCACTTTGTCTCAAGCACTCAAAACCTTCCCATATCTGCCCTCTCTATGGGGCCTCTAACCAGCCAGGTATCATCGCCTCTAATCCCCCCTGCTGGTGCTGGGGCCCAAGTGCCAGGCGGAGAGGCAGCCTCAGCCCAGGGGCTTCTGATGCAAGCAGGCAATACAGGAAGTGGCCAACAACAGTATGTCAGCCAGACTCAGCCTTCAGGAGGGTTAGGCATTGCCCCTGCACCTTCAGTCCTCACCTCCTCCTACAACAGTGTCCAGAACGCACCTGCCACAGTGCCCAATGCAAACCACAACAACAACCCTCCGGGAGCTCCAAGTCAGGGGCCCAGCACAGGAGGGCTTGTAAAGCCCAAAGAAGTCCACAGAGGAGCAACAAGAGGCCTTCCCTCCATCTTCAGCAACCATGTAGAAGATAGCAGGCAGAAGTCTGACGGACTCCCTCAGCGCAGCGCCATTGTGATGCCAGGGAAAGATGGTGTAATACCTTTCCTCACCAGTGGCTTCAACCTTCCCAATCCTGCTGTCAACAGTCTGTTTGGCATCCACATAACCATGGATGTGGATGAGGACAGGTAAGAAGGCTTAAAACTAAAAATAGGCTTTGTGAAATAAGTCCACTTCCTTTAACCTTTTTGCTCGGCTGTGGACAATGCAATATTATAGCGTTGACATCAGTTTTTCTATGAGTCTCTTAACCTGGAATAGCACTGATAAATAGTTTGAGGTACTAAATGTTTTGCATTCTAATGCAGTATGGTTGTGCTCCACACTGTGGAGGAAGCTTCTCCCTTCATAGGCACACTATAACAGTTTGATTGTACTTAAGGAACAAAACTGTTCTTATAAGTTTATGTTGCCAAGTCTAAAGTTGAAAAGAGAGAATGTGGGGGTTAGACAGGTAGTGAGTGAGCAAATTAAAACTGGCAGAGACAAGAGGAATATAAGACACAAAACATTGGATAGTAACTTGCCTCTTTACACACCCATAGCCCCCTCCCTCTATCATCTATTCAACCATATAGGCTCTTTGGGTTTAGGGGGGCGTTACAAGCATCTGGATAAGTTACAACACAGGCAGTAGCTGTGTTTTGTAGCTGAGAAGGGGATAACTCTCCAAACGTAGGTGGTTGTTTTTATTCTCCTGTCTGTCTAGGAGAGACAGTTGGCACACTTACCCTGGGCTATTATCCCAGCCTCACAACTTAATACTTTGTAAATACAAAGTCTTCCTTTGCTTTCAGTGCTCTCCTATTGTACACACTGCAGCTATTTTTGGGGTCTGTCCAATGGTCTTCACACAGCTTGAGTTGAAGTGTTGCCACTCTTGGCCATTGCAGCAAGAGTAGGATAGGCATTGTTTGAGCCAAGAATTACCTAAATGGGATTGGTACACGCACACGCACACACAGTATTTCCTGTATTTATATTATTCATATCTCCCTCAGACTTTATCAATTTTGCTCTCTTCTCTTTTCAGTGCTTATTATGAATAGTAAAGCCTCAGAAAGGTGTGTGTGTTTATGTGCATTTGGAGGTTGAGGCCAGATTTTTTTGTATTACTTATTTCAGATTTTCCAGAAGCTAATCATTGTTTACTGAGAGAGAGTCAGTATCACACATGTAATGACGCTGTGCAAAGGGCAGAAACATTGTGCATCGTCCCTGATTTAATGAGGAACAGCCAGTGCCCGTTTCCTAGTAATCTCTGTGTGCCAATGTGTGTGTGTGTGCAAGAGGGATGACACCAGTGGCTGTCTGCGTAGCTATGGTGACCCTGGCAGCAGGACCAGGAGGTGGAGAGGACAGACGCACACCTGTTGCAATGATAGTGGGCATGTAAGCCACCTGACAGAGCCAGGCTGAATCAGCAGGACGCTGTGTGCCTGCTGCTCTGAGTCCTTAGGCGCTTTCACACCGGAGTACTTTTACCCGTACTTTTCCCGTTTAGTTCCGTTAGTGCCTGGAATTTTGCATTCACACCAAAAAGAGAACTTGGTTCAGAGAACTTTTACCCCAATTTGTAGTGCCTGCTAGAGAGGTGGGACTATCCTGGGGAGAAAAAAAGTACCCATTTCTATTGGCTGGGCGAATTGCAAACCACGGCCCGTAAAGCTCTGAAAAGTTTTTTTGAACCGCCATTGTATTTGCTGGTATTAGCATTATTATCATTAGCCCCGCGCACCAACGGAGAAAAAATAACTTATGGCAACACAAAAAAAAACATTGGAATGATGAGGAGGTGTCGGTGTTCTGGCGATTTACTCGGAAGGCTTCAGTAGAAGCTGCTGGGAGTCCCAGCAGCTTCTACTAAAGCCAGTCCCCAACTCCGGGGACTTCGGGTGGCAGTATACGCCGTGAAGTTGTTTGCGGCCTGCCAGTAAACCCAAAGCAGAAGAAGAAGTGACGTCAGCGGCTTCATTTGCGTAATCGATCGGCTCTTAGTTCCATGGCGGTACTAAGTGCTGGCACTAAGTGCTGGGCACTAAGTATGGCAAAGTACTTGGTGTGAAAGCGGCTCTTGTTAGGCCGTCCATGTTGACACATCAGATTGGAAATCATAGATACTTAAAACTGCAGACTGGTCTTACAATGCTTTGTTAAATAGGGTCCAAAACTAGAGCAGCTATAATTAAAGTGTTTATTTTACGCCTTTTTAAATCTAATTGAACATCCTTGGTCTAGTCAGTAAATCAGCATAAATGTTTCAGAGCTTATTTTCATTTACTAAAAATGGTTTTCCTCAAAGTGTAGTCCAATTTGCAACACACTTCCTTGTTGATCACTGTGACCCAAACTTTTGTACAATGCATCAGCACAGCAGGCTTGTTCCTATATTAGCTTGTTGGACAATAACGTTATGGACACTATGAAAAAAGGTTTATATTAGGGATGTCCCGATCACCTTTTTTTGCTCCCGATCCGATTCCGATAATCTGATTTTGACAATCTGCCGATACCGATTTTTCCCGATCCGATCTTTATGCAATGCATTAAGAGAAAAAAAAGGTAACAGATAACGGCTGGTCATCCAACGCGATGAATTCAGCTATCTTGGCTGTTATTGTGTTGGCCTTTTCACTGTTCTGGGGCAGTTTCTCTTTCCTTTTAAAAGTCTCTGAAAGTGTTGGTTGTTTCAGTGCCGTTACCTGAGTGGCCGCTGTGTACTCGCCGTGTTGTTGTTGGTGTTTGTTTCTCAGGTAGCGTATTAGATTGGTCGTGTTGAACGTATCTCTGTTCTTTCCACCACGCGGAACCTCTGCCTTGCAAACATTGCATCTGGCTGTTACACTGCCTTCGCTTTCAATTTGATAATACTTCCAAACTCCTGACATTTTCTCTGTCCCGACTCCCGAGTCACCAGCTGAACGTAGCCTCTCGTTAGCTTACTGCTACTATTAGACACTGCGCCCACTCTGTTGCCAGATTTGAGAGAAATAAGCAACCAGGTCTATGAAAACAAGCCCAAAGAAAGCAACACATACATGATGTTGTGTAATTTTAAACCAAAACTAAGTCCTCAGGATGACGTGAACATGGTCATTTTTGTTTTGCAACATTACATTTAAAAAAAATATTTTATAAAAAAAATTTAAAAAAAATCCCGATCCCCGATTTTTTTCTCCCGATCCCCGATTTTTTGAAAATCACGTGATCGGCTCCGATCCCCGATCACGTGATCGGATCGGGACATCTCTAGTTTATATTAAGACCGGATAAGCCCCCACTTTTTAACACGTTTAAATTAGGGCTGTCAAACGATTACAATTTTTAATCAGATTAATCACAGCTTAAAAATTAATTAATCATGATTAATCACCATTCGAACTATGTCCAAAATATGCCATTTATTTATGTATATTGTTGTGGGAATGGAAAGATAAATGAAAGAAGGCGGCCCTGGCGAATAATAATTGATTATTCGACCCCCCCCCCCCCCCCCCCCCCCGCGGGAGAAAAAAAAAAAAACGACGGAAAAAAAAAAAAAAATCAGACAAAAGGAATTCCGTTGTTGTCTTTACTGTAACATGTTTAACAGCACAAACAACAAACAAGCATGTCATCACAACGACGTGGCCTTGAAGTGAAGTTGGTAATGGCCAGCTGTGCTGCGTCTTTCTCTGTAACCTCTTTGGCGTGCTTCGCACTCAAATGCGAACGCATTGTTGAGGTTGAGCTGTGATAGACCAACGTCTTTTCGCAGAGCTTGCATTTAACTTCCTTTGGACTTGTAAGTTCGAAGTAGTTCCACGAGGAGGAACTCTTTTTACCTGCCGCTTTGTTCATCTTTAGTCGCACGAGAGAGGGGGGGCGGGGGTGGGGTCGGTGTGTAGCTGCTGCAGCAGCAGTCTGCTCTGCGCAGGCTTCCTCCAAGTTTACAGTAAAACAAACTGGTGGTGTGACCAATGGCCATTTACAATTATTAATACTATTACTATTATTAGCATATATATATTTATATATATATATTTTGGTTGAAACTAAGCCAGAAAAAAAAAAAAAAACATAAATAATAATAAAAAAAATTTAAATAATAAAAAAAATATATATAAATAAAATCGATTTTTAAAAATAATATTCGATTATGGAGACTGTAACGAATATTCGAATAATCGCTGGCATCCCTAGCGGATATATCCATTTAACATACAGTATCTATGTTTATTATAACATTTTTCTGCGTGTCAAAATGAAAGACAACCCACACACACCTATCAATCATCAAACCGTGGGGTCTTAATTCATTACGTGTTGATTTCTATCAACGGGGGAGTACTTCAGGAAAGTCGACAGAGGGGGGGGGGCGGCTAGTGGAGTACTTCGTGACCACAGAGTGTGAACGTTGTGATCAGCTGTTTTAGCGCAGTTCTCCAGTGAAGGGGGGGGGGGGAAGTCTCCCTCCGCAGCCGGTTGGCGTAGTTTTGGCACAATTCCGTTGTACAGACCGACGTTAACAGCAGCCCTGTCTGTGCGCACGGAGACCGACTCTGTCGTCCGGTGATCGAACCGCCTTCTGCAAAAGCTTCACAAGTACGTCGGTACGCAAATGCGCTTTGTGACACAAGTGACGGTACGCTTTTCTGATTACGCACATAACCTGCGTACCAGTTAGTTATGTGCACCCCTGTACTACAGCAAAAGTATTCTCCGTCGGGGCTTCCTGCAACAACACGACGCCGTTATCTTGATTCTGATTGGCCAGAAGACATTATCAAAGATGTTCTATTGAGAAGTCGATCACTACGTGACAAAAGTTTTCAAAACCGTGGCTACTGAAATCAATCTTACTAACTGCTGTCTGTGCAATTTTGCTTACTTTAACATAATTTTTCATGGTGGGGCTAAGCCATTTCTTATATATATTTATATATATATATATATATATATTTATATATATATTTATATATATATATATATTTATATATATATATATATATATATATATATATAAAAGCATTTATTTTAATTGTGTAGCAGTGAGTTTAACATTTTGGCAGCACTGTTGAGCATTTTGAAAATGTATTTTCATGCCTCTGTGCAAGGCTTAGTCTTTCTATCTTTATAGCCACTGGTGTAAAGTAACTAAGTTCATAAACTCAAGTACTACTTGGGTACAAATTTGAGATACTTGTACACTGCTCCCCGGGCGCCGTTCAAAATGGCAGCCCACTGCTCCTAACACTAGGATGGGTCAAATGCAGAGAAACAATTTCCCCACGGGGATTAATAAAGTATATCAAATCAAATCAAAATCAAATTTATTTAAGTATTTCAATGTTTCTTTTGCTACTTTGTACTTCTAATCCACTACAGTTCAGAGGTACATGGTGTACTTTTACTCCACTACATGTATTAATCCCTTTAGTTACTTCACGGATGTGGATGAATGATGTGAAATATAATCAAGTGTTAAATCAGACTTTAGTTCCACCTGGAGTAAATCCACAAGCTACCCTGCAGTATACACAGTCATTCAAACTAGCTGCACCTTTACCAGCTTTGAGAACACTTTCATGATCAATCATTATAAAACATATCATATATATTATTCTGAAATGGACCAATCTGCACAATGACTACTTTTACTGTCGCTACTTTAATACTTTTACTTGAGGAACATTTTGAATGCAGTACTTTTACTGTAACAGACTATTCCTACACTCTGGTGCTTCTAGTACAAGACCTGAGTACTTCTACTTTTACTGTCGCTACTTTAACTATATTTTGATGATAATACTTTTGTAGTTTTATTTGAGGAACATTTTGATTGCAGGATTGTTCCTACATTCTGGTACTTCTACTTTAACTCAAGTACAAGACCTGGGTACTTCTACTTTTACTCAAGTACAAGATATATACTTATACCACCTCCGTTTATAGCCTATGAAAAAAACTAATAGAAAACGAAGGCTAAAGCTAACGTTAGCAGATAGTGATGCTAGTTTGCTAGTTAAGTTTGCACAACGATAATATTGCGACAGAAAAACTTTTCAGTGCACATCACGCTCTGCCGCTCCGACAGGGAGCTCTGCTCTGAACACCTGAAGGGCCCGTTCTAACAGCTGTTCACCAGCGGTCCAACACAGTGACTCCGGACAACACAGTTAATATTAACGAACGCACCCGTAGGAAATGTAGCTGCTGAAGCTAGACCCTCATTGTGGAGCAGCAGAGCCTTCTTATACATCCATGAGCAGAGCCGACAGGCAGGAAGACTCAAGCACACAGCTCGCGCTTCATTATAATATATAAAAAAAGAACACCATGCGTGTCATGATGGCACATAGCAGCTTGCGCCCCCCCCCCCCCCCATACCCCAAAAATATTTGTATTGCAGATCTACATGAATCACACAAACGACCTATTTTGGATTCAAAACGGCAAATTTCGCCGAAAGGTGACAAGTTTGCATCCCTGATAATTATTGCGCTTTATTTCACACCAGAACCATAACCATAACACAAACTTTTAAACAATGAGAACAATAAACAAAATAAATGACAAGAATTCTTATTAAATAAAATTAAGCATCATCTCAAACAACTTTTTTGTTTTATAAAATATAGTTTTTTTTTATATTTTTATTAACATGTAGGCCTACAGTAATATAAATAATTATTGACAAAATGTATATTGCAGATGTTCGCCACATTGGTAAGTTAGCTAAAAAGATAGCCATATTAGACAGTTATCATTGCCATAAATTGCCTCGTCAAACTACGAAAACGTTCGTTTGTCACAAAATAAATTACACTTAGATTTGAGGGCATGGCTTGAGCATGATGTAATTATGTTATCTATCACATTCGCTAACCTGTCTGTCTTTAAATTCATTAAACAGCTCTGGATGGCGGTCGGCGGGTGCTTAGCCAAGTCTGATGTGTTGGCTCCCTTGGTTTGCAGGGATCTAAAACATGTCTCACAGACAGGCCTCGTGGTGTCAGTAGGCTTGCCCTCACTGTCAGAGATATAGCTCAAATACTTCCAAATTTCGCTTCTGGCGTCTTTTTTGTCAACAAGCCGAGGCGCAGCGGCAGTTGCACTCCCACTTGCAGCCATGCTTCTCGTTTTCTCACATGCTCTGGCAGCTAGCGCGTGGCCGCGTGCACGAGAGAGGGGAGGGACTTAGAACGTGCTTGAGAGGAGCGGGACTGCAGGCACGGCTGCAGTGCACGCAGGGAGTGGAAGCAGAGCGCTGAACACACACGGCTCTTATTAAAACGGCGCTTTTTCACGGGAGTACTTTTCCCCGTCATTATTAAAGTACCGATACTAATGAAACGGAGGAATCGTACCGTTTTTAACGGCAGGGTATCGCGGTACCTTTCAATCAATCAATCAATCAATCAATCAATCAATCAATCAATCAATCAATCAATCAATCAATCAATCAATGTTTATTTATATAGCCCAATATCACAAATGTTACATTTGTCTCAGTGGTCTTCACAGTGTGTACAGAATATCAGTATGACAAGTATCGGTACACCGTGCAACACTAGTGTGGAGTGGTGAGATTACAATGATTTCCCCTCAGCTTGTAATGGTTAGCATCTCTGCTCAGCTCTGCCAATAAACTGATGAAGCTGCCTCTGGGAAAAATGAGTTTCCCTCAATGGGAGCATTTGGCCGTTAACTCAATTATTCCTCACAGGACAGACACACTTCCCCTTCCCTTGTGTTATCTTAATTAAGAGTAATTATTAATTCATCATGTTTACTTTTCTTGGGCTAAAGAACACTTGTATTTAAATTGTACAGTGGCGAGAAATGCAGTCTGAAGTTAATTCCGGCATAAACATTAGCTTTTTATCATAACATTGTATTCAAAGGAGCAAAACAAGCTGTAATCCAAATGGATTTTTCAAAGTGAAAATATGAAATACATCATTGATTAATGTTAATTGTCGAGGATTGATTTGTACGGTGATCAGAACCTCCCTTCAGCCACCATGCCTCCTCATTTTAAAATACCGTCTTACTTTTACTCTTCTATCTGAAAGGGCTAGACGCAGGCACACCCTCCCTTCCTCTCCCTCTCCCACACAAACAGCCTGACACTGTTGGTTGCTGTTTTTCTTAAGGCACGATAGTAATGTTGTGGCAAGGGCATGTCTTGGATGATGAGAAGGTGGTTTGAATGATTATAGTACGTTTGCACCTCAAGGCTTTTTGAAAATGACCCTGCCTCACCTCTGTGCTCACATTCACACTTGAAACCCAGTTTATCCACAGTCCTCTGTGAGCTTCTGAAGAGTATGAAATACAAGCCTGGGTGAAGGTTATTGTTCCTTGTCATCATAGGGATTCAAACCTTTTAACCATCTAGTCCCAAGTGGGGTTTTATAAACTTGAGTTTGTTTCCACTGGAATTAAAGACTGCTGTTTATATCAGCAAACAAAACTATGAACTTGGGCCAACAAAAGGAAAGTAAACTAGCTGCTGTGTTTACAAACCTGCTCAACTTGCCTGATATCCGACATATGATGTCACACTGCAATTGTGGAAACTCAAACACCTACAAGATTAATTTCTCCTCACACACATTGAATGTCACACAACATTGCAATATGATTTGAATCTTTCTGAAAGGTCAGCTGTGAGTCTATATTGGTTGAATTGTGAGCCATCCATCTCCAACTATGGTGACTGCAGAGGCGCCTGCACTTTGAATTAAAAATGGTCGAGTCATCTTGGGAAGAAACACTTGAAGTTTCTCTTTTGTGAAGTTGGACAAGCATAAGTGTTGAATGTTGGGGAGATGAGCAGAGTTGTAATACCCACTTCAGCAGGTGACTTTAAAAACTCTGAAAGCACTTGTTTTGCCTGCTTGAAAGCAAATTGTCAAGTGTTTTTATTGACTAAAGTTAAAACACAAGTTATTTGATTTAAAAAAAGCTAAATGTTGCCAGCTATTTCCCAATGGATTTAGCTAGTAGCACTAGCTCCAAATTGGGATATATATTTTTTAAATCCTCTGGAGCAGAGGGAGGAGCTGTGGATTATTGTTATTGATTAATGCATCAGTGTTTCTAAGGGTCAAAAACACTAAACTCAAAACTTATGAAAAGTGTTTAGTTTATTTAATAAAAGAGAACATGTTCAATGTGAAAAATGAACCTAGATAATATAGATTAGTTGCAATTTGGTGATAAGTATTTCCATCCAACTTTATTTTTAGAAATGTACAAAATGAACATGTGTAAATATACACAGTGTTTCCCATACATCAGTGGTCGCCAACCTCGCGATCGACCGGTCGATCGCGAGTGTGGTGCGGGTAGATCGCGGACCATTTATATATTAAAAAAAAAAAAAAAAGGTAACAAAATAAATAAAAATAATAATGTTTGAAAAACACGTTTTTAGATGTAAACCTATCATCCACCACCCCGTGCCACTTGATTGACGTATATTTGAGACACCTCAATAATATAATACATTAACCGTGCTTTACGTGAACCTCATCATGACACAAGAGAGGACGGCAGGAATGCAATTTCCCGTGTTCAGTGAATGCAACAGAGGCAAGTCACCAGACCAATCGGAGAGTTGCATGGAAATACACGTGTGCTTGTGTCATTCAAGCTCGGCTCTGTGTGTGTGTGGCAATAGCGCATTTAGTGTGATAGAGGGAGAGAGGGGGACCGGTGCTAGCGGGGACCGTCATGTTAGCATCTGGTTAGCTAGCTGCACTAACGGACATAAAGAGCTGTTACCACAACAAGCTGGAGGAGAGTCCTCCCCTGTCAGACTGAGGGGCTCAGGTGAGCTAAAGGACTCTTGAGTGTTTAGAACGGTTTTGTCACAAATTATTCAAAAGATTATTTCCGCGGCACACCTTCATATGATCATTATAGTTATACAAACAATAAGAGAATAAAGGAAAAACAGGTATGAAATACTATATGGTAGGGGTGTAACGGTTCACAAACATTTCGGTTCGGTACGTACCTCGGTTTTTAGGTCACGGTTCGGTTCGGTACGTTTTAGGTACAGCAGAAAAAATTATCACAAAACATAACATATTTTTTTAAAATTATTATTAAACTGTGAATAATGTATTCACTCAAATAAATACAAAATATAATAAAATAAACATTAAGGTGCAGCATTTCGATGAACTGAAATAATCTGTATTTGAACTTTACTGTACTAGTACTCACAAAACATAAACTATTAGACTTGGGTTTTTAATTATTATTAAACTATGAATATTCACTCAAATAAATATATAATAAAATAAACATTAAGGTGCAGCTTTTCGATGAACTAAAATAATCTGTATTTGTACTGTACTAGTACCTAAGCAGCCAGTTTGACATTATGACTTGCTTGTCATTGTATTTTCATGTTTTTTTCAAAGAAGAATTAACTTGTCCACATTGCTTGCCGAAAGGGCAGATCTGCTAGCACTAGCAATGTCTCCTGCTGTGGAGAACACCCTCTCGCTAGGGACAGAGGTAGCAGATACAGCCAGGTAGCGCTTTGCTAACATGGCAACATAAGGATATTTGCCGTTTGTAATAGCTTTGGCTCGGTCTGAAGTTTTTGCGAGTGGTGGAGGCTCAAATGCTAGTGGGAGTTGGGTTTGCTAGGGCTGCATGATTCTTGCTCAAATGTGAATCACGATTTTCCTCCATAAGAATTGAGATCACGATTCTCATAGTTTCAATGAAAATATGTATTGCACTCTTACTCTTAGACGTCACGTGAGTACAATGAATTTAAACAGACAACATTTGTCTCTCTTGTAACAAAAACATAACTTTGTCTTTAGTCTGTAGTTGCTGAATACTGAACAAACATTACTACATTCAAAATGTGGAACCTGGAGCCAACTATTGTGGCTTTAAACAGACACCATCAACATCAAAGTGCTGGACTTAAATCCAAGTCTCAGTTTCTTGTAGCAAAAACATAGAGTAACTAAAATGAATTTGACAGCCAACTACTGTGGCTTTAAACAAAGTGCTTGACTTAAACTCAAGTCTCTCTGGTAACAAAACATACAGTAACTAAAATAAAGATATTGCTGCTGCCTGAGTGCTGAACATAAAAAATATAATTGTAGCAGCTTTATAATAACAAAATGTAAACTTTGCAGTAGCACCTGTCCACAGTGACAGGACACCCAACTACTGTACACCAACAACCTGTTTGTTACAGGGAGGAATGCACTTAAGTTACTCAAAATACCTCCCTGAATATAAAAACAAAACGGTCACAGCTTTAGAATAATAATATAAAAAAAAGCCTAGCCGGCTAGCACCCAGTTCAACTACTGCACTTAAAGGTCCTTGTACTGAAAAAAACATAAACTTAAACAAAGTGCTAGACTCCACTGAGTAGTAATGTCACTGAATCAAAAGGATTAACTTAAATACTGCAGTCAGTACTGAATATAAAAATGGAACAGAACATAAAGTTACAGCTTCAGAATAAATGTAAATAAAGCCTAGCTGCCTAGCTACTAGCACAGTCCATCTACTTTTTTCGGCACAAGCACAACTTCCCTCTCACTCTCGCCAGAGTCACCACCGGGATTTTCATCGGTATTGTTGTCATTGTCCTCGACCTCCTCGTCACTCATTTCTGTGTCACTCATTTCTGTTTTTCCTGTACTACTTGTCGCTCTCGTCACTCTTTGTGAGTGTTGCCAGGTATATACTTATTATAAGCCACATTGGGCTTATCTTTCTGTAAAGTTGCTTGGTAGTAAGTAATAATGGTTGTTGCGGTTGTGAGCTTGTAGACCCGACATATATAGGTTTAAAGTGCTCATGTTCTTTTGCGCTTGTTTTCACCTGGTTGCTTATTCCTTCCGCAAAAACTGGCAACACTAGTGGCTGCAGCGTTAACACTGCATGAGAGGAGGAGAGACAGACAGAACACTACCATTTGGATGCGATCATGGTACTTTAATGTTAAATGTATAGAGTATATTTGCTTTACATCGTTTAAGTATGATTGACATTGCAAGTTGGTATTATTCAGAAGCAAAATAATAAAAAAATGTAAAAAAATCCCAAAAAAAAAAAATCAGCTTGACGTCATAGGATCGCCGTAATTTAGAAATGAGATCGCATAGGTGTCTGAATCGAGATCACGATCTTTTTTCGATTAATCGTGCAGCCCTAGTTTGCACTGCAGTCTTTTGGTACTGGTGATATTCACGTTCGGGTGATGCCTTTTCAAATGATTGTGCAAGTTTGATGTATTGCCAGCCGCGTAACCAATTTTAGTTGAACAAACAGCTTTGGTTCGGTCCACCTGTCTTTGTCCGTCATGCTTGTACGTAACTGCGAAACCAAAATGTTCCCAAACCGGAGACTTCAATAATGCTGGAGGATTTTCGAGCTCAACTTTATCTGCGTTCGCCATTTCGACAGTTCCTCAAATTACTGACTACATTTGAACGCATCCCCCTTGCTCGCTCTGACGCGTTGAACACAATGGGAGAAAATTACTCTGAATGCTGCGACGCAGCACCTGAGATTACTTCCAAGAAGTTGTTCACGTTCTCAATTTTTTACGTTTAATGTTATATTCGTTCGGTACACTTCGGTACACACGTGTTCCGAACCAAAGGGCCCGTACCGAATAATTTCGGTACGTGTACCGTTACACCCCTACTATATGGCAGTAAAACAAGAATACAGTTTAAAAGGGGAGTGATTTGTAAAATATCTATAAAGAAAAAGTAAATCTGTTTACAGTTCTGTTTCATATGGGTGTTGAGAGAGGTATCCATAGATCTCTTCATGTTGCTCTCAAAGTGCACCAGATTGATGCTTTCAACTTCAATATTTAAAAAAAATCTTCCTGGGGGAGCATCCCCTCGGACCCCCCTAGAGGAGGTGAGGTCCGCCCCCCACTCGTAAAAAATTGCACTTTACCCCTGCCTATATGCCGTGAGCTGATTATGGAGCTTTCATTGTAACAGTAATTCAGATGCAATTAGTCTATATAAAAGGCCTCAAATTGGAAGCACTGTCTGGGCCGTCTTTTTCACTCAATTCTGAAATAGGTAGATCTCGCCTTTCACCTAGGCCGAGGTCGGTGATCTTGAATCAAAGAATCAAATTCTGTGGGAAACACTGATACATATATACACTGTATATCATCCATGCCTCCCCATATAGGCGTTTTCGGCATCTTGCCTATCGCAGCTTTGTAAACTGGTGCTGGGGATTATTAGGATGAGGCATCAGAGTGGTCATCCCGTCATGTGTTGTCCGCCGGATACGCCAGGAGTTTCCTGATCTGGCTGGACGAAATCAAATGCAAATCACAAAATATTAGAGAAACTTAGTTG
Organism: Pseudochaenichthys georgianus; assembly: GCF_902827115.2. Classification (NCBI taxonomy): domain Eukaryota; kingdom Metazoa; phylum Chordata; class Actinopteri; order Perciformes; family Channichthyidae; genus Pseudochaenichthys; species Pseudochaenichthys georgianus. The sequence continues at coordinate 14,877,042 of NC_047506.1, forward strand.
TTTTAGGTTCGTTAGCTTGCCAGCTAGATTAATATGCTAACCTACGTTTGCTAGTTGTTCAGTGTAATATGCCAACCTACTATGAACAACAGCTAGTGGTTCATATTAGGCTAGCAAGAACATGTTTACAATTGCAATCTTATACGGTAGTCTGCTACGTTCGGTCATTCATTGTAGCTGGCATAAAAACAATGTTTTCCCTAGCATGTCTAGCTCTTGGTAGCCTTCTTGTTTAGCTCTTGGTAGCATACACGCTAGGAACTAGTGTTGTCACGATACCAACATTTTGGTTTCGATACCGATTCCAAGTCAAGAATTGCGATTCCGATTCTTTTTCGATACTTTTCTTAAAAAAAGGGAAACACGGAATATCGGCTTTAAAATTAGGAATAACAGATGATTTTAGCAGTCAGAACAACTAAAGCAGCAGTGTTACTAAGAACAGAAACACCAAATAGTCACATCTAATATAAATATATATAAAAGCATTTATTTTAATTGTGTAGCAGTGAGTTTAACATTTTGGCAGCACTGTTGAGCATTTTGAAAATGTATTTTCATGCCTCTGTGCAAGGCTTAGTCTTTCTATCTTTATAGTCACTGGTGTAAAGTAACTAAGTTCATAAACTCAAGTACTACTTGGGTACAATTTTGAGATACTTGTACTTTATTTAAGTATTTCAATGTTTCTTTTGCTACTTTGTACTTCTAATCCACTACAGTTCAGAGGTACATGGTGTACTTTTACTCCACTACATGTATTAGTGATGACTACTTTTACTGTCGCTACTTTAATACTTTTACTTGAGGAACATTTTGAATGCAGTACTTTTACTGTAACAGAGTATTCCTACACTCTGGTGCTTCTAGTACAAGACCTGAGTACTTCTACTTTTACTGTCGCTACTTTAACTATATTTTGATGATAATACTTTTGTACTTTCATTTGAGGAACATTTTGATTGCAGGATTGTTCCTACATTCTGGTACTTCTACTTTTACTCAAGTACAAGATATATACTTATACCACCTCCGTTTATAGCCTATGAAAAAAACTAATAGAAAACGAAGGCTAAAGCTAACGTTAGCAGATAGTGATGCTAGTTTGCTAGTTAAGTTTGCTCAAAGATAATATTGCGACAGAAAAACTTTTCAGTGCACATCACGCCCTGCCGCTTCGACAGGGAGCTCTGCTCTGAACACCTGAACGGCCCGTTCACAGACTTCTGGCGTCTTTTTTGTCAACAAGCCGAGGCGCAGCGGCAGTTGCACTCCCACTTGCAGCCATGCTTCTCGTTTTCTCACATGCTCTGGCAGCTAGCGCGTGGCCGCGTGCACGAGAGAGGGGAGGGACTTAGAACGTGCTTGAGAGGAGCGGGACTGCAGGCACGGCTGCAGTGCAGGGAGTGGAAGCAGAGCGCTGAACACACAGCGCTGAACACACACGGCTCTTATTAAAACGGCGCTTTTTCACGGGAGTACTTTTCCCCGTCATTCTTAAAGTACCGATACTAATGAAACGGAGGAATCGTACCGTTTTTAACGGCAGGGTATCGCGGTACCTTTCAAGTATCGGTACACCGTGCAACACTACTAGGAACGGTAGCTCGGTAGCATACACGTGTGTGAATGCAGACATTCTCCTGCTATGAGATACATGTAAGGCCATCTGCTGACATTGGAGTTGATGTATGGAAATGCTAGCAACTTAGTTAGCCCAGTTAGCACTGTATCAATGGCTTAGCAGCCCGATTAAACAGTCGTGGTAGATACCTTGTTTGTTTTAAACATCATAAATACACAAACAAGAATGAATACGTACAGTTTGTGTACCCGAATCTCCCGCTGGTCCAAACAAAGTAGGAACAGCATCGTCCTTCAGTGTCCTACGCTGTGCATATCCGGCATGAATCGCTGCAATGTTTGTGAAGCTTTGGTCTGTGAAATGCCGCGCACACAGTACAATACCGGCTCGAACATCTGAAGGAACAGTGTTAACAAGAAATGTCAACCACTGACTTTGTCGTGGTTCTGCCCTCGGTAAGGCATACATTGAAGATTTCCCCTCACAAGACAGGAAACAGACCCTCGTTGGCATGACTGGATACAGTTTTGAACTGAACCTGAGCTTCCAACAGTATATATGTTCGGCTGGCAGAGGGTGCGGCCATAGCTCTGGGCGTGGCAACTGGGTATCCCTATGTCATGATGCCCAGGAAGAAAACATGAAATCCCCAACGAGGTGTTTTGGGGAGGTCTTTTCTGTGTTAGAGTTTTACTCCCTACAGGGTGTACTTTGAGGGTTTTTGACTTTGCAGACCGTTTACATGCATAAAAACCTTCATAACACACAAGGGGACGGGTAATAACCAGAAAAGCATGACATGGGACCTTTAAGTTTGCAACGCTGACGTTCTGTCCCTTCAGGCCTCCTTTCAAAACCACTCCCCCAAAATGATCATTATGAACGGAACAGAGATGGCTATTGTTAGTCATTGTTCATTTAAATGAACTCCCATGACATACATTCAGTGTGAGAAAAAGTTTTTAGAGAGTACTTGTCCATGGACAAGTGAGTTTGGCAATTTACTTGTCCGAATACATTTTTCACTTGTCCAGAATGGACAAAAATTGGGGCCACTGGAATCTTTCAATTTACACACGGCATCTATTGCACGTCTGTCCGTCCTGGGAGAGGGATCCCTCCTCTGTTGCTCTCCCTGAGGTTTCTCCCATTTTTCCCTTTAAACTGGGTTTTCTTTGGAAGTTTTTCCTTGTACGATGTGAGGGTCTAAGGACAGAGGGTGTCGTATTGTCATACTGATATTCTGTACACACTAGGGATGTGCATCTCCATCACTGAGGCTGATGCGATGCGCATCTCGATACGTTGCCACGATACGATACATTAACGATACATTTGAAACACCAGGTGATACGATACGATTCACCCCTGTTGCGATACAGTTCGATACGATTTGATTCAATATTATGCGATTCGGTGCGATACGATGCGATTCAACACAATGCAAAAATAATGATACTTCAATTTGGTACGACAGAGGATTTTTTTATTCCTTATATGCAGCAAATCATACATTAACAAAAAAGTGCTTTACATATTTGGTACTGCACATCCCATCATGCCGTTTATTTTTTTAACTTTAAAAGCTCTCCAGAGTACAGTACAATTGTATAACACCTCACAGTTAAACAATGTAAGGATGCATTGCTCATGATTAACAATGTGCAAATAACAGCTACCATAGATAGAGCCATGCCCATACAGCTGCCAGCCTGATGTGCTTAACACTCATTCATAGGCTGACTCACCAGTGAGCAGAAAGCAGTGGGTTCTATAGGAACAATAAAGAATACAAATAACCTTTCACAAACAGGTATTTCATAACTGCTTACAGTAAGGAAGACATTTCAATTATTATTGATAAACACCTCTCTCTGACAGAACACCTCACTGAGTGATTTAACTCATATGTCTAACTTTCAGGTTTCTCTTTTCAGCCAGACCCCATGTCGCCTCTTTATGTGCGTCGCTAAGTTCCTCGTACTACTTGTGTACTTTAAAGCGGCTCGGCATCGTTTACAATTTGCGAGCGATTTTTCCAAGTTGACTGTAGTATATAGTGCCGCGCACATATACCATCAGGACGTTACTGATGGGGTGCGGCTGCGGAGTGATACTGTGTGTATGCAAGCCAGCATCTAGGACGGATCTATGTATCATGGCTCTACACCGGTTAAGTAATAAAGATACCTCATACAAAGGTCTACGGATACCTTATTACTCTCCATGACCTGCGGTCAACTATATAGCATAAAGGACTATTACACCGTCTTTCTTGAACAATCCGAAGTGTTGTCAAACATTTGATTTGTAGGTATTTTTCGGTGCGCTGTGTTTCTCTTTCTCCTCAACTTCCGTGTGTGTTGATAACTGAGACTCTCGGCCTCGGGCGAAGCAAATATCCAAATCAAAGATCGTCTCTGCTGAGGATGAGGGGATTTTATATGAATGAATCGGTTTTTTACCGATGCAAAGACGCTACGCAATCGATGCATCGCGAGTTCAACCCGGTTCAACCCAAACTGTAGCCGATGTGCACTCTTTCAACCGGTGCACTCGCATCTTGAACGTTTATGCCGATGCACCGATGCGAATCGGTGAATCTTAACATCTCTAGTACACACTGTGAAGACCACTGAGACAAATGTAACATTTGTGATAATGGGCTATATAAATAATCGTTTGGATTTTAACGGTTCCGGTTCTGCTTTTCGATTCCGGTTATTTTCGGTTCTCGATTCTGGTTCTTTGAGAGGGTAAAAATAAGTCAAACTGGGAGAAATATATTTATGAAAACATTAAGTCAAATTTCGTACGGTTATTGAATACAATTATATAAAAATAATCTCTGCATTGTTTAGTTAGTTCTAAGTGGTGCAGTTTGAGAATGTACAATTGGCCCAGTCTCCTCTGATGTTACACTGCAACCTGCCTGTGAGACAGAGTCCAACCACACATGTCCAACACATAGGACATAACTTAATAATAATACATTATATTTATAGCCTATCCTAGCGCTTTTCTACAACTCAAAGACGCTTTCACATGTCCTGCAATACACATGCTGAAGCTGCCCAGCTGCTCACTGTGTGAGAGAGAGAGAGTGAGAGAGAGAGAGTGAGAGAGAGATAGAGAGAGTGAGAGAGAGAGTAGGAGAGAGAGAGTGAGAGAGAGAGAGGAGTGAGAGAGAGGAGAGAGTGAGAGAGAGAGTGAGAGAGTAGAGATAGAAGAGTGAGAAAGAGAGTGATCTAGAGAGAGAGTGAGAATTCTCTTTATTCTCTTTGCTCTATCTCCTCTCCTCGTCTCTCTCTCTCTTTCTCGCTCTCTCTATTTTCTCTCTCTCGCTTCGCCTTTCTCTCTCTCGCTCTCTCGCCTCTCTCTCTCGTTCTCTCTCGCGCGTCTCTCTCCTTTCTCTCTCTCTTCTCTCTTATCTCTCTTTTCTCTCCTTGCTCCTCCTTTCGCTCTCTCGCTCTTTCTCGTCTCTCCTCTCTTTCTCTCTTTTTCCGCTCTCTCTCTTTCTCTCTCTTTCTCTCTCTCTCGTCTCCTCCGCTTGTCTCTTTTCGTGCCCGCGCTCTCTCTCTCCTTTCTCTCCCCGCGCTCGCTCGCGCTCTTGCGCTGCGCGCGTGCGCTCTCGCCGTCGCCTCGCGCTCGCGCGCGTCTCTCGCGCTCGCTCTTCGCGGCTGCGCGTCGCGCTCGCTCTCTCTCGCTCTTTCGCGTCTCGCTCTCTTCCGCGCCTCGCCGTCGCCGCTCCGCTTCGCTCCGCGCGCGCCGCGCGCTCAACAGAGAGAGCGCGCGAGCTACAACATTTGCTTAAACTACATCCCCAGAATCGTAAGAAAATTTGATTTCTTCTTTCATTACGTCAATTTAATTGAGTTGTCTTCATTGTTTGTCTGAATATGCATTAATACTTGTACTGTAGCGCCTCTGAACATTTCCCCTCTTGGCAGTTTGACAGTTTAACACAAAGGGGGAGGGAGTGAGGACAGGGTGGGATGGAGAGTCAGGTGCGTGAAAGTGTGTGTGTTGTAGTTTGTTTGCTGCAGTGCCTGGAAACAAGGGAGCAGCTTATTTTCCACAGATAGCTGACCTGCCTGAACTTCCTGGGGACACATTCCAGGATCCCTGAATGGCTGTGATTGTGGGACGCCCTGGGCTGAGCAGACGGGTCTGCGCCGGCTCTGTTTTTGGGTTGGACCACACGACCTGCCCCCAGCCTGTCTCCCTCTAATGTGTCTCTTCTGTTTCTTTTCTTTTTGTCTCTCCCGAACACAATCTCCATTTGCTGATGCAATCATTGTCTTTTCTACTTCAATTAAATGAAGGAGAGAAGCCTTGATACGATTAAAAGAAATCTCTCTTCTCTTTGCTATTGAATTGAGGTAGAAGTGTTGGTGTTGAGCAATCACTATCCTTTTATTTTAGAAGCATCATAATAACTAGTGGTGCTTTCAATGATGTCTACTGGAACTACCCTCACAGAGCTCATTTACAATTTTCATCTGATTTGGTTCCCATAGAGAACACTCCTCTTGCGCAGAGCCAGAATAATGCATCTGTCCTTGTTACCAGTCTGTCCCTCCCATATTAACAGTGAGCTACTTTGAGCTGAGGGGTTGTGTGGTGTTCGAGTGTATTTGTTGTTACTTTTGCTAAGGATAATAGCAGCTTGAATATTGAGTATATTGGCAATCCCCACTTGGGCTAACACTGGCTAAAACATTCGGCCAAACCATAGTATAAATCACAAATATGCAAAGTCACTATCTTCAGAGTAAGCATAGTCAATCATTTGTGGCTTGCTCATAATGTTGTAGAGTGAGTATAACGAAAGGAATTCGTTTTAAGAGGCTGCAGTTACCTGTTGAACATCTACAGCAGTGTACTGTGTTTGTCGATTTTGTGTGTCCAAAATAAAATACCCTGATCCACAGCATCTCAGTGCACCATCTCTGAGGGGTTTAAATTCATCAGTCCACCATGTGTTTTAAATGAATGGCCTTTCTTTACCCACATTCAACGCCAGATAGTCCTTGTTAATATAGTCAAGAACTATTGCTTGGATTCTCAGCCCAAAGCCCGGATAAGGCCTGACCTTTGGCCAGGTTGCAATTTCTCAAAATTCCAACAGGCTTGAATGGGGCGGTTTTGCACTGATTTCTCTGTTTTCGGTTTCTCTTGGCAATGGCATATAAGAGTTGCGCAGTGCTGAACATTCGGCAGGAGAACATGATGCAGGTTGGAGATATGTCCAAGTATCCATTACCACACTGAAAATACTTTAGCTTGAAGCTTCATCGATTCGTTTGATATTCAAATACCAGCATGATTATTGAAAATAACTTACAAAATCATTGTGTGCTATAGTCGTCCTCTCATCCCTTCTTTCAGGTTTTTACTCAAGCTTGGGCTCCTGCTTGGGTCAGCTTAGACATAAACTATGCAGGTTCATTCAGTGTCGGGCCTGATCTCTTGGCCCAGTCGTAGCTCGAATTAAGAACTAGACGGCTTTGAGACGCACATACGTTTTAAACGGCTATCTGAAATGTTACTATTAGTTTGATCTAGACATCGTCAAAGTCTATCTTTGTTAAACTGGCTAGCTTCGTATATAAATAGTTACGTTGAAAAGTCTGGAGACATCATCCTTATTTTAAATAAGGGCCGTTTTGAAATTTTCTAAAATGTTATCGACAAAAACATCAAGAAAGATTTTCAGTTTGAGCCATAGTGCTCACTTTAATAAAGAAATCTGTTGTTTCATTGTTAAATAACAGCATGCAAGTCTTGAGCTAAACACCTGTAGCCTCTGGCTGTTTCTGGTGACATTGACATATGTGTGTGCTGCTTCTGCTGCAGACCTAAAACTACAGCATGGAACACACCGTCAAGGGTGATATCTTTAAGTACTCTAACACTTGTTTGAACTTTCCAAATAGGTCATTTAAGTAACAAGTCTTGCTTATTTCCGATTTTGTCTCTTACCCGGGTTGGTTTACGGTAAAGTCAGATATTTTGATACAAAGTTGAGGAAGTGAAAGAGAGAAAAACTACCACTGTGCAGAACTGGCCCCATGTCCACTTGTCTTTCTAATTGTAAGCAATAATATATCTCAATGTGCAGGGGTGAGACATAGTATATGTTTAGGAGCAAATAAAGCACAAACGGGAAGGGGAAGACATTTTTTTTTTTTTTAATTTTTTTTTTTTTTATATAAAATGAGTTGGGTTAAATAGAAGTGGTAAGGTGATTCAGCAGTTCTGGGACAATCCCTTTTTTGGAGGCTTTTAAAGAGCTGACCACAGATCTGAGCCAGAGATGTCTTCAGCTCTAAATAGGCTAACCAGTTGCTGGAGAAAATGTTTCACTGTGTGTCTCAGCCATTCATTTAAGTGGGAAGCAAGGGTTTAACAACAGGGTTTCAGTGCATGCACATATACCCCCGCCCCCCCCCCCCCCCCCCCCCCCGAGCCCCGAGATGACTGAATACTGAGTAATGAGGATGTGTGGAAAGCATGTCAGGCAGCTGCATTTGAGTCATCCATCCTCTCTGGGCTCTAGCTCGCTTTAAATGGGTGTCGTCTACTGATCTGGTTCACTGGTGCTAGTGACTGTTCATTTGTTGTGTGTGTGTGTGTGTGTGTGTGTGTCCTGGTATGACAGTGTGGGATTGGCAGAGAGAGTAGAAGAGAGGCTCCAAGAGATTTTAGGGGGTGTTCATGATTGGCTTCTTCTCGGCGTCTCCAGGGTCTGGGAGTTTTTCTTCTTCAGTGTTTTTAATTTACCCTTCACTGCCTGCTTTGTTTTGTTTTTTCAGTCCATCTCAACCTTCTTCAGAAGGGGTTTTCTGTGGGTAGTAAAGTAGGGATAGAACATGGTCCTTGAATCCACGTGTGACTGGTTTGAATGTTTCGATACCACACTTCTCCATTTCTTTCGACAGAGAAGTGATGGGGACTATCTTGTGATACTTAGGCCAGACTGGAGCTAGATTTGAGTCAAAGTTCTTCGTCAATATCTGAGGGATTTAAATCCTATTTAAATCAAAGGAGAAACATTTGTTTTCTTCTCAAGGATCCCTTGAATTGGATATCGAAAAGTATTACCAAGAAGGAAAAGCAAATAGTCGATTTATTAAGAAGTGAGATTGCATAAATTAAAGCTGCAATGATTTATCTTTCCATTATTAGTTTAATTATTCGATTGTTTGTTTTCTAGATTTCTACCTCAACCCCCTCAAAATCCAGAAGTGATTTATTTGCCTCGTCTATCATACAGGCATTTTTGGAATTTTTGTTTGAAAAACCATACTGACAATGAATTAATAACACATTCGGTATCAATACCCATATTCATATAGATTGATATCTATATTGTTCTCATCCAGTAAGTAGCATAACCTGCCCTGAAGGCCAACTATGGTCATATCTGTTCTTCAAGTTGAATCAAACGGTGATGCAGGAAATGCAAATCTGTCAGGGTGCTTTTTTTCTTTCTTCAGCTGAGTAAAGAGCAGGTTTTGCAAGAACCTCCGTTTCCTGCTTCGCTTTGATGTCCGTTTTCGTATTCTGTCAAGCACTTCCTCTGTTGTCTTCTTCCTCTTCTTTTTCTCAACTCAACTTGGTTGTCTCGAGCACGTTCTTGCAAGGAAATGGATATGAGTCATTGTTGCTGGTTAGAGTGACAGTTTATTCGCTCATTTTAGTCGGTGGTGCCTAACAGATGGCACCTTAGCCTATCGGTGATTCAGGTTTGATTTGTTATAAGTGCCTGAACTCGTCCTCCTTTTCACCCGGTGAAGCCACCCATATATTATCGCTAAGCTTTCAACAAATGACTTCCTTTAATTATGTGGTTTTAAGTGTGTGTGCGTGTCAAACTATTGCCACATAGGATAAGACAATTATTTTCATAACTCTTTGTTGAACCATATTGTGTCATGCTGTCGTGAATCAGATTCTGCTCACTTGATTTCTTTGGCCAAACATGCTGAAGTTGTCATTGTGATCATCAGAAGCCTTTTTTGAATTGGTTACTCAAACACTGAGTCTTTTTAAGCCTTATGAAAACCTCCATTAGGCATGTTGACCTCCTAGTTAGCATCAGGGTGAGATGTGAAGACTTGTCTTTCTGAACTTTCACACTGTCATGCCTCTGTATTCCTCATCTGAGTCAGACTCTAAGTTTAACCTGTTAAAACATTTCGACCACATTCTTATCTTCCTTACAACTGTGTAACAGGAACACAGGTGAAAGTAACATCACATGTTAGCACTGCACTTAAAACCCTGTGAGGTTATTTTCGTCTTTAAAAAAACCCACATTTTCTATTGATATTTATACCATAAATGTTAATCAAACATCGCTTTGCTCTCTTCTCACCCTGCCTCCGTGCGCTGCTCTAAAACTTTTACCACTTTGATACCCTCGGCTCCGGCTTAAATTAGGGCATCCAAAAAGACGTGTTCCTTTGATTTCAGGGAACGCACTACAACTGAAAGGTCAGTGCATTTTATCATTGAAGTAGGTGCAAACATGTTTGTCAGTGTGAAAGTCCCTGGGATGTCCATTTCATGGGTATGAGAGGCCTTCAAAGACACTAGGCCTGCTGGAAAATGTAATATTTGATAGGATACCTCTCTTCAGTCAGCAGAAATGACTTTTATCCACTGTTGTGTGGATGCTGAAAGACCACATACAACTACTAAGTAGAGTCAGCTAGTAAACGCATTGCTCTGCAGAACCATTGATAGCCAAAAACTCCTCAGTATGACTGTAGTGTGGTTAAGTTAAAGCAGGAAAACACAGGACAGAAAAGGTGCGATGCAAGAATGAAAGGATTTGTTGGGCTCAAAGACAGAATTTCTGTCAAAAATGTCACTTTTTTTTTTTTAAAGCATTATCCATTTTTAACAAACAAGAACCTCCAAATAACCGTGGCACTGTACACTTCCTGTAATAGAGCCCGCTTTAGATTTAGGAAAGTTTACCTTAGGGTAGGGGTGGGCGATATGACGATATATATCGCCGTGACGATATTAGGTCTCCACGATATGCTTTTTCAGAGATATCGTCCTATCGTGATAAAAAAAAAAATACAAATTTGAAAAAAAAAATAGCGGGAGGGGAAGAGGCTCTCCGTGCGCGGCGCAGGGGGCTATGACAGCGGACGGAGAGCCTCTTCCCCTCCCGCTCCCCCAGCCTCACCTACTGATTTTAATTTCACCATATATCAAGCCCGATCGATTTCACAATGTCAGTGCACCTCTGCTTTCGTTCAGTCCGAGTTGTTTGACACGCTCCCAAAGTCCCCGCCCCCTTTCTTTGCAGCGAGCAACCATAGGGCAGGCATTTCATAAAGGGGCTCCTTATGAAAAGACTAGCAAACGGTGGAAAGACATAACTGACGCGGTGGCGTTTTATGTTTTTCCCTTCAGTTATGCTAAAGTCTTTTATTACACTTCAAGTCTAAAGTTTACATTTTAATTGTTTGGCACTGACTTTTCCTCATTGATGTTTTATGTTTTACTTATGTTTTACCCTCCTTTTCATGTTTATTGATGTTCACTGCTCACTTGTTCATTCAGGGATTCATTTCTGAAATAAAACTAGCTTGAAATGCTATTTTGGTCGGTTACTCCTTTTTGTTTTAGTTTGTTACCTTGTAGGTGCTTGTTCTGTTAAGTAACTTGAAAAATAACCATAATAACCGACATGAAAAAATATCGTGATATATATCGTCTATCGTGATACTGCCTGAAAATATCGTGATAACATATTTTTCAATATCGCCCACCCCTACCTTAGGGCACTCACTGTAATGCCAACAAGACACACCCAGGGTACGGTATGTAAGAGAAGTTGTTTGTAAACTTTAACAAGAATCTGCTGAGACATGAATACCCAGGCAACCATCAGTACAACAGCTGAAAGGAACTTGGATCAAAGCCAAAGTATTGTATTGAACAGTTGCAATAACCCTAACATGGCTAGAAATATGGCTTCTGGGACCATGATAACATAACGTGACATAGTTTCTCTCGTCTTTCTCTGACTTTACATGTTTGCTTGTCTTTGCTGAGGTGTTGGAGCCTGCTCTAACATTGCTAATGCTTGAGCTGCGATCTTATATACTGAGGTTTTTGAAGATGACTCATAAATAACCCAACAGCCCTTTCTGCTCTGTCCTTCGGGCTGTAGCCTCTCACAGGAGAGTGGACAGGGATGTGTTGTTAGCTGCACAGCTGGAGTCTGCCTGACTCGCTATGGCTGCAGGCCCCATGCAGAGGGTCAGGTCCTTTCTGCCATTGAGCCTCTTCCTCTCTCTCCCACGGCATCTCCTAATCACAACATTATGAACTTCAACTGCTGGTCACATTTCAATCCTCCCCCTGCATCAGGCTCCAGACAAAACATATACTTATGTGATGTGATGTGACCAAGGAAAGTTTAGTCTGCATGACATGAACATGCAAATATATGGCATATGTAGTAGTATTTTAACGATATGTAAATTATTCTTGCTAATACATGACTAAAATATCTCAATACTATTACTGAGACTTCGGCAAAAACCTTTTGGATAAGTAATTGAATAATACATGACAGAAAACTTGAATTTTTTCATTCACAAAATAGAAAAATATATTTTTAGACGATGTCAATGCTGGGCAGTCTGTGATGTAAAAAGAAGGGTTGGCGTGGGTTAACACATTTCAATACAACACTGTCTTTCTTGCACTACCAATACTCATAAAAATGTAGTGATACCTTTTTAAGTGTGTTTACAGTGTGACACTAGTCACATGTGTGAAGGGATAAAGTCTGCTCAAGTCGTGCACATTCTACATCTTCAAAGAGGTGGTTGCAGGAAAAACACTTATTTTAAAGGGAGGGGAAGGAAGAAAATTGTATTTGTGTGCGTTCCACTGAAAGCAGAGGCTTTCCTCAAGTGACCCGAGGGAGTGTGTGCTCACTCAGGCAAAATCCTGCTTGCGATTCACTCTATTCTTTATCCTGTGAATGTTGAGCCTTGATTGTTAACCTGTCGGAGCACATGGATTTTTTTATGGATACACTTGTTATAAGTTCCTGTTACACAGCAAGGAGTCGGAACATCATCAAACCAATATGGTTACATCACTGTTGTTATATCACCTTTTTAATAGAATACTTTTTTTATTGTCTTTTCTGTTTTGCCAACATTTGTCATCACTATTCCAATTAATGTGATATTCTTAACCTTAGATACTATTGCAAATAGTTCTGCATGTTTGACTTGACAGGCGCTTTGTGTGATTAAAGTGTTGCGACACAAACACAGTTTCTCTATTGACAAAAGTTCTGGCTGCTAAATCCCTTGTCAAGCAAACATCACGAGACCAGGGAACGGCCCCTCAGATCTGACAGTTCTGTGTGACTTTCCTTCAGGCGACTGGCCCAACATGAGATCCAGCTTTTCTGTGGCATGTATTTGCAGGGTATTGCTCAATGTGTGAGGTAGTGTGGCACAAAGTTGTATTTTGGTTTTTAATGATCTGCTCACCTGTGCCATGCAGTGTTTGAGCTCTGCTGTAGGAATGCCAAACGCCTTCAGGTGCAAAACATATATCCACAAAAATGTAAAAAATAAAACTACACATTAAAAGTGCACTAAACTCAAGTAAACTCTGTAAACGGTGCTTTTGTAATACTGAATAAATTAAAACAGGTTATCAACTATGATATGAAAAAGCTAGCCTAAACTTTTAATAACTAATGTAATAATATTATATATTTTTATGATTTTCAATTGAAATGGAACCTGTGATTGTTTCAGTCAAATATGACACTTAAAGTGTTTATTTATTTTGGCCACATGAACTTGCTTGGCATACATTTTACTGACCTTTTTATGTTTAATATGATTCATAGGCAGGAATAGAGAAGTATCATATTTTTTATTACAAACTTTATTATACAGCATTGTTCTGACATCCAAGCAAACTTAATCAACAGCATGATAACATTTGGCTGTGACGCACATTTTACGTAACAGTTTCCACGTATCTAGGCAGGTCAATTGACCAAGATTTCGTGGGTTGTATCAGAAGTGACCTGAAACACCCACCTCACATATTTGAGATTTGGTTGGAGTCACGCAAATTGTTAACAAGCTGTGGCCTGAGATAGAGGCTCCTCTGGTCTTCTTTCAACAACAGGAACACCAAGTCAATTCTGACTCTGGTGCGCAGAGACTCACCTTAAGGTCAAGTACCGTCATGAACACATCAGTCCCATTGGTAACGTATAAGTGCCCTCTCAAATGCCTGAGCGGTACACATGAGTTCCCATCACATATTCTGCTCAATCTTCCTTGGGGCTGTGGGTCAGTGAGAAGGTTTATACATTTGCATTTCACTTTTAACACACTAAGAAGTTAATTTGACTGTAGTCGCTCAAATATTTGGTTTCAGCAACAATGCAAGTTCCAACAGCTCAACTCGGCCAAATCTGTAAAGAATGCAACTTTACACAGAGCATCAGCTGTTCTGTGTAAATAATGCTTTAATATTCAAGAATCTGGATTATGAGTGACGAGGGCTGCAAATAACAGTTATTTATTTTTCATCTGCAGATTATTTTCACAATAATTGTTGTGCCAGGAAATAAAGAAAACAATTTCCAAAATGATATTGCCAAAGCCGTTGGTGACAAAATGATTGTGTAGTTCAACCAACATCAAAGATATTTGGATTACTATTATATACGACAAAGAGAAGCACTTAATCCTCACATTTGGAAAGCTGGAAACGAATTGAAAAAGACAACTTTCCAAATGGTTTTTTCTCTGTTTATACTTGCACTGTTTGCTGTTACTTATTTTATTATCAGTGCTTCTACACGTTTCTTTCCTTTGCTCATAATTACATATGACTGCAGTACAAAGCATCTATTAACACTTTTTTTTATATAATCGAAACGTTTTAATAACATTGTTTGTCGAGCTGTAGGCTCTGTTAAATGATTTTTAATGCACGGTACGTACTCCTGGAACTGAAGTGTTTACAGAGGAAAGTCTGCAGCTGCTATTGTTGTGACGATGCAGTGTTGTTGTGCTTTGGCTGTGTTGCCGTTATAGACAACATGTTTGTTTTGTAACCTCTTAAAATGAAGTGATACCGAATGCCTACAATGATTTGGTCTTACAACCTGCTGTAAAACAAATCATACCTAGCTGTGTATTCAATACTGGGCTGTGTGCAGTACTTATTATGACATAGGCCAAACAAATACATTGGGTGGGCCTAAGCACCCTTCTCTACGTCAATCTGACAATCCCCGCCCCTCCTGTTAATGGCGGTGACACACCAAGCCTTTTGCTTGTCTCCACTTCCATTATTCTAAATTGCTGCTTTTCTCTCAACCTCTCTTCAGATATTTAGTTTGTCTCCACTCTGCCTGATGAACTCGTCATGCATAGAATATTCTTCTCCTGTCCCAATAACACCAGGTATTTTGGCTCGCTCGAGAGCTGACAGCTGCTGTGTTGAAGATAAAGTTGTTGTGAGCTCTTTAAACTTACAGCAGTGTCTAAATTCCTCACCAGTGCACGAGCAAACGGACGGCTCCGAGCTGCTGAGGTGGGGTGTGGCGCTGATAAATCTTTCATAGGCTCTGATATGGAATCTGGGCTGTAAATCACTCGCGACAGTCACCAATACAGTAGTGGATGGTTAACCCTGCTTTTCTAGTCTTGTAAATTCCTTTAGCCCGCTTCTGTTTATCAGTCCTGTAAGGCCACTTATCAAGTGTAACTGTCCACTTAACTGTTTTGTAGACCACCCCTGCTCTTATAGTAGGACAAGTCTTTCATACACAGTTTAACAGTTAGGGTGCAGACTCGAGCAGACAGACGGGCTACTGACATGAACTTGAACCCACCAGGAGCGTGCGTTGGTCCAATGTGTTAGCTGTTACATGATTCCTCAAACTGTTGCCCTGTGTGTTGTGTGTTGCCATTGGAGTGAGCATAAAGTTGTTTAGGTTTGAAATGCGTGCTCTTTTTTTCAGTTGAATGAAAAGCTTTTAGTCTAATCAAAGCATTACAAGGCGAGTGGTTCAAATGTCATTACTTATTTGTATGGCTTCAAGATGCTCTCAGTAATACATGCTGAAAATATCTGAAATCTAACTTCTTGCAGGCACTTAAACTTAAATTGTGCACCAAAACTGAGTTAATACCATATATTTATATAATGTGTTGTCTTTTTGGATCTGAAGTGTTTAAAAACTATACACATAGTGCTATTTTGTAACAAATGAATAAAAAAGAGATCTTAAAAATGAAGAAGAAGAATACTTCCGTTTGAACAATGCTGCGGTGGGTGTAGTTGAAGAGACAGCGTAACTCGAATTATCCAAACCATACTATACCAACATCTTCACTTAAAACAAACAGAGCTGTATTTTTCTAGTCATGCTCATTGGACTGTTTATAAACACGGACATCCAGGACTGAGATTTGTTGCCAGGTTATATCATTAACATCCTGTGCTAGCAATTACCTGAATGCTAATAAATATTTGATGTGGTTCGTAATTGCATCTCCCCTCAGTATAACCGCCACTGTCTGGAGTTCACTTTCTATTCTACAAATCAGTCTGACCAAGGAGTTGAAGATTAGTAGTACATTCATGAATGTTAATAGCGGATAGGGAATGTTAGGTTTGTAAAATCAGTTAAATGTGTAGGCAGTTTGCGGAGAAGTGATTTCAACACGTTTTTTGTAATACCATTTCAAATGACAATAAACAGGATGAATTTGCAAGTGACAGTAATACAACTACTATTCTGATTCTGTATGATAATGTTTTAAGACTTGGACAACTATTCCCTTATTTGCATGGAATTGCTTAATCCGGTAATTTCTGCAAAGAGCCGGTCTATCTGTATCATCATTTCCTCTGACCTCGGAGCGGTTCAGCATCCTCCTCTTCTCTCACTCACATCTCTTCCTCTGTCAAACACGCCTCTCTCCCTCATGTGTCTCTCTCCTCGCGTACTTGTTTTCCTTCCTTTACTCATGTTTCTCTTGTCTCTGTTTCCTCCCCCATTAAAATGCAGGAACCCGTCCACTGCTTTCTACCAGGCTTTCCGGCCTAGCAGATTACGAGGGTCAAAGCCTGTCAACGATAGGTATGAGCTCGGGTGTGTTTACGTGTGTGTGTGTGGCCTAGCCTGCCTGGCTAAACCAGACCTGCACCCCTTGAACCCTGATCCCTGTGCCCTGTGCACCTTGCAACACAATGTCTATGCTGACTGAGCTGTTTATGTAGTCTTGGAGTGTCATTTTTCTGAAAACCCATCAGTAACCACTGTCAAAAAGGCGAGACATCCATTTCCTGACTAGTTGGATTTGTTTCACATTTTTGTGTTAAACAAGTGATGTTGTAATTTGACCTGTTTTGCAAACTCATGTTCCAAGTTCCAACCTGATTGCAGTTGAATTCTTCTGAGCCAAATATGCATTTTTTTTTGTATACTCACTTGACACATTTGATTTGATTAAGAACAGTACACTTCATTTAAAGTTTAGGATTTGATTTCCCCTTGTGATGGACAGGCCTTGGATAAAGAAACACTACATTTCAATGGAAAATAAGTTATAGACTTTGTTAAAGTAATGTCAAACAGTGTAAAAAAACCCAGAAGTGTTTCATTATATTCTAATGTAGACGTCATGCTAATCTCAAGGATAAAATGTCAGAGGAAAAAATGTGCTATAAAACTTATCACATGAAGACTAGGTAATGGAAAAACATTCTGCAGCTTCATTGTTGCATTCAAAACAAATTAATAATGATATCTCTTATATGTGAAATGCATGGTTAGAGTATGGCACTGTCGGAAGCGTCCGGCCACACTCTCTGTGACACTTTGAGCGCGTGGCCCGTCACGAGGATTCGGTGCTCGGGTTTCTTGTGCCCGACGACGTGTGCAGTGCAGCGCCAGGGGGTTTCAGTGCTGCAAATAGCATGTCACAGTGAGAGAACATGACAGAGGTTGTGTTGTATTGCGTCATATTCTCTGAAGTCCGTTTTTATTCTCAGATGATAAGCTAGTCAGTAATAACTTTATTGAGTCAGGGAACTGGAATACTATTTGTCAAGTAAACGTAAGGTGATGATGAATCTGCAACAATTGGTCAAAAAGTTATTTAAAGATTTAAGAAATTATCGTATGCATTTTTCCTTTTTTTGTATGATCAGTAATGTATAAGGAACTTTAAATACATACTTTGGTTCTTCGTAAAATTACTTCTCAGTACTACCCACTGCCATCCAGGCTTTTGAAGAACAGAATTTCTTTATTTTTAAGTGCTCCGTTAGTCTTCTTTGACATCCTTCCTGCTAAGAAATAGGGAGCACTTTTTTGACATGTCTGAGTTTGCTTTTTACCACAGATCATACTGTGTACTTTGGGACAAAAAGGAAGTTTCCTATTCTCATAGACGTTAAGTTGCGTTACTAATGGTTTGTTCATTATTCTAAAACATGCGATAACCTGTTGAGTAGCGATAGTACTAGGGCAGGGGTGGCCAACCAGTCAGAGGTTAAGGCTGCGGCCACACGAGGACGAAAACGGCTAAACGCATAGGATTAACGCAATCACAAACAAGCTTCCGTCCACACGCAATAGTTATCCGGATAGTGTCTGTCCACACGAGACCGCTCCGTTTAGCTCCAACCGCTGGAGAAGCTGCAGTACATATGCCGAGCCTGTAGTGGCGCTGTAACTTCCTCCACAAAAGAAGCATGGTTGTCATGGTTGCCCTTCTGTTTATTCTCCGCGGTGGGGGCCGAGGGAACCGGGCAGAGTTTTTCGCCAGTCAACGTGTATTAAAGTTGAAATCTTCCGGACACAATTATAAAAGTGCCGGTAAAAGGTCTTCTTTGTTATTTATTGAGCTTTAAAACAAATGAATAACGACTATATAATATAATAATAACATACACGGAGCCTCTCTTTTTCCTCCCTCTCTTCGGTCAGTGTCTGTCTCATGCAGCATCTGATCCAGTAATGAGTGACCCGGCCGACAGAAAAAATAAACATATTTATAACTAGTTTAGGTAGTTTGAGAGGTAATTAAAATAGCTAAGGGTGATGATCTGACTTGAAGTGTGTGTTTTGCTGCAGTGGGAGGAGCTGCAGGTGAGCAGAGCTGCGTGTCTCCGTCCTGTCAGATTAGACTTCACTCGCGTTTAGGTCCATATCGAGAGAAAGATAAATAATCTGAATTCAGGGTGCAGTTTACTTTGACGTGGGGGTGAGCAGCAGAGGTGGGGAGAGGCGGGGCTATTGCCTCATCATTATTGCTGTAGATGTTGCACAAACAACTGTAGCATGGTCAATAGCGTCCGGAGCACGATAGCAACTCTGCGATCCGCCATTGTTGTTGTTGGTGGCGAAACACTTCAGCAATGGCGCGGGGTAAGCGGAGGTGAGCAGAAGAGGTGGGGAGAGGCAGGGCTATTGCGCAATCACTATCAGTGATCTGAAAATGTTCGGATAGTGCGCACACACAGAGCCGTTTGACCCCCCAGAGAGTTGCGTATGCCTTTCTATCCACCTTGGGACCCGTTATCGTTTCCTCAGTCGTTTAGTGCCGTATTCGGTCGTCCTCGTGTGGCCGAACGGTCTATATGACACTAAACAGTAACGCAAACGACCGAATTCGTCCTCGTGTGGCCGCAGCCTAAGAGCCACATTTGTTCTATGTTACTGCAAAGAGCCACATCAAACACACCGTCACTGATACCGCTTGTTTCAGTTTTCTGGAGACAAGATTTCAACCACGTCACTGATGCATTTTTGTGGCATTGGGATATATATTCTTTAAATCCTCTGGAGCAGAGAGAGGAGCTGTGGATTATTGTTATTGATTATTGCATCAGTGTTTCTTAGGGTCAAAAACACTAAACTCACAACTTCAAATGAAAGTGTTTAGTTTATTTAATAAAAGAGCACATGTTCAATGTGAAAAGTGACAGTAGTTATAGATTATTTGCAATTTGGTGCTATATATATTTAAAAAAAAAATTATATATATATATTTTGTAAACACCTTGAATTTCAGGGGGCGCGCGGGGCTCCGTTGGCGGGATGCAGCGCCCCTCCAAGACAATGGTAGGGGAAACACTGGATAGTGTTTAATCAACGATCGGTTTTCCCCCCCTCAAAGGTGATTGGTTCACTGCATCGCAGGTATTATTGTGATTGGCTCTTGGGCCACAAATTACGTCAGAATGATCAGCATTCAATACTTAACAGACTTACTAAATATCAGGTTTAACTGTCAGGAGTAGCTAGCTAGTGTTGTCACGATACCAACATTTTGGTTTCTATACCAAGTCAAGAATTGCGATTCCTTTTCGATACTTTTCTTAAAAAAAGGGAAACAGTCTTAAATGTAATTATTGTGCTTTATTTCACACCAGAACCATAACCATAACACAAACTTTTAAACAATGAGAACAATAAATAAAATGACAAGAATTCGTATTAAATAAAATTAATACATTTCTTACAGACAGGCCTCGTGGTGTCCGTAGGCTTGCCCTCACTGTCAGAGATATAGCTAAAATACTTCCACATTTCGCTTCTGGCGTCTTTTTTGTCAACAAGCTGAGGCGCAGCGGCAGTTGCACTCCCACTTGCAGCCATGCTTCTCGTTTTCTCACATGCTCTGGCAGCTAGCGCGTGCACGAGAGAGGGGAGGCACTTGAGCGTGCTTGAGAGGGGCGGGACTGCAGGCACGTCTGCAGTGCAGGGAGTGGAAGCAGAGCGCTGAACACACACGGCTCTTAAAACGGCGCTTTCTCACCGGAGTACTTTCCGCCGTCATTCTTAAAGTACCGATACTAATGAAACGGAGGAATCGTAACGTTTTTAACGGCAGGGTATCGCGGTATACCTTTCAAGTATCGGTACACCGTGCAACACTAGTCAGGAGTCACGGAGCGTCCACACTACAGCTCCAAAAATAGCTTGGAGCTGGGCGTGTTTGGAGCTTGGGGATTTTATTCAAGCAACACGACCAACAACCAATCACATGAATCTCCCGCCCCCGACATACAAAGCAAAAACCCCCGGGGATTTTATGCGAGCAATATATATATAAACTCCCCAAACAGGCGAAAACCTACCAGTTTCCCCCACTGTCTCTGTCACCTCCCTCCATGCCTGGTTCCTCCGGTTTGTATCCCGGTAGGTGAAGAGGGTCTGGTCATACAAAACCGGGTGATTCGCTACGGCGATGGTTAGTTTCTCCTCCGACTTTTTTTGAAATATAGAAATGAACGGCGGGATATCTCTCCCAGCTTAGACGCGGTTTGATTGGCTACGGCTTCAGCTGTCAGATTTTGGGAAACAGGATTTGATTGGCTGGCGCTGGCTACTCCGGCGTCTCAGGCGACAGAAGTTGAACATTGTTCAACTTCTGTCGCCTGAGACGCCTCGCTCTGCTACCCACAATTCAGTTCGGCGAAAAAGCGTGGCTACGTGACGTCACCCCATTGAAAGTGAATGGGCAGATTGGAGCAGATTGGAGCTTTCGACGCTGTCGACGCTGTAGTGTAGACGGGCCGTCAGTGTCTCTCCTCCAAACTCACACATATAAAATTCAATATGAACTGAAGAGCCGCATGAAACTAGGCATAGAGCCGCATGCGGCTCGAGAGCCGCAGGTTGGCCACCCCTGTACTAGGGTAACACCCCGTTGGTTTTTTCACTTGAAAGTAAATATGTCCATGATTAATGTGTAGTTTGCATTAGTCACTACCATGTTTGATTCTCATGGAGGCTGATTGGAGTCCTAACTCTCTACCATGGATACCAACAAACAGAGGCAAACAAACTCATGATTTATGGTGGTATTTGAGGTTTTTATCTATAACATGTTGTTGGCCTGTCAAGCCATGAACTTGTATTAGTATGCCCAATCAAAAAAAATTATCATTTGTGTTTTACTAATAAGTTACTTTTGAGCCCCTGATGGTTCCTTTGACTAAACTGTGCTTCAGTGCTATTGTGGTTTATATTGGGTTAAGCAGCAGTACAGTTTCTTTTTTGGGATTGTTTTATTTCACAGTTGTGATCAAATAGAAATAAGCATTTATTTAGTTGATATATTACCTTACACTGCGTGATAAGAGACCATGGGAATATCCTAGTTTATCTAATATCATCTGGTTTGTTACAGCGGTTTTCAACTAAACAAAGATAATTAATGAAATTAATGAAATCAATGAGATGTAACTGTCATGAGTCAGTAGATGTGGTTTCAAAAGCACTTTCATGGCATTGTGTTGAACCAACATCCAAATTACTCTTTCAAAGTGAGCCGGTCTATATGAGAGGTGAACATGAAAACAACAGTAGCAGTTGAGCAACTTTGTGGTGCCGCGGCTGGCAAAAGATTCACCGCTTCAGTTTGTTTCCCATCCAACTCATGTTTGCCTGCGGGCTCTGTGACTAACTGCAGCTTTATTCAAAACGTTCAACTAATCACACGTAAAGCTGACGAGTCGCCTCATTCCACCACCCTTTGTCATGCGCCAGCTTTACTGCAAGGTTAGACTTGTTGGAAGTGAAGAAAGGATTGCACATAAACAGTTTGAGGGGATACAGGAGCATTCCTGGAAATGATTGCTTTGTGAAAAATGTAAAACCTCAGCTGGGCAGCTTGCCTTCCCATCACTTTACTTCTTTTTGCCATCAGTGGGAACGTTTCTACCAAGTTATCATCAAAACACAACTCTTTATCTTTACAATGCCACATTACTTTTGTAAATGGCTCCACAAGCAATGGATTAATTACATCAGCCCTAACTGAATTTTTAGTTACACTCTGCATTTGTAAACATTCCAGGAAAGCAATTTGTTGTCTGCTGAATGAAATCACTGTGATTCTGTGATTGGCCCCAACTAAAGCAGCAGCAGCCCTTTTACTGCCCTCGGCCTATAATCTACTTTATGATTACGGAGAATAAAGAAAAGGCAGATTTATATTCCGACTAAGCACACTTGATCAGTGGTCCCAAGCTCAACTTCGGAGAGTTATTTGATCCAGACCAGGTACACGGCCACTATTTATGACAGGGAAGCAAACATGGCATTATTGGGACGAGGAGGCGGAAAGCTGAACGTGGGAAAGCTGCAGATTCACTGAACGAAAAGTACTCAAGTGAACTTTGTTTTTCAAATGAAGCTGTTTGTTTCAAATGAAGCTGTTTATTCAACGTCTGTTAATAAATATTAACCTAATATGGGTATTTTGCTTGTGATAAACTCAATTAGAGTCACCTTTCCTCAATACCAATGGAAAACAGACTCTCAAAAACATTCTGTAATTGCTAACAGGCCATGGGACATAACCTAAGAGAACCTAAACCAATTCAATTTTCGGGTCTTTCTTAAAAGCACACACAACAGTAGGTACATAATTTTGAACGGATTACTCAGAGGTTATACGGGAGGCCCACCCCCCCTCTGGCAACATCACTAACTGCTGAGCTTTAAAGGACATGATGTGACTTGACATTATGCAAAGCTCTGACCGACTTAAGGAGGCTTTTCTTTTAAATTCAGGGAGAAATTGATAAATTACATCATATAATATTTGTACCGCTTACGTGACAGACATGAGGTCTGTCACATAAGCGGTAAAAATATGATGTATGATGTAACATGCATCCTGTCAATTCATCTTCAGAAACTTTGCAGACTTTTTACCTTTTTTATTTAACCAGGAAAGGTTTGCTGAGCACACATGCCTCTTTCAGCATCCTCTTGCTTCACTCTCAGTTAGTTAGAGGAATTCACACCTGGGAGATACCTAATATACTCACAGGCATCTACTGTTCGTCATTAACATCCCCTCCGGCCTGCAGTCAAACACTGCACTATTACGCACATGCATAGTTGATGAAGAAGGGGAGCCAGTTTCGCATGGCACCTCCAACTCCACTTCAATTTCAAAAAGTTGACCTTCTGGTCTCAAATCCTATTTGTATCTTTATGATAACTTACCAGCTGCGTCTCTGTGTAATGTCAAGTCGAGCTTTGCAATAGCCAGAAAGTGTGAAAGACAACGACTCAGTCATGCTTTAGGCCTAGTGTTTTTGCAGCATAGTGCCTAATGACATTAGCCTGACCCAGACGCTTCACTTCAGAGAAGAAGCACAAATGAGGCTAAGTCCTTGATCCCGTGATAAATGCCCTGCTGAATACAGAGGCTCGTTAACAGTGAGGTGCCAGGATTTTCCCATTAAAGCCTCAGGAGTTACACTATTACTTTTAACACATTCCAGTGGGGGTCTTAATCTACATTAAGCCAAACAAGTTGCCAAGGCCCAAATCACTCTGGGAGGGGAAGGAAAAAGTAGTGAAATGTGATATGGAGGCACATGGTGCATGCTGATGATCTAGTTTTAGGCGGTGATTATTTAAGGCCTGTGGACCCTTGCCCTGGATCCCCCACTGGGTTTGCAGATGTAGTTTGATGGTTCCGTTACTGTGAGACTTTGGGACTTTATCATTTCTTTGGGTGCTGTAAGGGTGGCTCGGCAACCACTAACAAACATTCCTTTATGGCAGTTATTTGAGCCTCTTAAAAAAGCTGAAATAACGAAGCCTTCCATGAGACATTTAAATGAACGACGATGATCCGCTGTGTCATGAATTCAGATCTTATCGTTGCCTTTATTAAGCCCCTGAGGGTTTTGATTCTTTCTCATGCTCCGTGACGTCCGGTTCATCCACTTCATGGTTTCCTAGAAATGTCCATGTCTCGAAGGAGGACAGGCTGGTGAGCTTTGAGTGCGGTCCGTAGGTTCTGGGGTTGCGTAACAGTCAAGGAGCCGCGTGGGACAGTTCCTCTGGTTTGTTTACCAGGAAGCTTGGTGGCAGCAGACACACCTATTCATGGCTCTGAGTTAGTGCTGGACAAATACAACCTCAATCTCCAGACAAGAGGTCTCAAAAGTCTGACATATTTTTGTTTAGTCTCAATTGTGTCACCCTTCATGTAGAGGACACGTCCTGACAATACAGCATCTGAAAAATGTTCAGAGGCACATATTAATATACCTCCAGCATCCTGCAATTGTCACCATTGTCTGAAGCTTTCCAGTTCACATAATTTGTTTAAAGTTAAAATGCTTTGTGTTGTGACTATTTCAGCGCAACATGAAAATGTCGCTCTCTATGGGAAATTTAAAGTATTCCTCATGTATCTTGAGACTATAATTGGGTTTTTTCTCAGGTGTCAGGTTATTCGTTTGAATCCTGACTAGTGTGTTAATAGCCTTTAGGTTCCTATGCAAATTTGAATTTTACTAGCACCTACAGTAAGTAAAATATAAGATCTCAGTAGTTTTATATGGCAAGATTGAACGGCAAAAATGTACACCCTAGATCAGTGGTTCTCAATCTTTTTTCAATAATGTACCCCCCTTTGAAAAAAGAAGTACCACCTGATCAGTGCAAAAACTATTTGTTAGGGAAAATATGCCTATATAAAGAGGTACAGTAAAGTGCTGCACCATCAGTGTCTGATTTATTAAAACAACAACATTGTAACTGATAAACACTTAAATGCTACATTTCAAATGTTTACAATCCATCACTAAATTCATGGCAAACCAATTTTAACATCATGCAATAACACTAAGACGACATTAGTTGCCTTGAACTGATCTTTTTAATAAGTTGTACTTACAATTTAGTGAGAAACATGGGCTTGTGCTTCACTGAGGATCTTTGTCATTCTCGGTGACAGGGAGGCAAACTGCAGTTATTACACTTCGCGTTTTGAAATATGTAACTCTGTTAATATAAAACCCACACTGCTCAAATTTCGTTACTTTTCCTAAAATGTGTATATTTATTTATTTTGGGGCGTGGGGAATGAAGAGAAAAAGATATATGAGCATTTTATGATCATGGGATTTTGACCCCTCATATAAACATTAGGGATCGACCGATATGGCTTTTTCAAGGCCGATACCGATTATTAGTAATCAAGGAGACCGAGAACCGATATTTGGAACCGATATACATTTGCAGTAAAATCAGAAAATCTTGGTGTCAAAATGTAGAATAACACAAACTCCAACACAACTTCTTTGAAATGCATTTAAGCATATTATGTTTAATGAACTTTTAAACATCTTACAACTGGTTTCCTCTCTGTGCCCTTTTCTTTAGTGCAGCCATCTGCTATGAGTTAGAGAGAGACAGAGTTAAAAGTGGGGCTACAGGCTGACATGCTTAACTAACAATAATGCTTAATTTATTATATCAAAACAATGCCTGTCTATCTAGCATAAAATCCCAATAAGCTGCTAGCAACTGTAAAACACTAGTGCTAGCTAATGTTTTGCAAAATATTAAAAGTGAGGCTATTACAGTAGACCTAACGTTAGTCTAGTAGCCTCACTTCTAATATTTTGCTAAACATTTGCTAGATACATGTTGGCTAGCTAATGAGCTTCACATATCAACCTGAAAAACTGCGAGGCTCCACTCTATGGCGGCAAATCTCTGTCATAAATTGCGAGGGCATATGAGATCCATGCGAGCACAAGTCAAGCAGCCGCATATTATTTTCGCGAGCACTAAAACGGCACTCGTGCGAGAGCAATATTGAAGCTGACAAGGACTCTTTATCTTCATTGGCAACACTTTTATCTCAACTTGACTACAAGGAAATAGTGCTGCTTGGTGATTTTAATTGGGACTGGTTAACTTCTGTCAGAGGATTTTAAAAACCTTTGTATCTCTCTGTTACTCAGATTATAGACAGTCCTACTCGCCCTAACATTAAGTCCCCAAATAAATCCCCCTTAATTGATCTAATTTTAACTAATGTTCCCCATAAATACTCATCTGTGGGAGTATTTGCAAATGATCTGAGTGATCACTGTGTTGTAGCCACAATTAGGGACACTAAAGTCCAAAAGGGTGAGACAAAAAACATTTTGTGGAGCAGGGTTTTGTACATGATCTGTTTGATTTTGATTGGGGTAAAATCGATCTGTGTGCTGATATAGAAACTGCATGGTCTTATTTTTATCTTGGTTTTATGGAAATTATAGATAGACATGCACATTTAGAGTGAAGGAACGAGACAATTTCTGCTGAATTATCTAGTCTCCTACATGAGAGAAACAAGGCCTGGGCAAAGGCTAGGAAATCAGGCTCAGAGGTAGAATGGCTGCATTTTAGGCAGCTAAGAAATAGCTTCACATCACAAATAAAAAGTTCTAAGTATTATCTGTCAGTTACCACAAAGAACCTGAATAATCCTGGACATTTTTTGAAAGCCATAAAATCGATATCCACCGGTGATATCTGTAATGAGCTACCTCCGTGCATTACCACAGTATCTGGCACTATATCGGACAGGGCCACTATGTTAAATTGTTTTAATGAGCATTTTGTGTCCTGTGGCTCTGTTTGATTCTGTCACTAACTCTGCTTCTGTGAACACCACAGTCTGTGACTCTGAAAAACGTGTTTTTGGAAAACCCTTTTAGTTTTACTCCTTTTACTGTTGATGTTGTTCGTGAAGCTTTAACCAAGTTAGATCCTAAGAAACCGGCCGGCCTGGACAACGTAGAACCTTTCTTTTTAAAGATGGCTGCAGATTTGTATTGCTCACTACTCTTTTTAACCTCTCCCTCAGCACAAACACAATTCCAAAATTGTGGAAGTCAGCGTATATCCTGCCTCTACTAAAAGGTGGGGGGAGGCCACTTTATTAAATAATTATAGGCCCATCTCTAAATTGTCAGTTCTGGCTAAGGTTCTTGAACGCCTAGTGAGTGAACAGGTAAAGGTGTTTTTATGTACAAATGACATCCTGTCTAAACATCAGTCAGGCTTCAGAAAGCAACATAGCACCATCACTGCCACAATGAAAGTGGTGAATGATGTGGCGAGTATTTTAGATAATAAGCAGAGTTGTGCAGCTCTATTTATTGACCTGTCCAAAGCATTTGATACAGTCAATGTCACGGCTGCTGCCTTCCAGGTCCTCTTAACTGTGTTAATCTGTGTTGTATGTAAATGAGTTGTGCGGTTGCCCTGACGTGATTGGCTGCCATCTCCTGGTCCGCCTCCTGAAGATTGTGATTGGAGCACGCCGGGCCCGACACACTCCAATCGCAGCGCACAGCCGGCGCACACCTGCTGGAGATAACTACAAAGCCTGGGGACCGCTATCACTCGGGAGGCTCTGTTGCAATCAGACGCCTCACACATCTTGCTCCTGTGTGGACTTTACAGATTTAAGCTAATAGATATGTGTAGTGATGGCAAAATGAAGCTTTGAATGAAGCATCGAACCACTTGGACAATTGTGTCGGAAATAGGTTCATTTCTCGAAGCTTCAGTTACAGCGACCTCTCCTGGCAAAGTGCAAGGCTGCAGTGGGTTTAACGTATCTTTACCTTGAAAAATATTTGATGCACACACACACTAAGACTGAATATCATGTTCTATTTGCAATTAAAGATTGATAATGGTGTGTATTGGGTTATTGAGAAGAGACTAGATAGTGCTGGACATTTTTTTGGGAGGAGAGGGCCTTTTATCAGTTATTAAAGTTGAAAAGCAATGATTAAAATACATCCATTCCGGGCTTTGAACCAGCTGCGCGGAGGACATCGCCGCATTCGGCCGCCGGCTCTACCCACTGGGCTATCTATTCCTTAAAATATTGAACTGTTTTTATATTACTGATTGTCTTTTTGTTCACAACTTCTCCACATTTCGAAGTGTTTCCCGAGCCAGAACGACCTATCTTTCTTCCTGGCTTGCTCAATAATGATACTACAATTCAAATGCAATACCAACAACTCAACAGCAACAATGCAAACTACGACAACAACCCACACATTGCGCATTGTTTAGAGCGG
The DNA here is from genome assembly GCF_902827115.2 of Pseudochaenichthys georgianus. Lineage (NCBI taxonomy): Eukaryota > Metazoa > Chordata > Actinopteri > Perciformes > Channichthyidae > Pseudochaenichthys > Pseudochaenichthys georgianus. The sequence continues at coordinate 14,905,591 of NC_047506.1, forward strand.
TCATAAAGTGTTGAAGCGCTCAAATTCGAAACTGTTTCAACCTGTCACCTGTCAGAATCGAGACGAGGCAGTGCATTGAATCGCGTGAATGGACCGCGAACCAGTCAAGTGATTCATTCAGGAAATGAATCAGTTGCTGCTTCGGACGTCACGTGATTTGAATCAGTTGCTGCTTCGGACGTCATATGTCACGTGATTTGAAGCAAGCTTCGAAGCACTGCTTCTATGGAATAGGAAGTCCTGGGTTGAAGCTCCGTTCGAAGCTTCAGTGTCAAACTGCCATCACTAGATATGTGTTTAGAGTATCGTGTGGCGATATGTGCTTAGAGTAGCGTGTTCTGTTATATGTACTTAGAGTAGCGTGTTTAGTTTCCCTTGTTAACTGCATTTGCCTGCAGCCTCCTTCCATTAGTGTTGATTGGAAGTGATCTCAGGTGTGCCAACTAGGCTCATTGTTCGAGCCTTCTCTCTGTTACTAGCAGTAGATTTGCGCCCTTATGGCTTCTTTGTTTGGCTTAGGCTATTTTTGCTTACATTTTGTTGTGCACCCTCGTGGTTATTCATTAAACCCATTTATAATTATTACCAATTCCATTCTGGTGTGTGTTGCCTTCCTCATCCCTAGTGAGTTCGTAACAGTCGATCATCGCATTTTGAAGCAGAGGCTGGTCAGTATTGGCATATCCAGCCATGCAGTAAGGTGGTTTGTGAACTACCTCTATGAAAGATCCCAATGTGTTCACTTTTATGGGCTGTCTTCTGAGTGGTTAAACATTATTAATGGTGTTCCTCAAGGTTCTGTTTTAGGTCCACTTTTATTCTCCATCTACATCAATAGTTTAGGTGAAAATGTCGATGGAGCAACCTTACATTTTTATGCAGACGTACCGTTATGGATTGTGCAGGCCCCTCCATTAAGGAGGCTGTTGTTGAATTGCAAGCTGTTTTTAACATTATTCAGACTCAGCTCGCTGAACTAAAGCTTCTTTGAAATGTTGATAAAACCAAGGTAATGCTCTTTTCAAAAGCTAAAAAGACACCAGAGCCTGTTTTAGATATTGTAACTACGCAAGGTATAACACTTGAAGTTGTTACCTGTTACAAATACCTTGGTATCTGGCTTGATGATTGTCTCACTTTTAAACGTCATGTCAATAACCTGCTTAAAAAACTGAGGGTTAGGCTAGGTTTCTTTTACAGGAACAAGTCCTGTTTCTCGCTTGAGGCCAGGAAAAGGCTAGTCACTGTGACCTTTTTACCTGTGCTGGACTATGGTGATTTGATTTATATGAATGCACCTGCCTGGTCAAGTTAGATGCTGCGTATCACAGTGCACTGAGATGTGTTACTAACTGTAAAGCATTAACCCATCACTGTACCCTGTATGCAAGGGCTGGTTTGCCTTCGCTAACTGTAAGGAGGCTCAGTCACTGGTACATTTTTATATACAAAGCCATGTTAGGGAAACTTCCATCCTACATCTGCTCCCTGATCTCACGGCGAATTGTAAGTGGCTACTGCCTGAGATCGCATGCTGTGTTTTTATTAAATGTGACAACTGCTAGGGCTGTCTTAGGGAAGATGGCATTTAGATGCGCAGCTCCTCTGTTTTGGAATAGTCTGCAATTGAAATGGAAACTGAGCAATCTGGTGCCACTAAATGTTTTTAAAGCTCGGTTGGATGCTACTCAATCAGAAGCTGTTGGTACCTGTTCATGTGGATAGTTGTAAATTGTAAATCCCTGTAATGATGCTGTATGATGTCCTTTTTGTTGTTCTGTTTATGTTTTTATGTTTCATGTGGAACCTACTTGAGCAGGTCTCCCTTGAAAAAGAGATCAATGATCTCAATGGGATACACCTGGATAAATAAAGGTTTGAAATGAAATGAAGCCTGCAGGGGAGAAACATGCCTTGAGCATGTGCAGCATCTACATGAGCTCTCCTTGGTCTCCTGCGCTCTTGCGAGCAATTCCTGATCTTCTGCTGGTGAAACTCTGGCCTGCCCTCACTCATCGAGAAATGTTAGGAAGTGGGCGTACCGTGTCCCAGTAGCGCCAAATCTAATTGGTTACACCCCTCCTCTTTTATGATTGGCCGTTGTCTGGATTTAAACCAATAAGTACTTTTTGTCCCTCTCCAACGTGATGAAATATGGCTGTGGAAACGTCTTACGTAAGTTACTTTACTTTACTAATGATTGTTTTAATTAAAGGCATGCTTTTGTATTCTGTGGTTATTCCACAAGAGCCGTCCTTGGCCATGCAATGCATGGATTGAGTTTTTTAGATAATACATTTTTATACATATTTTTCAAAAGTATTCAAACAATTCTATTATAAAGATAAGAACCAATTGCCTTTTCGGTCTTGACATATGATAATATCAAATGTAGCTTTCAAAAACTGAATTTGGAATTAATAATTTGATTACTTTAGCCAAATATTTTATTCACAAATGTCGCTTTTTCAAAATGTCCCCAGTTTTTATTACCTTTCTCAAAGAACAGGGTGTCTGCGGGGTCTTAAAAAGTATTAAAAGTTGATAAATCAATTTAGAGAAAATTAAGGCTATTAAAAAGTATTAAATAGCATTTTCCAAGGTATTACATTTTGTAGCTTGTTTTCAATAAGAATATACATTGTCCAAAGAGGTTGTATTCTACAGTTTGCCTGAATGTAATCATTGCGTAGGTGTGTAGTGTGATTCTGTAGTTTATTTATGGCATCCCGTTGGATGTGACGTCATCTGAACAGGACATCACACGCTCACTGCTTGATAGCGTGCGAAAGTCCGTTTACGCCGGTTGTTAAGCAACATCGTTATGGGGAAATGCAAGTTTGCGTCCAAATGGTTGGAAGATAAGGAGGAAGGACAATCAATACTGTATATAGTACATGTGAGGTAAAGTGTGTAACCGGTTAAAACTCAAAGTGGCGATGAGGTCTTAAAATGTATGGAAAGGGTCTTAAAAAAGGTCTTAAAATGTATTACATTTGACTTCAGGATTCCTGCATATACCCTGAAGAATAATAATAATACTATACAAAAAAAGTATACAATTATGCAAATGTGAAAAAGCCCAAGAATTTTGCAAGTTTCTTGGCACTTTAATTTCTGAATGACAACTTTTTTTTTTCTGTTGAAACGCCCTCAGCTTATTTTTTGGAATGTTTATGATGAACATTAAAGTTTTTTTTTTTATAGTATTATTTCTTTGAGAAAGGCAAAAACTGGGGACATTTTGAAAAGGCGACATTTGTGAATAAAATATTTTGCTAAAGTAATCAAATTATTAATTCCAAATTCAGATAATTTTATATTATCATATGTCAAGACCGAAAAGGTAATTGGTTCTTATCTTTATAATAGAATTGTTTGAATACTTTTGAAAAATATGTATAAAAATGTATTATCTAAAAAAACTCAATCCATGCACGGCCAAGGACGGCTCTTACAAAAGCATACCTTTTAATTAAAACAATCATTAGTAAAGTAACTTACGTGATCCACAGCCATATTTCATCACGTTGGAGAGGGACAAAAAGTACTTGGTTTAAATCCAGACAACGGCCAGACAACGGCCAATCATAAAAGAGGGGTGTAACCAATTAGATTAGGTGCTACTGGGACACGGTACGCCCACTTCCTAACATTTCTCCACGAGTGAGAGCAGGCCAGAGTTTTATGGGATTAGTTTTGTATCATAAAGATAAAGCAACACTTTCTCAGAATAAAGCAAAACTATGAGTTTAAAAGGAAAAAAAACTGAGTCAAGCAAAAATAAAATACATTTAAAAAAATAAAACTATAATTTGCAAACAAATCATTTGTGTAATCATGTAAACTATAAGTATTTTTTTCTTTGTTTTAACATAGATGGTGTTAGTCAGTTCTTTTTTCTTCTTTCTCAATGATCAGACTTTTGCTCAGCAGCAGTGTGGTCAGGTATCTCATTTGCGCTCCTTCACTTTAAGTTTGAGATTCTAACACAAACCTCCCAGGTGGGCGGGACTTTCAGGGGTGCGTCCCCATTGGCTACTCAGTTTTTGAGTGACAGCCCAGTCCTCCAGCAATTGTACAGTGTAGGCAGCTGCGGCGCGGTAGGTGATCGTGGATAGAACACCCGCAGAAGAACCAGCATTTCAATTACTATAATACTACAAGTGAACATATATGTAAGTATTGATCATTTGTGTTGTTTGTGCTGTACTATACGGTCTGTTTCTTTATTGTGTTAAGTGAGAAGTAAAGCTGTGCTATGAAAGTTAGCTTTTTGCTAACAATGCCATAACAATGCAAGCTAAGTAGCCTAACAGTTAGCTACATAGCTAGCAATGAGTGAGCGTTTAGACACCGGCGCACACACTCAAACGTACTCGTGTGCCTGACTCTACCAACAGGCTTTCATGATTCTGTTTAGATATGCAAGTAAAAGCCATGAAAGCTTATTTTATGAACACACTAATTTTATATGGAAATCAATGGAGGCTGAGTTAACTTTGTAGGAAAACCTACCGTCCATGATGCCCCCGAGCTGTGTTTTACTTTACTGTTTTTACATATTTTTCATTTCCTAAAATATTTATTTTCCTCTCATATCAACAGTGTGGATCATTGAGACAGCGCGGTGTCCAGAGGTCTTATCCCGTTTCCCACATCCTCTAACAGAGGGGACAGCACAGAGGGGAGGGGGGGGGGGCATGAAGAAAGACCAGCACCATCTTCATCCACGCATTGTTGTTATCACTGGCTCAGTGTCATTTCATTTGACCAAATGTCTTTACATGTAATAGATTTTATTATTATCCAGCTTTTTGTTTTATGTCCTTTTATTTAAAACATTCTTTGAGACTTCATCTTCTGGTTCAAATTTCAATAAATGGAATTTGTATAATCACTATTTTGTCTTTATTCTACATGAAAATGTTAGAGATTCCATTCAAATATGTTGATTATTCATATCTTCCTCAGGCTAGGAATAGTATGTTGAGTTTTGAATGCTAAATGTATATCATTTTCTCACAGGATATAGAATGAGACAACACCATTTTTATCCATTGTGTATGAATGCTTCAGCTCTTCAGACCACCATAGTGAGATGTGAGCATGGTCCTAATGGTGCTGGTATGCAGCCTAGGTCTGCTCTGTTTAATAAAGCAAATCTGCCACTTTTATATTGTAGAATTTGTTAAATTAAAGCTGTTTTTAATTGTTTGTCCTAAACATAGCAATATATGCTTTTGAAATTAAATATCTTTGAAAAATTAACAGTATACAGTTTATATTGTGTATCACCTTTAGCTTGAAAATACATGGATGTGTTTTTTTAATCTATAAAATAAATAGACATACAGACAGACACTTTATCAATCCCAAATTGGGGAATTATTTAACAGCAGCAGTGTGGTCAGGTATTACAATATTTAAAGTTGGAATAAAGTATAAACTTCACAACACAAGTATAATGCACAGCAATCCATAAGATAAGTCCGATATATTCATGAAAACTCCCCAGGAGACACCGACACTAACGTGGCCGAGTGGACTCCGGAGTTTGCTGCATGAGTTGGATTGTATGATCTGTGGTGTAGTGGGCTGTCACTCAACAACTGAGTAGCCAATTGGGACACACCCCTAAAAGTCCCGCCCACCTGGGAGGTTTGTGTCAGAATCTCAATCAAAAAATGAGGGAGCGTAAACGAGAAAGCTGCAGCGAGAGCAAAAGTCTGATCATTGAGAAAGAAGCAACAAGAACGGCAAACAAAAACCTATGTTAAAACAAAGAAAAAAGACTTCTAGTTTACATGATTAAACAAATGATTTGTTTGCAACTTATAGTTTTAATTTTGAATTTTTTTTTATTTTGCTTTTCTTCTTTTAAACTCATAGTTTTACTTTATTCTGAGAAACTGTTGCTTTATCTTTATGATACAAAACTAATCCCATAGAGTTTCACCAGCAGAAGAGCAGGAATTGCTCGCGAGAGCGCAGGAGACCAAGGAGAGCTCATGTAGATGCTGCACATGCTCAAGGCATGTTTCGCCCCTGCAGGCTTCAATATTGCTCTCGCGCGAGTGCCGTTTTAGTGCTCGCGAAAATAATATGCGGCTGCTTGACTTGTGCTCGCGTGGATCTCATATGCCCTCGCGATTTATGACATAGATTTGCCGACATACCACTCGCAGCCCCCCCTCTCTGCACCACAGTTACTCCACTGCGAGTCTATGAGGGGCCGTACGGGACATTATTCAGAAATACCTCTGCCTCTGTTGCATTCACTGAACACGGGAAATTACAGTCCTACCGTCCTCTCTTGTGTCATGATGAAGTTCACGTAAAGCACGGTCAATGTATTATATTATTGAGGGAGAATTGTCCGGGGCTACAGAAAAAACATTCGGGGCTGGCCAGGCGACGCCACTGGATTTCAGTATGTTGTGTGAGAGGGATTTCAGTTGAAACGGAAGGCATCTCAGTTGAAAAGGAAGTCGTTTTAAGAAAACAGCGAAGAACTGCGAATTTCAAAAAAGCGAAAACAATATTTTTCGTCTTTCCGTTTGTTCCATTCCATCATGTCTGCTCAGCATCCTGCACAATGCTTAACTGATGCAGCAGCGTTGTTAAGTAATATCCTGGCCTCAGCTGAAACTATTCGAACGCTATCGAACGTGGCCGCAAACGGGCCGTAAACGACTGTTGGAGCTGGAAGTGGGAACACACTGGACGGTCAGCTATCGTCCCTCTTCCCGTCCCGCGGCGGGCAACGGCCCTCTACAGCTCCCCTTGTAGGGAGAGACTGTGCACCCCGATATCAAGCACAACACTGCTTTGCTCTGCAATTGATTTAGTGGTGTTGAGGGAAAACAATTATGTAATTACAAAAGCATTATAATGGAGAATTATAGATTAGAGACAAAGAGGAAAGATGATAAATGTTAGTCATTTCCGATGTATGACATCTTATTGTGTTAACTGCGTTGAGTTTTTTTTTTACTTTTTCTTCCATATTGAAGAATTAAAGCATTTCTTAATCGAATGTATACACTTTTTATTCTACTGCGGTCAACCCAGCCAGCCGCCCGCACGTTATATTGCTGTGCGCGAATATCCTATGCATTACGGTAGAGGCCTGGGAAAACTGCCTTCAAAATAAGTGCTTACTCTGTCAATAACAAATATACCAAACATATTCATATATACTGGAGATTAAATTAAGAAATATATACTATATAATGTGATCAATAATAATTTAAAACAAACTACGTATATACCACATTATAACTGAGTGACTGTAAAACTCAAGGAGTTTAAAAATAAAATACTTTTGAAATCTCATATGGGCCTTCTGTTTTTAGATAAGAATAAATACAAATATCTTCAGTGTTGATTGACACTTCAGTAATAGCCTATCATATAGCGCGTGGGCGGGACATTGCTCGTGTACAGAGAGTGGTGACTGCAGCCAGAGAAACGGCTGCATCAGAGCCAAAGTTTTATCGGAAATTTGATAAACAAAAAGGCCGATACCGATAATCGGTCAAATGCGGAATATCGACCCCTAATAAACATATGCTTAATGCTGCGCTATACTTTGCAGCCACAAGGCGTTGCCAAGCAACGCTTATTGTTTAGGTCCTTTGATAAGCAGGCAGTCATATCATTAACTAGCTAGATCTGATAGATTTGGACATAAACGCGAGTGAAGTATAACCGGACACGAGAGAGAGATCAGAGATCAGATCAGCTGCTGCTAACGGAGAACACGCAGCTCTTCCGGATCACAGCTCCGCCGCTGTGACAGACCGTTGAGCAGAGCAAACTACACTAAGAGTTAGACATAACACACTTAGCTAGTTTATCTACAATGGAACTAGCTAAACTAGTTATAAGAAATATATTTATTCTTTACTGTCGGGTCACTTATTACAGGTTCAGCGAGCTGCACGAGACTGACCGGTTGTCACTTTATTATCCAGAATGACTGTAAACTTTTGAATAAAGTAGTTAATCTACTATTAGTAGTTAGTTTAAATGCATTACTTATGTTGTTTTTTCACCATTAACATAAAATAAATCTCACGTACCCCCTGCAGTACTCCAACGTACCCCTAGGGGTCCGCGTACCCCCATTTGAGAACCACTGCCCTAGATGTTAAGTTTTTGATTGAAAAAAAATGTCACTGAACAGTTATATTTCTAAAGGGAATCCTTCACTACAAATGTTTGATTTTTAGCTAAAATCATCAATGTTTTTTTGTGTTTTGTTCTTTACAGTGAGCTTTTCATGGAAACACAAAATCAAGTGCTGTCATGATCTAATTTATTTAACTAGATGGGTAAACACGATGGGCTCTGCCCTGTAGAGAACGCCCTCCTGAAAAAATACAGATTTTGTTATCGGAGAACGCTCTCTCAGATCATTATTTATGTGCAGTGGTTTTAACCTCTACAGTAAGTCTAATAGAAAGCCCACTTTCAGTTCTCTCATACTTTTTACAAAACACGTCACATTTCTTTTTGTATATGTAAAGCATTACTCCTGACCCTGCTGAATAAAAATATCAAGTTTCACTTTCTACATCCACAACTATGAACGGTCAATCAAACAAGGGTCATACAGACTATGCCTGTGGACATTTAATGACTCTCTTTAACAGATATAACGAAAGGACAGCTTGTAAAATGTCCTCCCAAAAAATAAGCTTGTTGTTTATTTCTCCCATGACAATGACTTGTTTGAGATAATCTAGGATAAACATGATTTAACCACTCTTGCCTGAAGCTGCTCTCTGCTTTTTCAATGAAGCTTTGTATCCAAGCTAGTTGGAGCCTCTACCGACCTCATCTGGCGTAGCCGCTGAACTGCATTGTTTAAAACAAATGGCATGAGCTAGGCTACAAAGCAGCTCTCCGCGTCTGAAAGTGAGTGCAATTCTCTGTTGTTACAGCCCCCCCCTCCAGCCATTGTTATGAAATACAATTACCAAGGCAGTGAGGGATGTGGGGGCTATCACTGAAGGGCTGAGGTCTAATTTACTCAGCTGTCCCACCTACAGCGAGTGTGACAAAGCATACCAGTGCTTTGTCACAGGGACGTGTGCCGGTGCATCTGTGCCTAAGTGGAGAACACATCAGATTTAAAGTTAAAGCCTTTTATTGTCACTATACACAAGGTATAACGAGATGCAGAGTGCAACTCTGTCCCGGTGTGCAAAAAATATACAAACAAATACATAACACCAAAAAACACAGCAATCGGACATACAATCATACGGGGGAATAAATAGTTAAAAATATTGACATAAAAAAAATAGTATATAAAGTGCATTAAAAGTGTGTGTATGTGTGAGAATGGTTACAGTTATTATTATGTGTGGTGGTGTGGTTATTTCAGATTGTTTAAGACATCTTGTGAGGCACCCAGTCATGGAGGAGGCAATATTTTGATGGATAGAATAGATAAAGATTCATAAATGATGTTTTCTCTCTCAACAGTTGCATTTTGTGTGTGCAGAATTCACGGCTCATTGTCAAACAGGGAACATGCCTGTGTTGGAAAGGGTCACTTCAGTCTGTGTAAAACCAAAAAACGGGACTGTTTTCACAGCATGATGGTGACTATGACACAGATGTCTCGGTTTAGAGGCACTGCCCCCGGGGCCGGAGGTGTCCACAGTTGGAATTTGCTGCCTTGTGGTTCTGGAGACTTTGTTTGGGGGTGTGTGAGTGCATGTGTCTCTGCTGCAGTCTGCGGGGAAGGCCCATGTTGAGGTTAACACAGCAAGCAGTCCTTATATAAACCACCACATGTCTTCCTTTTTGAATAAGATGTACAGTTGGCTTTATTTTCCTTGGACACTGACTGGCAACATATTTGTTTCTTGTCCCGCAAACACTGCTCGTAACTCCTTCAGGCCAGATCACTTTACAAGCTACTTTGGTCCGACCTGTAAGTCCCTCTGTTTTCTGTTATTGATAAAAACACATTCCAGCTAATGCTTGTGAAATCCTCTCTTTCAGTGTACCAGATGTTTAACCTGTTAAGCCCCATAGCCCGCTTTGTGTCTCAGGGCTTCTTATGTCATACCCACTTAACAGGAATAAATTCAGCTATCAAACGATATGAACCTTTTTCACCGAAACAAAACACAAATCTAACGCCGAGCGTCTGAATTAGCACTAAGCGAAAGAGTGCTAACGCACTCGGCACATAACTCACGGTAGAAATATTTTATACTTCATCGAATCTGCACAAACATGATAACATATGTCATATGAAAGCTGAGATTCCACAGATTCCAATGGTGTAAGTATCATGACTGTGCGACCAAAACTCGCGGCAGCAAAGGCAAAACCAGACAACACACAACTTGGCTTTACATTACATTACATGTCATTTGTTAGACGCTTTTTTTATCCACAGCGACTTGCATACATTCAGTACTGGACAATCCCCACAGGAGCAATTTGGGGTGAAGTGTCTTGTCCAGGGACACAACGACATGCTGACTGCAGTGGGACTCGAACTTGCTACCCCCTGATTCGAAGCCGGCCCCGCCAAAACGGCAAATACGTCTTACCTTTGCTCTTTTCTGATCAAAAGTTTAGAAACTTCGCCTCGATTCTATTGGCTCTGACGGTTCAAAAGAGATGTCAATCACCAAAATCGACCGATGGGTTCCAGAGATATGGCAAATACACCCAAATGACCCCAGAAGTGGGTTTTTTCTTCTAAACCTCTCTAAAAAGGTCAAATTTAACTTGTTTTGCATCAATCTTGATACAGGGTACTTATTATATGTTATAGTTTAGATTCCTAAAGCTTTTTGTCTACTATCCCATAATTCAAGGGTGGTTTTCACTATACAGTAAGTAATGGGTTTTTTTTGGACGGAAACTATAATTTACATGATTTTACTATGTTCAATCTGAATTTACTTTAAAATAAAAACATCTATTGATTCTGACGTTTCTACATCCAACTCACAGGTTTTTCATTGCTTTGAGAAAAAAGATTATTAATTTACTCCTTTTTAGAAGGGAAAATATAGTCATTTGTTCTGGGAATGTCATTTTCGAGCCTGAGACCTGAAAAACAGGCTTGGGGCTCAACTGGTTAAATGCTGAGCTCAAATGGAGGTTCGCCTTGGTGTGTTGTCAGCAAGTCGCTTGTTGTGGAATGCAATTCATTTACGTTGCTGTCATCAGATCAACGTGAATGTGTCATGCTATACATTCACATCTAAATGTAGAAGCCAATTTTAAAACAATAGAAATCCAATAGACAAACCAGCTGATATTTTTGAAATCTTATTTCCCTCATGTTTCATTCTTTGCCTCTTATCAATCAATCAATCAATCAATCAATGTTTATTTATATAGCCCAATATAGGGCTGTGCGATTATGGCAAAAATCATAATCACGATTATTTGGGTCAATAATTGATATCACGATTATTTTGACGATTATTCATTGACCATTTATTGAACTTTAAAACAAATAATATTTTACCAATAAACAAGATTAACAAATATGTTGGAGCGCACTTCCAAAACCATACTAAACATATATTATTAATATGATAAATAAAAATAAATTAGACCAAAATAAATTAAATCAAATATGTTGCAGTGCACTGTCACAACCTACTGAAAACTCCTTAACATATAGCCAACATGTTGGTAAAACATATTCAACATATTCCACTCAGTTAAACGTTGAAGGCTGGCCAACCGTCATGGTCCAGAAGTAACAGGAAATAAATGTTGAACTACAATTTAAGACCAAATAAAAATGTTTAGGCCACCATGATAAATGCTGGTAGGGCTGCTCATGTCATCTCTTAAAGGAATGGTCCACTCATTAGATAATTAATCAAAACTTCAGTATTTAGTGAAACGTTATGTTTAAACCATACCCTGAAGAAATCAGCGATATTCCCCGGTAAATAATGATTTTATAGCTATTTTTTATCAAGACCTGTATATTCCGTCTGGCCGCCGCCATGTTTGCCATTTTCAGTAGTCACGTGATGGTCGTGACGTCATCCATGCGTTCACTTTGTCAACACACGGAAACATGGCGGAGTATTTGAGTTCGGACTCGTCAGCAGAGGAACAAGTTTTGACCAATGTGAAGAGATTGGATGGGGGAATTCAGCCATACATATCAGTATGACAATACGACACCCTCTGTCCTAAGACCCTCACATCGTACAAGGAAAAACTTCCGAAGAAAACCCACAGTTTAAAGGGAACATGGGAGAAACCTCAGGGAGAGCAACAGAGGAGGGATCCCTCTCCCAGGACGGACAGACGTGCAATAGATGCCGTGTGTAAATTGAAAAGATAATACATTTGCAACATAGGTAGTCCAAATGTTTGGAAATGCATGTGTGTATAATGGGAAGATGATATAAGATACTATATGTATGCATGTAGTACCACCCTTGCTAGCGATTCCCTCTCTAGTTTAGCATACTCAGCTTCGTTGTCCCTGGCCATAGAATCACGATTTTATGGGGCTGGAAAAAACTGGGGTAAAATACACACTAGCCGGTACTACGCTATATGGAAAGGCCACCAAAAACTGTCCTGGCCTGGACGCTAAAGGACGTTAAAACGGGGCTAGCCGCTGCAATGGAAATGCGCTATAACATACCTTATTCTTACTCCGAGCACTACTTCTGCTCCTCCGTCGCTTCACACTTGCAGAGGGCGATTTCTCAACTGGCCGAACTGGTGTCCTGGTCGGTGATGACACCAGAAAGACCGATGGTACTGCATCTCCATTGAGTAATGGTTGTTCTTTAAATCCCATGTTATGTTTGATCATACTCTCAGAGTAGTCGTCCGGAAATGTGAAATGTTCGCTGCATACATGAGCCTGTAAATCTCTCGGTTCGGGCCGGCCACATTTCGCTAGCCACTGCCTCCGAATGTACTTCTTATGCTTACCTTTTGGCAACAGATGGAACCGAGCATTCCGTGGATTGTTCCTATCCGAATTATGGCAATATTTCGCGATACAGTGAGGCATATTTGAATAGAGAAACTACAGTAAATAACATGGAGATCAACGTGTCTTCGAAAACCAAACGCATGGATTACGTCACGTCTGGGAAATGGCGGCGCCCACAGTGTTGATGTTATTTCGGTATATAATCAGTTTAAAATCACTGATAATGTCATCGGATTAAAAAAAAAAAGAGAGAGACTGGCAGAGACTGGTCTGTTTTATCGGATGATAATTTTTAAAAAATGAGTGTCATGAGCATACCATTCCTTTAAAGATTTTTTGCAAGAAACACCAGCCTATTGACATGGTCTGGTTTCAAAGATGAGCGCAGGCAGGTGACAATATTGCCACCTGTACTGAATACCCTCAGCCACGCCCCGACACATGGGGTGACGCCGGCCAATCACAAAGCTTTCAAGTGCATTATTCTGGCACAGGAAGATTATGTTACAGGACATTAACGATAAAACAGAATATTGTTGTTCTATTTTTAGACACATCTCGCGATCGACTGGTTGAGCACCCCTCGGCTAGACCATAGGTCTGTTGTGGTAGCAAAGTAGTCAGCTGAAGCCACATCTCTCTCAACTTCCCCACGGCATTTGTCATATAGTGCAGGCAGCGCAGACCTGCTGAAATAATCCCGAGACGGCATCACGAAACGCGTGTCCAACATGTTGACAAGTTGCTTAAAGCCCTGATTGCTAACAGTGCTAACTGGGCACATATCTTTAGCGATGTGAAATGTAATGGCACCTGTAATATCTCTGTGTCTCTGCGAGCTCGTTGCGCAGGCCGTTGCTCTGTACAATGCGTCCTGAATCGATGACTGTGATGTGGTGGATGAAGTCGAGCGGGCATCTGCTTTTTGTTGTATTAATGCCCGGTCGTATTGCACTTTGTGGTTGTATTTCAGATGATTAAAGAGATTGGTTGTGTTAGCGTGTGGTGCCAACACAACCTGGTAACAAATCCTGCACTGTACTTTGTTTTGCTCCACGTCGGACTCCTGAAAGCCAAATTACTTCCAAATAGTGGAAATAGTTTTACCCTTCTTTTTAACGAGTTGCTGCTCTTGTTCTGACATCTTCGCTCGCGCTGAACACTCACAACACATATCACTCCCACGTGGCCGAGTGGGCTTTTAGGGAGGGGCGAAAGCGCACCCAGCAAAATAATCGTATTTTGTCAATTATGCTGTTTTCATAATCGTCGCAAGCCATAATCGTAATCGCGATTAAAATACGATTAATTGCACAGCCCTAGCCCAATATCACAAATGTTACATTTGTCTCAGTGGACAAACCAGAGTTGGAAGCATTTATCAAGAGAGAAAGAAGACTATAGAAATCATCGCAATCAGTTGTTCCTGTTTGTTTGCAATCAATAAATCAAAGTGTATTTTTCAAACAGGTTAGTACGGTTTAAAGTGCCTCATGCATGACTAGACTTGGAGAAGGCGTATGACCGAGTTCCCAGGGAGTTACTGTGGGAGGTGCTGCGGGAGTATGGGGTGAGGGGGGTCTCTACTCAGGGCCATCCAATCTTTGTACTCCCAAAGCGAGAGCTGTGTCCGGGTGGAGGGATTATATCTCTTCGCTGGCCTGGGAGCACCTTGGGATCCCCCAGTCAGAGCTGGTTGATGTCGCCAGGGAAAAGAAAGTTTGGGGCTCTCTGCTGGAACTGCTACCCCCGCGACCCGACCACGGATAAGCGGGAGAAGATGGATGGATGGATGCATGACTAGCAAGCAAAAAACAAATGAAAAGACAATAACAATTCAACAGTTTAATAGAACATATTTATACCCTTTAAACATTATAAATACTAAAATGGCGTATATTATAAAGAACATAATAAATAGCAATAACATAGAATACAATTATAGAACTTAAATACAATAAAATAGGATGACAGTTTTAATTACGATTTAAATGAATAAAGAAAACATGTAAAGGCCAGGCTTCAATGCTTCCAGCAGCTCTGAGCATTAAAACTAAAAGCTGACTGGCCAACATTTTTAAGTCTTGCACTTTGGAATAAGTGACATACTGGTGCCAGAAGACCTGAGGGGCCGCACAGGACCAAACACTGTAAGCATGTGAGACTTACAGGCCGCTTTAACAACCAGAGCTTTGAAAACCAGTTAAAGATTTCAAAAATCGACATGGAAACTGACAGGAAACCAATCTATGGACTTCAAAACAGGAGTGGGTCTGTTTTAGGTAGACCAGATAGAGAGCAGAACAGGAATCCAGTCGGCTCAATATAAAAGAGTGCATTTATCCCTCTGTGTCAATCACTGAGTGAAATGGTTGCACTTTAGCAACATTTTCAGGTGAAATAACGCAGATTTCCTAAGATGCATGAGCCTAAATCTTAAGATCCAAGTCAAAGACCACACTGAAGCTTTTTGCTCGTTAGCTTTGATCAAGGGAATTTGGTGTTGCATCTAGTTTTTCTCTACACAATATTGAACATATGACTTAAATTGGTGGGTTTATCCAGGTTGGGCTGTAAAACTCTTGTGACATGCATTTAACAAAGGGAATAAATTAGTCTATATAACCATGGAAAGAGATGCATTAAAAGTGCACTGAACAGTCAACATGTAGAAAAACATTATTGAAATAAAAGGCTAGTGAGATGAAGTTGGACTTTAAATTGCTAATTTGTTTGCAAATGCTTCCAACTCTGGTTTGACATGTTTCAACTATAGCACAAACAAACAGAGACAACCAGACTTCTTCCAGTGTATGCTAAACACATTCCTTTTAACTAACGTTTTTCCTTTGAATAAAGTCTCATGTGTGTCTGGGCTTGCACTGTATATTTGCTGGCAGACAGAACCATTGAATACTGTCATTAGTTTAGAGTCTTCCATCAGTAAAAGTGAGTAAATGTAAGGAGGAGGGAGGCTGGACTCCGCCCCTTTTGTGTTCGTGCCATGTGACTGGCCATAGTTGTAATCATAATACACACTCTGCTCAATGCAAACAAGAAGCACTCGTGTGTTGACACCAGTCTATGCTTGACACTCAGTGGAGTTGTATAGCAGTTTTACAGAAAGTTTGGAGAAACAGAAAACATGCGCTGCATAATGAACTACCGACTACCCTGCTCTCGGGTAACTTCACCGACATATTCAGGGCGGCTCGTGCCTTACCGAGCGAGGAGCGCCAGGTAACTGACTTTATAAAAGTGTTGTACTATCGCTTTAGTTTACTGTCATCTCCTAGTAACAGTCTTTGTGTACTTCTTATGGTCTCTGCGTTTGCTTATGTTTATCCTTAAATATTTGAGTATGTTATTTAGATGTCTGAGCAATATAATAGTTATTCAATCTGAAAACGTTGTGGCAAACTCCTCCTGTAACTGACATGGTTGTAATCTGCTCTCGCTTTATGCCCCGCATGTTTGGAGTGTTTTGCTATCATCTGTTCGGTATGCAGGTCTACCCCCGAGTGAGTTATATATACATTTATAATATTATTCAATTAAATAGGTGAACATTGTTCCCAAAACATCACAAGGAGCTCCAAAATAGACTCCAGCGTGCATGATGAGGCGCACGTAGGCTTCCCCCCCCCTCTCCCCCCCGGGCTGCCCACGAGTCTATTTTGGAGCTCCTTGTGATGTTTTGGGAACAATGTTCACCTATTTAATGGAATAATATTATACATGTATGTATAAATCTCTCGGGTTAGTAAATGGTTTTGACGAATTTCCCAGTTGGGTGTTTTTGTCATTTTAAAGCTCTACCCATCTCGTACGTTAAATATAAATGTCACAACAAGTGAATATTTAGCCTACTTTCCTGTCACTTTCCATGACGTTTGTGGATAAAGGATGTTTCGGACACGGAGACATGTTTTCTCCATATTCATAGTACCCAGTTATACCGTCTGTGAGTATAGGATGGCTTGATTTAAGGAAACACGTTTTCTGCATTTTGACTAGTTATAGTGAAAATGCGGTTATTTCTCTTTGGTATACCATGGGTTTATCACAAATAAACTCAGTTTTCACTTGATGTGGTGTCCCAGCCTCGGTCAGAGCTCCGTCTAGCGGAGTGATCGCGTCAGTCTCCGAGTTTCCTCCCATCGAAACAGTTTACCACAGCCTTATCTGTAGAGAAGGATAAACATAGTTTGTGTTTTCTGTCTCCCCGGGAGGTTAAAGGTGAAACTGTGCATCGCTTTTGTTGTACGCTGATCTTTGGCTTGGCAGTAAGTTGAAAATCTTTAGTTTTTTTCTGAAGTAGTGCGTTTTGTCTTTGTTGTTCTCGCTATAGGGGGAGGGGCTGGATAATGTTGCGCTGCTCTGAAGTGTGTTTTAGGAAACGTGATAACGGATCGGTATGCAGCGGCGTAGAGGCTTAACATTTTTCTAAAAGTTTAAAGACGATAAAAATGTGTGTGTTGACTGGAGAACAGTGAGATTTAAGTGATAAACGGGTCGCTGGCTGGAGACAGCAGCCGCACCCGAAACACACGCCCTGCAGGAGACGAGACACACTGCCTGTCTGGGATCTGCTTTCACTGCGGAGGAGTCCTGCACAGATACAAGCTGATACCACCGCTTACCGCTGAAATGTCAATAGTCAATATTTCATCAATCTCCAGCGGCATTGTTATCAGGCTCTGTTTCTAAACGGAAGTATTTTTGTTAAAGGTGTGGATTTAATTTGTTCCAATGTGCAATTACACTGATTCATACATGACACACTCTTGACTGCATGAGTTGAACACCTGTTTTTATTGATGAAAGATGACATGGAAAGTACCAAAACGTAATGGAAATGTACACCTGGTCCAATGAGTGTGTTGCCAAATTGACTCACAACTACACATTGGTCAGATAACAGGTGGGATTCTTTGTTGTCGACAACAATATCCATATTCTCATCCACTTTGTTAGTGTATAGTGTCAGGGTGAAGGCTAAATGCAGACATTTCAGTACGGAAAGAGTTGGTGGGAGGTCTCACGTTGGGAAGCAGTATTTAAATGTAATTATTTTTTTACTTTTAGCCAATTTTAAGAACTTCGTTCAGACCACACATGTCTCTAAATGTGTGTTATTCTTATTTAAAGTGCACGAAAAATAGTATGCATTTTTTTATCTCTTAGTTAAATATCAAATCTGTTCCTCATTCTCTGGAAAAATATGATGGTTGATTCATTCATCAGGAAATGTGATTTGTTTCCTTCTGAAGTCCCAGTGAAATCCTCTGAGGTCATCTTTGGCCCTCAATGGAACAGATAATGTCTGTCGGTGGATGTGAAAGATACCTGATGCCTATCTAGTTTGTGGTAGACATGAGATTGGTATCTTGTAATAACTGTCGCTCTTTCTCTCAACAGTGCATCCGGTGCCAGCGTTGTTGCCATCGATAACAAGATTGAACAAGCAATGGTGAGTTTTACACAGCTGTAAAAGTTACAACACATGTGGTTAAGTGATGCACTGTGTCTGACAGCTTGAACAGTGACCTGTTTCACAATCTCTAGATGACTCATTAAACGATACGCATAAAACTCATCTGTGGCACATTTATTGTTATAGCATGTATTAGGTTCCTAAAGCTTCTGTAATTACTGTTCTGAACAACCAGCTTTCTGTAGTCTATAAAAACACAACACATTACTTAGAATTTGCCCCCCCAACGTAACAAAGAGATTTAAGCACTACAGATGTTGCCAAAAAGAGATCACACTTTTCCACTTTAATTTATGATATGTCATTGTTAGAGGATGAACTCTGCTTGATTATGTGCTGAATGTAGTTCCCCTTTTATCCTCTCTCTCCCTTTCAGGACTTGGTGAAGAGCCACCTGATGTATGCTGTTCGCGAGGAGGTGGAGGTGTTGAAGGAGCAGA
The DNA here is from genome assembly GCF_902827115.2 of Pseudochaenichthys georgianus. NCBI lineage: Eukaryota > Metazoa > Chordata > Actinopteri > Perciformes > Channichthyidae > Pseudochaenichthys > Pseudochaenichthys georgianus. The sequence continues at coordinate 14,924,492 of NC_047506.1, forward strand.
TCAAGGAGCTGTACGAGAGGAACTCGATGTTGGAGCGGGAGAACGCCGTGCTGAAGTCGCTGGCCAACACGGATCAGCTGGGCCAGCTCTCCAGTCAGCTCAACACGGCCGCCGGCAGCACGTCGCCGCCCCTGCAGCAGCAACACCTGCTCGTCACAAACAACAACAACAACAGCAACCCCTTAGCGCACCACGATGCAAATCAGAGCATCCCTCAGCAGCCCAACATCACCTCGGCGTGATCCAATCTCCTATAGTTAACACACCTCCCATGGACAGGAGTGGAATATCCTGTTAGAAATGACAACAACTGCTACCGTCCCCTTAGCTTCATTAAGGCAAAAGTCTCGCCTCTGTGTTCAATATGCTCCATTTGAGTAAAAATCGACAACAGCAACATCTTTTATTTGCCACCAAGAGCCATGCTTCAATGTGTGCACCTTGCCGTCACTGGGCTTCCCGTTATTAAGACATTAACCACCCCTTAAAGTCTTATTCTATCCCTGCAAAGCTGTAGAAGAAGAAGAAGAAGAAGCAGGGGAGGCGGTGCACACCATAAAACTGCATACTGTTCTTGTGCAAGAGGATGGGGTCAAACGGCACGGAGAGAGATTTGTTGGGGCAACAAGTGATAGAAGAGGGCGGTGCAGCGCAGTGATGAGGCTCCAGCAGGGACTGTCCTCCCAGTATCCCCAACCAAACATCACTCATGGGCTGGAAGAGGCCATAGAGCCGACGGAGAAGCGGGGGAGACGATTCGTCCTCCCTGAGCGGGGGGGAAGCCGACGGGTGCTTCGGCTTCAGTGGGTCGAGTCGAGAGCCTTGGCTTCTTATATGCTGCAACAAAAGCTTGTGTTGCTTTCTCAGAGCCACCATACTTTGACATGAATCATTATACTTTTTCCATAGTTCAGTTTTAGTATTTGCATTTATTTATTTCAGGGCTGCTATTTTCATAATGTAAATGATCAATGTCTTGGAGATACTTATTAACAAACAAAAAAAACCTTTCTTTTTGGTATTTTAGAATCTGTCAGGTATTGAATTGGGTAGTCTTTTGCAACATGTAGATCTCAATAAGTAGGCAATCATTTCCATCATAGAACATTTCTCATGAAATAGTGCTAACACTAAAGCCGAGCTTACATTAGGTGAAATCCAGGTTTGAATGTATATTTTGTAAAGTATAAAGTATTAAGAGCAAGGAGGGTTTGTACAGGAGAACACCTGTTGTTAAGATGTGATGGGATGTTTCGATAAAGAAAACTATTAATTTACTTTTTTTCTGGACTTTGTCAAAACTAAAAATAATTTGAGGGTTTGGTTGGGTATAAAAAGCTGTGAAAAAAATTGTTCGACCTACTTTATAACCAAAGACGCAAAGCTGTGCAAGTCTTTTTTTTTTTTTTATATATATAAATGCACACTTTTTTTTCCTACACTCTCCTTCCCTCCATTTGTTTTGCTGCCGTTCTGCATGTTCTGCATGATCTATAATCAAACCACTTTCTTACCTCGTGTTTTATCCAGCACTCTTATTTTATGTCAAGCTGTCAGTCTGTGAATGATTGTGGAAGGATTTATGAAAGAGAAAGGGAACAATGGGTGGAGTAAGTCGGAGAGGGAAGGGAAACATGATGGCAAGGTGTTTGTCAGGGCCTCGTGCACAGAACAGTAGTCAGAAAAGGAGCCATGTTTTGTTCATGTTAATGCTGTTATGCAGAGAAAAGGTTGTTACATTGCAGATTTTAATGTATTTAATGAATGCAGCATTTAGATCTCGATTGTAGTGTGCACTTTGCTTACAAAGATTAAAAAAAATGGCAACAATATCTGCAAAAAAATGAAACAATGGAAACTATTGAACATTTCACACTTTAAAGCTGGAACGCAGTTTATTGTGTGTGAGCATATTATGGGATGTCCTGTACGTGTCACGTCTTTTGTGCCTCCTGTGCCGTCGCCTTCTGTCGTCAGGCGAGTCGGTTTCTTTCTCTGTGGCTCAGAACCAAACCAAAATGCTTGGTAAATATACAATCAGTCATCTTTCTATGGGACGTGCTCTTTGATTTCCTTTAGTTTATTTTGCAAACTGGCTTATTTCTTTTCTCTTTATATATTTTTTCCTTTCATTTGAAGGAGATGCAGTGTACATGCCACGTGTACTGTATGAAAGTGATCACTGAGTCTTGGAGAAAATATCTTAACAATGCCCTTGTAATGTTCTGTTCAAACAAATTTAGTTTTTAGTCAAAAATAAATTACTGTTTTATTAAGAGAATGTCTTCATGCTTCTTTTATTCGCCTACCAGGTAAAACCTTCAAACACATGCAAAGCATACTATTACAGACATAGGCTTACAAAATACTGAACATTTTCCTTTTATTCAAAGATAATTATCTTTCGCTTTCACAAACATTTAATGTTAAACCATCAAGTAAAATAAATTTGCTGGAGAAAGTAACATCAAAAATATACAGTGCAATACTTATCATTATATACAATTACATGGCAAATTAAATTCAAATTTCTACAATTAAAACATTCAATTGAGTGTATACAGTAATCCTTTGTGCAAAGACTTTTTTTAGACATTGGTATGATGAAAAACTAAATGTTTAAATTAAAAAATCCTAATAAGTATTGTACTGGTGGTTTAATCAAAAATCTATGAACAACAAATTGAGCAGAAAGCTTTAAATTTAGCTCAAATATGAAACATCAATCTGAAGAAATGTCTAAATATCAAGTTTTATTTACCTTTAGTAATGATTTAATCAGTTATTAGGTATACAAAACATCTATAAATCTATCTCTTGGAAGATACATAAAACCTGTAGAAACAAAGCTGAAAACTGGTACAGAGGAACGTGTAAAATCTGAAAGGATTTATCCTTAGTCACTCATCACCTATCCGTCATGTCAGACATAAATGATCACTTCATACTTGGAAGAAAGGTTGTAATTTTCAAAGCAATGCTGGTATGTGAAAAGATATCCTACATCACCCCCAAGCTTGGCAGCCACTGCAGCCGTTATTAATTCTAAAGCATGTCAACTCAAAAATACTCGTTAAATTGTCAGTGTATACTTTAAACATCAATCAAAGAAGCTTACTTAGTGACTCCTTTATGGTGCCAAATAGTTGATTAGTCAGAGCTTGTGTTTTCCTTAACTGTGTTGAAGGTTACATTTGTTCCAGGTACTTACTCAGTGTTGTGTTTAAGCAGAGACTGTCACGTCAAGTCAAACTGTGGACGTCATACTCGCTTTTCAACAAAATGTGTGCAATAATAAATCACTTACGTATGTTGGCCTGGTATTCAGTTTCATCACAGTTGCATGCCAATCATCGGTCTTACATGCCTCCCCCAAGATGATGGTGCTTCAGTTAGTGTGCAGACTTTCGCTTCAGGGAGGATAATTAAATGATCTCAACTAAATCAGTGACCAGGAGAAAATGCAACAATACTGCTAATCTTATTATTTCCCACCCTTTGTTCCTTTAAATGACAGTGGCCTGTGGACTCAAAACTAATTGAATCATTTTTAACTGGTAGGAGCGTTATATTTCTAAACAGAAAGCAGGTGGTTTAAGAGCAAGACATATCAGGGTTTTTCCAGAATAATCGAGTCACAATCCTGTCCCCTTCTTAGTAGTAAAGGTTGACCTCTGACCCTTTTAAATAGGCTTGGTTTCTCTCCAAAGCTCCTATCTTCATAACCTGCATCATTTGTATACTCCTCAATTACACATTGTGCATTACTTACCATTTACCTACCACATACTAATTGCTGTAAAATACAAAAAGGAAATATCCTTTTGACATACAGCAAATACAGGTGAAAGCTCGGGACTTTCTCATCAAGTTGTTTTGACATGTCCTGAATGTCACATATGGACCTTAAGCAGAATGTAGTCTGTCAATAAGCAAAAAGTTATATTTTGAGGTACTTGTTTCTTGTGTACTTTGAATGTTTTCAGATTTATATATTTGCTCCACTAGATTTATTTTACCCATACATTTACAATTGAACTTTTCCATATTTATATTTTCCGTAAAATATCTAAAAACATTTTTTATTAATGGGAAAAGTAAGATATTTTAATTTAAAAAGAACACTTAATACTGCTGAAAAGTTAATGTGCTTTATACTGAATTGCATGTGCTAACATCCACATGAAAATCAAAATGCTGTTTACATGTTTATGCATCTAGACCAATCATTCAATAATTACATAGAAAAACAAACACGCTGAAAGGGTCCATTCTGCACAGTTGTACATATTTACACGACAATACTGCAGGACATGTGTAAAAAAGTCTTGGCATTGCATAATACTAGTCGAAAGTATACTTTCTGAATACTGCCTACACATATATTTGGAGCTTGGAATGATATATAAAACATGTAAATAAAGAAATTAAAAGCTGCTATAAGGATTTAAGTAATAGTCTTTAGAAATGTGTCCCTATTTTAACTTGTTTCTGTTGCGTTTGCAAAGTGTGAAGCTGCACGCACAGGGGTTTTAACAGATTTCCAAAGAGGTCATGTATTTTTAGAGGGCAATATGTTCACAAGTGAATATTGTGCATTTCTCTTGTCTCAGCCTCACTTAACATTTCTACAGAATCCCGATTGTCATTTTGTCACTTAACACAGAGGAAGAAGTCGTGATTTATGCTTTGCGGGAATGTGTTTGTTGTATGCAAGATCAATTACTCACCATTGAGTCAACTACATCCACACCCAGCAGTTATTGGTGATGAGAGTGACGGTTACAGTGAATCACTCTCTTCAAGTGATTAAAGGGATTCATTTAAATGTGAGCACATGGTAATAACGAACAGACTTTGGTGCCATCATGTGGGTATCATATGAAACTAATGTGGAAGAAATAGCAAGTCATAGCTTATATTCAGAGGTGGAAGACACTCAGATCTTGTAACTAGTAATTAAGTATCAGAGTGTACTCTGTTAAAGTGCACCTATCATGCTATTTCTAGGCAATAGCATAGGTCTCAGATATATAAAAAAATATAAAATGAATGTCTATGAAGTGTTTTACTCAAAATACCAAACAGATCACCCATTCTAGCCATGCTTCATATCCCTCTATTTCACTTCCTGTTTCAAAAGTGCTGACTTTGGGTATAAAGGTTTAAAAAAAAGAAGCCCATGGATGTATACTAAAAAGGGCTCAGTAGAATGAATGGAGACAGAAAATACATCTAGATTTGGCTTTTAATGCATTTGACAACTTTAAGGACCTAATGATTATAATAAGGGCTATACAATTGTTCATACTGGGTAGTTTATTTAGTTTAAAAAAAAATAGCTGATTTACAGACGTCTCTTTCCCAATGTTAGTCAATGGGAAAAAGTCTTTCTGGGCCCAGTGACGTCACGGACTGATACGGAAATTGTCCTGCGCTGAACTCTGAGGAAAATATAGCCCTTATTAAAAACATTCGGCCCTCAAGTTGTAAAATGTGCTAATAACGTTATTCTGAGTTATTTTCCTCAGCATTATGAACGCAGATCTAATCCACGGGACCGCGCCGCCCGGCACGTTCATGTGACGTGTTCAGTACTACATGAGTTTTACCTTTACCCATGGATGCACAATAAGAACGGATTATATGATTATATGAATACTTTCGTGACGTTTCGCTCTCTCAAAGGTTGGGGCATGTTGTCTTCATGTGCCAATGAGCAACTCTCATAGGAATAAACGAGGCCCTGCCTCCCACGCTGTATCCAGTTCTTATTATACATCCATGGGCAGAGTTTATGCGGGACCCGGCAGCTACTGTCTAAACTAAATACTGCCGTGATGAAACGCAATATCATGGATTATCAAGGATTATTTCTGAAACAGTATAGAACTCAAAGGCTTTCTCTCTTGCCGGTTATACCACAAGGTGAGTTCCTTTTTATATCCAGCTTCTTCACACACTCTCCAGTACAGGTTAGCTCTGAGTGTTAGCGATGCTAATGTAAACACCGACCATATTACGTCCAAAACAGTCGGGCATTGTTTCCGATAGCAACTTTCTGATAGTGCCGTTGGTCCACATTTCCGTCATATCGGACGCACATCTGGATCAGCTCCGTTGTACCCCCGTTTTTAGAGATTTGGGTACGGAGGAGAAGAGAGAGGGTTTTATTTTCTGACGCTGCGTGAGTTCCCTGACACACCGTGGACACATATTATAAAAGACATACAAAAGTGCATTTTGCATGATAGGTCCCCTTTAAGTAAAATACCTGCATTCAAAATGTTAATCAAGTAATTACTTTGTATACTGCAGGGTAGCTGTACAATTTGACTTGGGGTATAACTTAAGTTTCATTTAAGTGTTGTTTAAATTTCACATCATTTATCCAAATCTGCAAAGTAACTAAAGGTAATAAATACAGGTAGTGCAGTAAAAGTACACGATTTGCCTTGTACAAAGTAGCATAACATTGAAATACTTAAGTAAAGTATAAGTCCCTCAAAATGTTATTAAAGTAAAGTAAATCTTTTAAAAACTTTTTTCAAGATTCAAGGCTTTTATTGTCATTCTCATTCGTACATACAGTTTAGTTATGTCGATGAAAATCTTAGGTCCCAGGCTCCTCCAACAGTGCAACACAATAAAACAAGATAAAATAGTGCAAGTAAATACAATACAATAGAATAGAAGTAGTGCCATAAGAATATTCAAGTGATACATAATTTGTAAGTTGCAAACAGGTGAATGTTATGGATGTACTTTAGTTTACACCACTGTTCGACATTGAGAAATTAACTTCCATGGAGCAGTCACTGGATCATGTTGCTGGAAGATCAGACGCTGTTTTACGATATTTTGCTTGCGCCAAAAAAGTAAGACGTGTGAGTTCAAACAGGGGGCAGCAGTCACATGCAATGGTACTAACAAACAGCAGGTGGCGGTAATAACCAAGGTGTATTCCGTTCAGATGTCTTGGGTCTATAAATGAAGGCGTTTTCTCTTACCAGTCACTTAAGCATTTGATATACTACAAGTCCTGCAAACGCCAGCATATTTCCTAAACAACAAAGGGGAAAATCATTAACATGGTTTAAAAAGAGGGTCGAGTAGAGGACAACATCCCCGCCCACTTGCTGACAGCAGATCACGCGGCCTCACTGTTTTGGTTCTTAGCTCGGACAGGCGGGGCAGAGATGGCGGAAGACTGGAAGTCCGGTTAACAACTCCTACCTCCGATGTAGAGCTTCTTAGTATAACATACCATATTAGAGTTATCGGGAAAGCTGGCAGCTTTCTACGGTACTCTATTCCGTCCGGAGGACATGGAGATATCAGCGGAGGAAGAGGCGGAGGAGCGCAGGTGAGTGACAGCCTGGGGTGGTGACCCGGCTAGCTGTGCTACGAGAGACCATTGATAAAAAGTAAACCAACAAACTGTAATATTTAGAACCATCTTGATGGTTTAGTAACTACCACATGTGATAGCATTTGAAGCGGCAGCTTACTTTAACCTAAGCACTGTACAAATGTTGGATAGCCAACTCCCAACGGTAGTATGCTAGCTAGCTAGGATACTGGTGGATTAACTGTAATGACGATCGAGTGCGGCAAAGCTAGGCTAGGTTTGACTACTTTAAGCAAATGGCACTAAATAGCTGCGAGGCGTGTCAACTTGCCTTGAATGAAAGACTAACTGAAGAATCAAAAAGTGAAAGTTTGGTTGCATTTTGTTCGCTAACATCCAGGGCATTTTAACAGCGCTAACTGAAAGCTAACACCTACTGTAGCTGCGAACAGCTAACCGTAGCTGTCAGATGATGTTGACGCCACGCAAGACGTCGCTGCTTGGGTTGTGCCAGATATTAACTTAATTGATATGTATGATTTTGGCAAATTTATCAAGCTATGTGCTTGTTTTTCAGTGAAATAATATATAAATCATGTTAGATGACTATACGATTACTGGAAGAATTTGTTTAAGAGGAAATGCTGGAGATGTTCACTAAATGTCTACAAAGTGGTGCCGAAAGAGACTCTTAAGTGTGAATGATGCAAATACAGTTTAGTTTCTAAAATCCGTATATTTAGTATGGTATCATTTGTATTTTACAACCAAATGCAAACATTAAATGTTAGATACAGACAGACAGACCACTATTGTTGGGTAAACCATAGGCTGTACGGATAAACCCATTATGCTCTCTACGAGGAGAATGTTCTCAAACATTCAGCATGTTCATCATGTAACTTGGGAACAGATAGGCTTCTCTGTTCCCAAGTTACATGATTTGATTTGACTTGTTGGCTAGGTAGCTGAACTCGTGATGCTGCTACCTAGCCCTGCTCGGTTTTATAAAATGAATAATAAACAGTTTGCGTAAGTGAGTGTAGTTTAGAGTTGTCAGTTAGACTACACGACTGCATTGTCCAAGTCAATTTGGCATTTTCTCTGTCATGGATTTATTACAGATCTTAATTTGAAATGATCAATTTTGATACAATGATATAGATATGGGGGGCTGGTTAATTTTAAAATGAATTCAAACAGACAACACCTGCTCAAGTATAGCATATGACCTGTTAAATTATCCTGTCCACAAATAATTCCCCCTCATGTGTTGGTGTTTACTGACAACAGATTATTTAGTCCCATTGCTGCAGATATGCGAGTAGATGTCAAAACACATTCAGTTGACTGCTAACATAAGGGGAAACGGGCTTTATTGCTCCTAAGGGATTTTACCTGATAATTGTGTTTTGTAAACAACACTTTTTAGAGCAAAAGATTTCCATAGCCCTGTAGTAAAGTTACATTTGACTCACTGAAGTTATGCATCGTGAGCAACAGACTTCATTTTTTGTTATGGGAATCAATGGCAATTTCCTCCATATTAAACATTATTTGTGGTCTGAAGTATAGTGTATCAACACTGAGTTAGTGGGAACTCCCAAGCTTATTATGTACTTGTAGCTCTTGTAAACATTTTGAATCTAGATAGATAGGGAGTAGGTGTCTATGTATGTATCTGTTTTGTAAGGTTTAGATGTGGTGATATAGGGGGGTGGTGGCGAAGTCCATAGGGACTTGGCTTGGCAACTGGAAGGTCACCAGTTCAAGTCCCGGAAAGACCAAGTGCTACCGAGGTGTCCCTGAGCAAGGCACAATGGCATAATGGCAGCCCACTGCTCCTAATACTAGGGTGGGTCAAATGCAGAGAAACCGTTTCGTTACATGGTACCTGTACTGTGTAATGACAATACATTGAATCTAATACTGCAAAAACATGTATTCAGGGTCAGCATTCCTGGTTGTTTTTAAGATTATCTTTACTACTACTTTTTTTATAAATGAGTAATGATATAAACCACAACACTGCTTACACCAGCACTTTTTTTACATCCTTCCTCATTCCTAAACTTCCTCTCTCACTCCGTTTAACTCTGTCCTTGCTGCCCTGTTTTTTCCCCACAGGAAGGAGCAATGGAAGCTGCTGTCCAGCCTGAAGACCACAGTGGAGGGTCTCGTGTCTACCAACAACCCCAACGTGTGGTCACGTTACGGCGGCCTACAACGACTCCACAAGGACATGAACAACATCCTTAGCCATGGACTGAAGAATGAGCAGGTCAGACTTCCTGATTGATGCCATGCCTTCTTTTGTATTTATTCTCATGTATTCTCTTTCTAGTATTTTTCCATCATCAATTGACTTCCTGAAATATGGGGAAAAAACATTTATCAATGGGATGCACTCCCATTGCATAATGGCCTATTGTCTTGTATTCTCTGTAACTGGGTCATGCTGGCTTTGTGCTGCAGGTGTACTACAAGCAGAGAGACTACTGGCCGTTTGTGTGGTGTGTTCGCTACATCAGCCCCCACCTCGCCTCGCACGTTGAACAGGTATTGTCAAAGCTAGAATAATGCAGGGTGGTATGTCAATATTTTCAACTTCAGCATTCAAATCTCTTGACTTTTGTCACTGGAGGTGAGATTATGTGTACATATGTCTAAACACTGCAATCTCTTTTTGAGAGCTGATCTGCATGTTAGACAAAGCAATGCTTCCTTTTTTGTTTAACTATATGCAAAGTAAATACCTGATACATTTCACACTTTCAAATACCTGCGACAAAGTCACTTCCCTTCCTGGATTACCTGTTTGTGTTATTTAGAGTTTAGTGTTTGTGTTTTACCAGTACTCTCAACAAGGAAAGGGACGCATAGTCTAATAAACTTATTATCTTCCTTACGCCCTCAGTTACTTACCAGCAGACGCTCACCACGTATAAATCATCCTGTCACTATTGGTTTATGATATCTCAGCCTGTTTTAAGTTTTGTGCTGATATATTTTAGCTCACTCTTCATCGTAAACCTGTCTCTTAACCACCACCCAATTGCCTTTTTTTAGATGATTTTAAATGAAGTGTCATACAGACTGGGCTGCAAACAAACAGCAGTATGTTTAGAGTAAATACCGAAAAGATTTGGAACAAGATCCAATTATACTGAATGTTGTGCTCTTTGATTACTAAACATTGTGGGAAAAGTAATGACAAATGAGGACATCAAATCTCCCCTTTCACAATATGCACCTGTTTCAATTGCCTGTCTTTCTCTTCCTCTGTGTCTGTCCACAGTTCGGTCACCTGGAGCCGGTGCTGAGCAGCGGGCTGAGGAATGCTGGGGAGAGCTACAAGGCCGAGCGCTGGCTCCTTCACAGCTTACAGGTTCACATGCTGTCTGCTCAGCTCAGACCTCTGCTCCGGCATATGGGACATACGAGTAAATACTATAATGGTGAGTTATAAAGGTCGCAAAGAGTCATATCAATGTAAAGTTTAATTTGGAAGGCATTGGTGGCAAGTGTAAACTAAAGTAAGAAACAGCTCAAATACATGTTTCTTTGTTTTTCTATCCTTCTAATAACTTAAAAATGATCTCTCTCGTTACCTAATCTGCTCACCTTTCTTTGTCGGCCTCTTTGTTTATCTCCGTTTGTCCCTTGCTGCCTTTAAGGTCATGCCTTTCTGCTGAGTGAGCCTCATGTGACCGCCATGTTCCAGTGTCTGGAAGCCGTGGAGCAGAATAACCCCAAACTGCTTGCCCAAGTAGACACCTTTGGGGTGGGTTTTGCAAAAATGACTGACTATCTAATCAATTATTGTTATTTTGTTAATAATTAATAAAAAACAAAGTGTTATATCACTGCATTTATACTAGAAAGGGATATTGAATATAACAAAAAATCCACTGTTTTGGTCTAGAAATATGTGATTTGTTTTCTTTAAATAAAAGATAAATGTAATGTGCACATTTGGGAAAAGGCCTTCTATTCTTTACATCTCCCCTTCCACCATCCAGCTGTCCCCTCTGAAGGGCTCAACCTGTCTGGGCCTATTGAAGAGCCAGAGCCTGTGTGTATTGCCTGGAGCTGGTACAGCTTGGAGAAACGCAGACTCGGCTCCCAGAGGAGAATCTCTAAATCGCAGACTCACCACCTCCAACTGCTCGCTCCGAGAAGCATTCGCTACCAGCCACAACTCTGGGAGCACTACGGGAGTCGGACCCCAAAACAGCAATAGCACAAGTAAGGGAAGGGCTAATGGAGAAAAAAGTATAGGTTCAAATCCATGTTCATCCTTGTTAAAAATAAAATGTGTGTAGAAGATTGGAAACACTTGATATGTTGATCGTACATGTCTATTTATGAAAACGGAAATGAAATCTGGGTAAACATGGAGACCACTTTGGGTCATGGGGGTTCAAATCTGGAGTTTCGTTGTTAAATTATTTTGTATCATCTCGGTTGGCACTTATTTTTAGAAACATACATTTAAGCAAACCTTTTCGCAAAACAATTTCAGATCTCGGTACACACTTTCATATTGGACCAGTGTGTTTGTTTCTATTTATGATAAGGATAATTGTACATTCAGTTAAGCAAATGCAGAGAAGATGGTGTAATTGGTACATACAGATCTAGAGGGCAGGATTGGAGGAAAGGCCCTATGAAGGCACTACAGTTTGTATGTGAATAGCTCGACTGACTCAACCATACAGAGGTCTGATTGTTTGTACACAAGGTCGGTTATTGAAGAATGTGTTGATACAACTTCGAAAAGTCAATGTCCTGAACTGCCTGTGCTTACTTAAACAGATACAACTGTTTCAGAGTGGTTTTCATTAAAGGATCTCATAGGAACAGAGAAGCATCCCTGTGACCTTTTTGTCTTGATCCATCTCACCTTATCTCTCCGTTCTGTTGCAGACCCTACCTCCAGCAGCACGGGGGATCCCTGGTTGTGTGTGTCCCGGCCGGGGGAGAGCAAGCGAGGGATGACGCCACCTCTTAGCCCCGGTTCGATCCCTGGCACCTCCCTCTCAGAGTCCCCCTCGCCCACCTCCTTTCAGCCCGATGCCGGGGACTCCTGTGACTGTGACTATGACGACGGTCCGGAGTATCTGGCGATCGGTAACCTAGGGCAACGCAGCCGCTGTGAATCCCAAAGCTCCACCCAAAACAGCGAGGTGGACTTTACCCCGGACCTGTCCATGCAACGGGGTCCTCTAGCCCCGTCCCCACCGAGACGCTCCTCTTTCTCAGAGGGTCAGAGGGGGCCGGGCCGGGGGTCCCGAGGACACACCCGCTCCTTATCTGACACGGGGATCAATCAGAAACTCAGGAATGGTAAGTCGACTAAATATGTGTCACTCTTTTGACATTATCAATGTGTGTTACTTGTGTTGTAGAACATAAAAGGTTTAATTTTAGCATTTAAAATATTTGATCATAAATATCCCCAAGCATTTGTGCATTTAGGCCGCAATCCAACATTTCTGCATATCCAAACTGCAACAGGAGATATGATGGGGGTTCTGGTTCAGGTCACCTTGTTGATATGTAATGATAAAAGAGAATATAGCCCACGTACTGGAGTGGTGAGCCCCCGTTTTTATAGAGTTTTTAGCTGGTTTATTTCTTCCTCAACGCACTGATGCATTGCTTCGTGCTGCATGTTTACAGATTAAAGTGTTATGGTAGGAAGAACTTGTACAAATCATTTTAAATCTGTTTTAGTGGCATGTGTTCTATTGTGGAGTTGTATTCATTTACAGTATTAAAGAGATGTAAGGTTTCTGTCAGGTGAGGGAAAGACCTGATTTTCAATTCCTTTTTTGTACAATGTTTGGGGAGATTTAGATGGAGTCCATGAAAGTTTTCGTGTATGTGTTGCTCTGTAAAATGTGGTGAGCCCACGTTCTTTCCCCAAGGTGCCCACTTCCTATTTGAAGATTTAAAAAGTTTCCGAATTAACATCTCTCTGCTCACTGTCTCCCCCTCTTTGCCTGAGGTAATTTCTCTCCTTCTGCTCTATATCTCTCTTTTCCCTGTTGTGTTCGAAGGAGGGGGCCATCGAAAAATCACCATAATAATAGAAGATCCGGTGGCAGGTTGGCAGTGCAGTTCCACTGTGCTCCATCATTATACCCCCCTCCCCACTCCCTTTTCCTTTCACCTCTGCATGCTGATGAACTATTTCCATTCCTTTTCATTTCAAGTCTTGCCACCAGCTCCTTATATGTGCTTTTGTTGTTGGATGTTTAAAAAAACAGTTTTGGTTTGTCAAATGAGCCATTCCAGTGTTGTGTTGGTTGTTTATGCACACATTTTTCATGACCACTCAGTGTTTTGTTGAAATTATCATGCAAGTTCTTTACAAACTGTGTTTAAACGTGATCATTTCATTACACATTACACATTACAGCTGTGCTAGTCGGTATAACTGATGTACTGCCATTGTGATTTAGAGTTGTCCCTAAAACAAACATTTAATGATAATAATAATAATACATGTAAATAGCATAGCAGATGCTGTCCTGTATGTGTTGGATGTACAGTATGTGGACATGCTTTGAATAACATTATTACATCAAGTAAAACTCTTCTTTACAAACCTGTACATAGAAGTGTATCACTTTCTATGAGCTGAGCACACCTTTGGAACCTTGGAATTATTGCTAATTAATTGTGTAAAGTCAAAACCGTGGTTGCATTATTTAATTTGATTATTTCTGCAGCCCTATCTGTACATCCTTAATTACAATAGTTACAATGACAAGGGTCAAAAGTCATGTTTTGTTGACGCATGTAATAAAATGAACCATCCTCATGGGTTTTATTGATTGTTTGCCTGAAAAACAACAATAAACTCCAAACTTTTAACTTGCTTTGTGTATCGATGATGATGCATGTTCCCATCCATTTGAAATAATTCAGTGTTCATTTGAGTGATTCTGCGATCAGGAGATAAGAGGCCTCTAACATGGACCCTTTGTCTCTTAGAATCGGCAGGGCAGGACTGCTGTATAAAGAACTACAGCCCTTTCTCACCTCAGCGCAAGGATGTCAGCACTCCCAGTTCCCTCTACATGGAGTCCCGTGAGTTTTCTGTTTACGTTTAAATGTTTCACAGATATGCTGTTGCTATTTAAAAATGAGTGCAATTGTAGAAGGCTGCTCTTGTCCTGTATTTAGTACATATTCAAGAAAGATTTTAGCTAGAGGAACTTTATAGCATATTTAATATATGAGGAAGTTGAACAGGAAAACTGACATGAGCTGTAAGAAAATACATGTTTCAGTTCCTGAATGAAAATGTATCCTGCGAGTCAGCCGGTCAATAGACACGACCCTCTGGACCTGAGCAGGAAAGTCATAGAAAGGTTAATTCAGAGTGTCTGTTATTGAGATTTGATGGGTTGCATTATAAGAAATGCAGTTTGCTTTGGTCAAGCTTAGAACATATTCCCTTTGCTTAGTTTTAAACTCTGTTTTAAAGGCATCTTTTTTTAAGCAAACGGCTTTGACAGCTAATACAGATTTATAAAATACATCCAACAATAAACACACACATACACTTTTTTCTTACAGTTTCTTTTTTGTTTAATGGTGTTGTGTATTTTCTGCCAATTGTTATGTTTCTTCAGATGGGTCCCAGTGCAGCATTGTTTCTGATGGGATGTTCAGGAAGCCGTCGGAGGGTCAGAGCCTCATCAGCTACCTGTCGGAGCAGGACTTTGGCAGCTGTGCTGACCTGGAGAAGGTCCGTGCTTTAACTCCATCTGACCAAAGTCGTGCTGATTGGTCAATCACTAACTTGGAAAAAATCTGATTATTTACACTTTTCACACAAATTCATGCAGTTCAAAGTGATTTACAAATACAAAACTCTAGTGTTAAAGATCCACTATGATAATATAATTAGTTATATAAATAATCATTGCATCCGTTGATGGTGTTGTCTCCTCTGATTGATTCACAATTTTCATTTGTTTTATAGGAGAACGCTCATTTCAGCATCTCAGAGTCCCTTATTGCTGCCATCGAGCTGATGAAGTACAACCTGCGGCGTCAGCAGGAGGCGGGGGAGGAGGAGGGGGACAGCGACAATGAGATCCAGCAGCTCAAACAGAAGATCCGCCTGCGCAGGCAGCAGATCAGACGCAGCCGCCTGCCGCCCTGCGCAAACTCCCAGCAGCGTAAGGCAGCATGACAGTCCTCTGTACAGACGCATGATGTAACAGTTTATTTGCTTAATTGACTAAGAAATTATCAGATGATTTACCATTTTATGGCCTATTAATGGTATGAGCTATTACTTATGAGACATTAATTGAAAATGTTGTATCTCAGTAAATTTCACAAATGTACCTAATAAGAATGATTTGAAGCATAGATATCTTCTTCCTCAGATTAGTCAATGTTGTATTTGAACTTTTAATCAAACACAAATGTCTTACATTCAAGACTTTCTTACCACCTTTATTCATAACTTAAAACCAGTTAGAGGATTATTTCTTCCCAACCAGGACTAATGGGGCCAGGCTTGTCAGTTGGTTTCAGTTTAGCATACCTTTCCAGTTAGCTATATCATAATGTATGGTACGATAATGAACAAAATAGGTTAAATATTTCTATATATTTTATTTCTTAATCTGGGAAATCTTTGAATCAAGGTTTAAGGTTCTTTATTTAGTCATACGAACATAGCTACAGTGTAGTTATGTCGATGAAAATCTTGTGTCACAGGCTTCTCCAACAGTGCAACACAAAACACAGATAAACAGAAAATATAGTGCAAGTAAATAGTAATACAAAAAGAAAAATTGTTTAAAAAGTGAAATGGTGCAATAAGAGTCTATATGCAAGTTATTGAAATATGATATATAGGTAAATACATATTTTTCAAGTAGCAGCCAGATGAATATTAAGGATGTTGCTTCAACAGTTCAGGTGTTTTTAATCTGTGATGTTCGTGCAAAAGCATGCAAACGACAGCTCATGATTGCTGGGATGATGAGAACATTCTAACAGCTTATCCTTTGTTTCTCTATGGTCCTTTGTTTAATCGCTTCTCTCTCTCCTGCAGTGTTCCACTCCACTGACAGCGGGGGCTCCAGGCGGAGCTCTCAGGACTCGTACCAGGGCCTCTCTGACTCCGGCTCAGCAGAGGAGGTGGAGGAGTGCGAACTGCAAGGTAGAGAGAGGGAACACCACGACATACTATCACGCTTTGTTTTTGTAATATGATGTCGTTAGACGGTTTTACCTTCCAGCTGCTGTCAAAACATTTTTAATTCAGTTTTTTATATGCAAGAGTTCTTCCAATAACTAATGTTTCTGTATGAATGAATTTGTTTCTATTCTACTCTTGTTACATAATCATAATCACCACTCTTCTTCCTTTTGCTCACCAAGCATGTTACATTTGACCATGAACCATAAACACTGAAGTTCAAAGGTCACAGAATGGCAGCTTGTAAATGTTTTTATTACTGTTACATTTTTTACAGACTTTACAATCATAAGATGTTAGTGTTGTTTTGTCTTACAAATGGTTACTGCAATTGACTAATCAATAACATATGAAGATATCAAGGCTGCACCAAATGTCATTTATTTTATATCTGTTGCCTAAATTGAGGTTTTAGAATAAAAAAATGTTGGGGGGTTAATCATCGTGATGTGAATTTCTAAATAACGTTTCCGACGCAGCCACCATTCAAATCTAATTCCACAAATGGCATAATAAATGGGGAGGTGCGCTAGTGAGCATGCTCATGAACTGTTCGCTGTTCACTGTATGCCTCGCAGCAGGGTTACTGTGCGAAGCGCATAAAGCAGACCCTTCACGCGATAGCGAGGGGTAGAGCGAGGGATCACAGATGCCGTCGTGCTCGCGGACGGATTAAAAAAATTAAAGCTAAATGGGTCGCGAATTATACTTTGGCGGCCGTTAATATACCTGGGCGGCCAAAGTAAAGTCTGTGTGGGAAACCCTGCTGTCTTACCAGTTCTTATGCAACTCGCAAATATCTCTCTCTTTTCTCTCTTTCTCTCTTTTATCTCTCTCTCTCTCTCTTCTCACTCTCTCTTTCTCTCCTCTCTTTTCTCTCTTTCTCTCTCTTTCTTTCTCTCTCTCTTCTCTCTCTTTCTCTTTTCTCTCTCTTCTCTCTCTTTCTCTCTCTCTCTCCTCTCTCTTTTATCTCTCCTCTCTTCTCTCTTTTCTCTCTCTTCTCTCTGTCTTTCTCTCTCTCTTTTCTCTCTCTTCTCTCTTTTCTCTGTCTTTTCTCTCTCTCTCTTCTCTATCTTCTCTCTCTCTCTCTCTCTCTCTCTCTCTCTCTCTCTCTCTCTCAATGTTGGTGCACAAATGCGCTTTTTTTCAAATGATCCGGTGCGCTCTTTTTTTTTCCTTTTTTTTTTAGTACTGCGTACTAGTATACCGTTTGTCTGCCTGCGACACTGACATACCGCTCTGAGGATTGTTTCAAATGTTTGTGCGTGTGGTGCTGAGTGTTAGTTTCTGTCTCTCAGATGGCTGTGAGGGTCAGTCCCTGCTGGCGGTGTCTCAGAATGGCCTCTCCCTGTCCCTCGCCTCACTCTTCACAGGTATCTGCAGGCTGGACGGGGGGGCGAGGCTCCACAGCTTCAAAACAGACAGTTTACTGTGAGAGGAAGCCGACTCCAAACGGAGAATTTCTCCTGTTAATCCTCCCAATAAACTGAATGACACTTCAACCGTAACTTTTGCAAGTTACTGTTTATAGCTTATCTTATATCTTTCTTAAATCATAGTTATTGATTATGTTCAACTGTCTGGAAATGAACTATAGGAAAAAACTTCCAAACTTCACTTTTGATTCTGCATGACTGTAATGGAGGTCATGCGGTCTCAACCTGAAGAAAGGAAAATTAAATTGACAGCCAAAAGACCCACAAACAGTTTTTGCAAAGGCATAACAAAATACTAATGTTTTAATTCCTTTGATTTTGGGTTGGCGTTACATAAACAAAAGCAATGTTCATTTGCTGTATTCCTCTGATAACATATCTGATATAATCCATCCATAAGAAACCTACTTTAACCTGTTAAGCCCGAAGGTCCCCGCCGACGGGGACCCTGATTTTTTTTTTATACACACTCACACAAATATTTTTAATATTTTTTTAAGAATCTTTTTTTTTATTTACATTTTTTTTAATTTTTTTTTTTTTTTTAAAGGAATGAATACCTATAGTGATTATTCAATGTAATACAATGATTTTTATAGTCTGGTATCTGAAAAAGGTCAAATGGCACTGATGGGCCCAAATGTGCCCAAAGCTTATTCCGCCTGGACTTTATTTTCATAAAAAGGTCAAATGTCACTTGTTTTGCCTCAATCTTGATACAGGGTACTTATTATATGTTATAATTTGGATTCCTAAAGCTTTTAGGCTACTAACCCATCATTCAAGGTTGGTCTTCACTATAAGTAATGGGTTTTCTTTAGGCGGAGACAGGAATTTACATTGTTTTGCTATGTTCCATCTGAATTTACTCTGACACAGAAACATCTATATTGATTCTGATAACAAAAATTATTCATATAAACCTTTTAGAAGTGAAGTTACAGTCATTTGTTCTGGGAATGTCATTTTCGAGCCTGAAACCTGAAAAACAGGCTCGGGGTTTAACAGGTTAATCTTACTTTGTATTAGGCAAATAAAAAGCTTTAATTGTTATTAAAGTGTTTATTATCAGTGTATTATCAGTTGTTATCAGTGTTATTCGGATGCAAAAGATTATTTTGATATGACTCCAGTATCATCAATTATTATTCTAAGCAGGGCGGGGGAGTAATGCGAGCTTTCAGTTTGGAGTCGAGCCACCGGCCTGTCCTCGGCTGATGGTGCGCTTGGCTGTTTGTGTTGGTGCTTGTTGTTCGGTGCTGCAGAGTTTTGGTGGACGAATATGCCCGTTAGAGTTTAGGGAGGCTCCTTCTGTGGCAACAGTAACTACAGGGGTTAAGCACTTATTCATTCATCAATCCATCCCATTATTCAGCATTTCAAATCTGACTCTGGTGAGAATGAAGTGTGAGTGCTGTCACACATACACAACTGTTCTTTTTTTTAAGCCTGCCCAATATTAACAGTTAATTCTGTGTCGGTTTATGACATATAGCTGATTTTGGCTCAGGCAAAGTGATGATTTTAGGGTCACACAGGCTATTTTTTATGGTCACTCATAATACAACATAATAATGCATGTTCTTTAAAATTATTCTTGTGGCTGATTGTCCTCTGAAAGCACCAGCAGTTTCAAAAATATTTAAATGAGAAAGTTTGTTAGAAATATATTGAATTTAGTCAGCAGTCTTTATGCCCTCAACCAAATGTAGCAAAAGAAAGAGAAAAACTCTAGTCCAATGCGGGTTTTATTTAAAAACACAAGACCCATGCTCCACCGATAGAAAGAAGCTGCTGTATTCTCACAATAATTCATGCAGGCGGTCTCCTGTTCTACCAAACCTCTCCTGCTTAGTATCTGTGCTTACATGTTGTTTGTGTTGTGTAACAAGAACATAGGGCAGCAATGCTCTGCTTATGCTCTTGGCTTTCCTGCATGCTGCCTCCTAAATTGCTGTAAAACAAAACAATTATTGTCTTTAACGAGAGATTGTTTCCTCTTATTCCTCTTTTTCTCCGTCGCTAATCACATCTCTCTTACAACATTTATTTGAACAAACATTGATCGCTGCTTAGCTGTAGTAAGTAGGTGTACCCCTGTTGAGAAATCACGAGCCGACTGCTGGTACATTTAGCTCTTTTCACGACAAATCCCGCCGTCTTCTGACAGTTCTTTTAAATTCTATTGATCTTAAACATTTTAATTATATTAATTAATAATCTTTTCATAGCCATGGCTGGTGGATAAAATGTGTATACAAATTGTACTCTGCTTCTAAGTAGTACATGTATTTCATTTAACTGTTAAATCATTGTCTTCCAGATGCAGACATTAAGCGCAGCATGAGCTCCAGCAACAGGTCGTTTCTCAGCTCAGAGTCCATGTAAGTAACACGGCAACTTCTTGTTTCCCCTCTAATTATACATAATAATGTATACATTCTTAAATATGTAATGCTGTTGAATGTTACTTCGACTTTTAACAAAACATTATGTCCTATTAATATTTAAAAAAAATATATTCTTCCTTTGTTTATTTTAGCTCTCCCGCCTTCCTCCAGTCTAACTCAGCGGAGTCAGTAGCCATGGGTTTACTCCGGCAGTTTGAGGGCATGCAGCTCCCTGCGGCCTCCGAACTCGACTGGCTGGTCCCAGAACACGACGCTCCGCAGAAGGTACAACATCTTCAACCTCAAACAAGACACTCGACATGCTTGAATAATATAGGATAGAGGGTGTCATTTTTCTCATACTGATATTCTGAACAATCTGTGCTGTTGTATTTGCTGTAAAGTGTCTCTACTGTAGGCTATTTTTATTATATGTACAGCACTTTTGGCTCGACCAAAAATCGTTTATAAATGTGCTATATAAATAAAACTTGATTTGATATAATATAATAAGTTGACTTACAGCAGATAGAACCCCTCCAAAAAATAGTTAACTTTGAACTCACTCCACTTCTCTGCTGCCTCCTAGCTGCTGCCCATCCCCGACTCTCTGCCCATCTCTCCTGATGATGGCGAACACGCAGACATCTACAAGCTGAGGATCAGGGTGAGGGGCAACCTGGAGTGGGCCCCTCCCCGACCGCAGATCATATTCAACATTCATCCCGCCCCCAAGTGAGTTAACCACCTTCATCGACTTGCTCAATTTCTTATTATTTAGTTCTTCATTTCTATGTTTTGATCTGCCATTAACTTGGTTTCTCATCTTTTTTTATGACACACCCTGCCTGCCATCTTTTATTTGTATATTAGACTACTGTTCTTGCTGTTTGCCCTACAGAATGTATTTTACTGACATGTTATATTTCCTTGACAGGAGGAAGATAGTTGTGGCTAAACAGAACTACCGCTGCGCTGGCTGTGGTACTCGCATCGACCCAGGTATTACCAAAAATACTCCAGAAGTCCATTTTTTATCAAAGTTTCAGTTCTTGTTTTTAATGTAATTTACCAAGTGCGTCGTTAACACTTTTTCTTAGTTGGTCAGCTTGCCATAAACTTGCTTTCCTATTGCACTTATCTTTTTATATCAACAATTCTATGCAAATATACTTTAACTTTACTAATTCCTGCTTTCTGTCCACACTTCAGATTATATCAAGCGCCTGCGTTACTGTGAATACCTCGGCCGTTACTTCTGCCAGTGTTGCCATGAGAACGCCCAGGCGGTTGTTCCCGGCCGAGTGTTGAGGAAGTGGGACTTCAGCAAGTACTATGTCAGCAACTTCGCCCGGGACCTGCTGAGCAAGATCGCAGGAGACCCTCTGTTCAACCCCAATGACATCAACAGTGGCCTGTACAAGAAGAACAAAGCTCTGGAGGTCGTCAGGGTGAGCACAGCCGGATGGAAAATAAGTCATTAGGAATGTTTTGTCAGATCTATTTTCTTAAACTTTCTCTGTGTTTTTACCACTAGCTAGTAGAAACAGCACCATAATAACACGTTTCACTTCTGTTTATTAAATTAGCTGAACAGCCACTATGTTCTAAAGTCGTCTGCTAAGCATGATGTATCGTAATTATAAACTAGCAAACTTGTGACTGACTTAAAATACATTAGAATGAATAGAGCCATTTATAGTCATTTCTCCTTGAAAACAGACATGTGATTCTGAAAAAGGCACATCCTAATGGACATGGTTTGTTGGGATTGTGCTAACAGAGCAAGAATACAATGTTAAACCTTTTCATGGAGAGGAGAAAAGGCACAACATATTTTTCATGCAGGATATAGCTACTACAAAATATGAGAAATTGGACACTTGCTCATGTCAGTTAGCTGTCAGGGACAATCATTATCAAACCTTTTAACAGCACAGATGCTGCAGTTGCCAGAAAGGCTCAATTGTGTAGCACTTGAGCAGGCAATAGTTAGCACAGAATGAAACCATAGTAATTAGAATAGGAGGATCAATGCAAACATATGTTGAGATATAGAGTCTGAACTATGTGGAGACAAGAGGGATCAACAACCAACAAAAGCATGACAACACAATGTTAGGCAATATGTTCCTGTCAGTGTTTATTAACCAACATTTTTTGTTGATTTCCATTTTTTTTTTTTAGGTTTTGAGGGTGCAGCTGTTTCACATGAAAAATCTCTTCAAGACCTGTCGCTTCGCTAAAGAGTAAGAAGTCTGCTTGTACATGTTTTTGGTTTCACAATAATAATACCAACAAATCTCCCTGCATAGATGGACATAATCAGTGTGTCTATTTGTGTGTGTGTCAGGGTGCTGGACCAGTTCGACAGCCTGCCAGGTCACCTCACTGAAGACCTGCACCTCTTCTCCCTCAATGACCTCTCTGCTGTACGCAACGGGGACCTGACTCCACGAATGAAAGAGCTGCTGAAACATGGCACCTCGCACGCAGCTGGCTGTGTGGTAAGATGCAGATCAGGAACGTCGCTATCAGAAACAATGCACGACCTGTTTTGGACGTAATATGGTCTTTGTTTACATTAGCAAGCATCGCTAACACTCAGAGCTAACCTGTACTGGAGAGAGTATGTGTAAAGAAGCAGGATATAAAAAGGAACTCACCTTGTGATAAACCCGCAAGAGAAAAAGCATTTGAGCTCCATACTGTTTCAGAAATAATCCTTGATGTGGTTTTTGCACATAATGTGGCGTTTAATCACGGCAGAATTTAGCTGAGTATCTGTCGGTAGAGTTCTCCTGCATGAGCTTCTTCTTCTTCTTCTTCTTCTTCTTCTTCTTCTTCTTCTTCTTCTTCTTCTTCTTCTTCTTCTTCTTCTTCTTCTTCTTCTTCTTCTTCTTCTTCTTCTTCTTCTTCTTCTTCTTCTTCTTCTTCTTCAAAGCTACAGGGCTGAAATAGAGGGGTATAAGGCATGGCTAGAATGGGTGATCTCTTTGGTATTTTGAGCAAAATACTTCATAGACATTTTCTTTTATATATATATACCTATAGTATAGTAGGAGACCTTTAACATGAAGAGTTAATCCATCTAATTATTGCAGTGATTTCATACAAAAGTAAAATATTAAACCGGCGACCTACTGCATGAGGAACTGTTGTAATGTCTGCAAATATCCAGAGATTTCCATAATCAAATGTCTGTTTTTCTCTGTCCTTTTTTGTTCCTTGAAACTCTTCTAGCTGTGCCAGGCGAAGGGCTTCGTGTGCGAGTTCTGCGGTAACGAGAAAGACATCATCTTCCCCTTCCAGCTGAACAAGTGCCAGCGCTGTGAAGGTGAGCCCTCTCTGCTCGCGGCAGGCCAGGGCGGCCCAAAAGCCCCCTTCCCCAGCCCCTTCGTTTCACTTCCTTGGAGTGACTGGAACATCTCCAAACATCGTAGGCTGATGAGGGCTCTCTTTAAAGACAGGAGGGAGGGGGAGGGAGGGGAGCAGGGTTTAGAGCGAGGTGTTGATCAGGGGGTGAAGGGTGGAGGTCAAGAGGAAAGGGGGGGCACAGCAGGAGAGAGACAGGAAAGAGGGGGAATATTTCAAGTGTTCACACCTGGAATGTTTGCGAAAGCTTTCACCAGGAGTAAAGGCAACGAGGAAGAGCAGGAGGTTAAAGCAGACACAGAATCAGAGGGGGAGAAAGAAGTAAAGTGTGATGAAGGAAATGGTGGAGATGATTGTAGCCAAGAGAGAGAGAAGCGGAAGGGAAGGGGAAAGGAAAGAGGAAACATATTGAAGGTTCTTCAGATTGACAGACTAAAGAAGAACATAGCGAAAGCAGACAGGAGGGACAGTGACAGCGAAACATGCAGCAGCAGGGAGAGTCTAAATGAAGTCGATCAGGTTGTAAAAGCACGCTGGAGTGTAACAGGGTTAGCAAGTCTTGTCAAGGGTTTTTCCAAAAGAGAGATAAAGGATGAAGGAAAAGCAGAAGTGAAAGAAGAAGACTCTGAAGAAGAATTTTCAGAGAAAGAAACCGAATCTGTGGAGGAAGGAAAACCCAGCAGTAAGGGGGAGGAGGATTATGACATTTCAGACAAAGGCCAAACAGAGGCAGCTAAAAGAGAGAACTCTGGTGCAGAAAACGTGGAGAAGTTTTCACTTATGAAATTGTTACAACCCAATCAGCTGTCGGCTGTTTTCTCCAAAGGGAGGAGCAAAGGAAAGGTGGATAGGAGTGAGGAGAGTGAGGTGAAAAGAGAGAGGGACACTGAGAGGGTCCAACCTGAGCCACACGTTATTACCCGGACTAACTGGAGAGGTCGTAAAACTCGCAAAGCCATGAGAGAATCGAGAGGCAGGAAGGTTGGGAAGGAAGGGACAGACGGGGGGGGAGAGAGTGCAGAGAGTAGTGACTGAGATGATTGAAACGAGAGAGGTGGGGGACGAGAGTAAAAGCAATGTATAGAAAGACAGTGCTTCAAAGGCTAAGCAATGCTGTCACCTTGAATACACAAATATAACCCACATCAAATTTAAGTCCACTAAATTGCTGAAGGATTAATAATTGATGTATCAGCTGGATAATTATTGCCTTGTATTTGTCCAGATCTTTTGAATGACCAAATATGTTTAGATTAGTTCTAATCGTACCAAGTCTTTTATGTGTTTTGGGTTGACGGAGGTTATCTGTTTTTTATTTTTGACTATTAAGCATTTCTGGTCCGTAGATTTCAAATGCTCTGTTGGAGAGCTGCACAACTGCAACTACATTGACAACATGGAGGCAGCTTTGACTTATTTGCTCACTGCCAAACATGTAACAGCCTGCTCAACCGCCACACCAAAGTATGAAATGTGCTTGGCGCAGTTAGTGTCTTGGCTGTTGCTTCATATTTAGCGAAAGTGGTATTGATTTTTTGTATTCTTACTCTTTGCATGAATTGAATTGGGTACCAAACTCTCAGAATATTCCTTTAAATTATGTTACTGTTGTAAGAATATTGAAATCTAACTAACAGAATAATTGTGCCATCCTACCTCTATATTTCCGCCTCACTTTAATCTTGACTTTTCATTACCTCTCGACCTTCTTGTGCCCTGTCACATTAAGTACACTTTTTCTACTCTTTCTCTTGGCACCGGGATTGTGCACTGCGTGGTTTTTGGTATTTCTTGGCTTTGATTCTGAAATTTGAACAGTTTCTCGGCTGGTGGAGGGTAGATATTTGGCAGCTATGTGGTGGTGGATCCCTTTGGCTGGTGTTGGTGATGGTGTAGAGCTTGATGACTGGTACTAATTGTCATCAGAGGTTAGTTTCCTCTCTCTGAGCTATGTTCTGCTTTTGTCTTGGCCACAGGGATGGCAAATGATACCTAAGTGGATCACTCATAAACGTTTACATTTCAGTTTGTTTTGGCCATGTTTTTAAGTTTGTTCTGTTACACATGTTCCCCCTGAGCTAGTGGAGGAGTCTTGTTATATCCTAAACAAATGCTACTTCATCTTCTGAAATCAGCAGAAGTGATGTTTCATTTCAATTCCGACTCTTTTACTATTTTAGAGGAAACATCACCTATTGTTTTATCCATTTTGTATTTTATTTATTTTTCTGTTGAAGGAAGAATGTCTCATTAACATGAGGTGCCTCCACGTGTCAGTATGAATGTCTATTTATTATTTTAGTTGCTTTTATTTAAGTTTAATCTTCCTTTGAACAAATAAAAGCTATTTTTGAAGTTGAGTTGCTTGTCATTTCATCCCACCATCATCAGACATTTTTAGAAAAACAAACAAAACCATTTCCGTCGATTTCTAAGTGTTATAAAGCACTCGGTTGGCCTCTGGGGGAAATGGGATGTGTCTGAGCAGGTTTAGGGTGTGGTGTGTGTCTCCCAGGATACCCGCCCTCTCACACCGAGCCTCCTCTTGCCTTCTGCTGCGCTGCCTTTCATTTCTGTTCTTTTATACTGTCCTCCTCACCCTGCCTCCATCAGGTCTGATTGTGATTGGCTGTTCTGTTGATACATCACATCTCCTTGTTGGGGAAACTGGTTTTACTGGTTCAAGTTTGTGGACACTGCAGCAATGTTTGGATTGGCCGATGGGAGCTGCTCCCATGAAAAACGGTTCCTCTTGTAAAGATGACGCGTGTTGTATCTCTGACTCTTGTTTTTGTTCTCCCCTCTACAGAGTGCCATGCGTGCTATCATCGAAACTGCTTCCGGACAGGTAAAGACTGTCCTCGATGTCAGCGGCTGGCAGAGCGGAGGGAGAGGCTGGCACGTAAAAACATGGAGGAACAAGAAGATGAGGGAGGTGGGCCTTAGTGCTGGTAACCGAATAAACTCTAAGACGAGAGAAGAGCACAATTCGACCATGATTGTAGTGACTGAACACCTCCCTTTGCATTCTAATCCTCTGCCTGCGAGACAATACTGCAAACAAATGTTTTGATCTGATAGACTTCCAGATGGTTTAAACACATCTGGGCATCAGCTGTGTTAGTAATGCTACTGTGGATTTTCAGATGCTTTTAGTGTAAGTTAAGCCCCTTTCACACTTGCACGTTACTCTGTGAATAGAGGTAGTCAGCGTAACTTTGAATAGAAGCCCTAAGTTGATTTTCCATGAAAATGAAGTGTCTTTCAAAGAGATCGCAAAAAGAAACTTGGCTTTAAAAACAACATTTCATTGAATTAAGTTCAGATAGGTTTATAACTAATTCCTAATGTAACTTTATTTTGTTTGATACTCTGGTGACCTCTACTGGCAGTATCACCAAACACATTGTGGCAGTTGTGGGACAAAGATATACACTTAATTGTTCTAAAGAAAAGTGTAAATGAAAAGTCCCTCTGCCTTACAGGAATATTCCACACTGTCCATGTTGCACTAACATGTGCAACTTCTTGGCACTTTGTTCGTCTGTGGTAAAACTAATATATTTGAGGTCTAAGTAGATCAGAAAACAATTATAACCAGCTAAGATATTGTTCCTTCCTACCATTGCAGCTTCTGGCAACTGCTTTACCTCTGGTGATATTGTTGGCTACTGGCTTAGCTGAAGTTTGTATTTCTGAACTAAGGATCTATTTTTAAGAAATATATAATGGCAAGTAAAAAAAAGCTTAGATCTAGTCTATATTTTTGACAGATTTTTCAGTGCAGATACTGTATTTGAGCAATCCTGCCCTTAATGTTAATATATTGAAGATATTTAATCAACCCTATTCTTTTCCTCGCTCCTTACTGTCTCGTTTTAAACTCTTTTAGCCATGCTGATGTGTGTGTGTGTGTGTGTGTGTGTGTGTGTGTGTGTGTGTGTGTGTGTGTGTGTGTGTGTGTGTGTGTGTGTGTGTGTGTGTGTGTGTGTGTGTGTGTGTGTGTGTGTGTGTGTGTGTGTGTGTGTGTGTGTGTGTGTGTGTGTGTGTGTGTGTGTGTGTGTGTGTGTGTGTGTGTGTGTGTGTGTGTGTATAAAAGCTTTGTGAATAGGTGTGCTTGTGTGTGTGTATAAGCACATGTCTACCTGCTGTACATGCAGCCATGCAGAAATGGTTTGATCCAGCCTAATCAGCACTTATTTTCTAACAACGTTTGTATTTGGAGAGTCGAGTTAATTGCACTGATCCTGTCTGTTAGTGGGGGGGGGGTGTGAGTTGGGACGTCACTATGGGGATTTTTCTAATGTTCGTTATAAGAACATGAACCTTCACTGTGAAATGTTGCTGTTTGTTGAAGTCAGATGTTAAGCGTTTCAGTCCAAAATAAGAGAGCTACAATTAAATAAAGTGATTATATTAACATGCAGCAAAATCATTACGCATTCATCACCTTTTGGACTGAACCTCATCGCATTTAAGTCACTTTCAAATAATTTTGGTCTAGTACAATGGTTTCAAAAGTTATTGGCCCTACATTTGTAGCAAGCAGCTGGATAGTTTACCTTTGCATTGCGTCGAGTCTTGTAAGAGAGCGAAGCTGATGGCTCGGTAAAACAACCTGCATGCTAGCACCATTAAAGCTCAGTATTTAACAAAGCAGTTTGACCAAATGGTCATTTTGATTTCATTATATCTTGTTTATTCAATCCTCTGGTGACCCCCTTAGTGTGGAACCACTGGTCTGATATTCATTTGAGATTGACTTAAAACATCTTATTTTACTTCTAGGACTCAAGTGACTACTATTTGCTCAGTTGGTTAGATTAAAACTCTAGAGTATATTTTTTTAATAAATTATATATAAAGTTCAAGCCATAGTTATTTATAGAAGGATATTTTTGAGATTGGCAACACACTGATTAAATCAAACCCTTTACACTGAACTCCAGTTCCAGGGGAAATTGTTAATGGAGAGTACATACATCCCCAACAGGCTTTGCTTTATGTGTACAATCTTTCACTAGGTAAACAAACTCATGAGATAAAATGTAAAGTGATACATGTGACATGTCCCCAAGCCTCTAAAGACGAGTATTAAAGAGATAAACTGCACCCATGTCTCAGTTTAAACCAGACTGCTTTGAAAGGAAACACTGAACTCTTCAGCTCGCGGCTCATGAACAGCTCCACTGAGAAGCGTCTACTCAGCAGATGGTTTTACTCTTGGACTGCATTTAAATGGAGTTGTGGGGAGGTTTAATGTGCACTACAGATTAAAGTGTCCATTATTCAAATTGTTAATTATTGTTAATATAAATATGATTTGTGTTCATTTGTCTTTTGTACTGTAAATATGTTCACAATAAAAGAATGGCCGGACTGTTGATGCGGGTTGTTGTTGTTTATTAACAAGAATAAGCTAATATCATTAAACTGAAGAAGGGAGGCAACTAACATTTATTTTTAATCAGAGCCAAATGTGACTTTTGAGTCCAAAAGAGGAATGGATTTAAAAACAAAGTAAAACAATGAAAATAAGCAAACTCTTGAATATCACCGACAAATACAATTATTTAGTTTAGTCCTTATTGGTTATTTAGAACATGACAGTATGCAGTGAAAAGATGCAATAAAAAAGAAAAGAAATTACTCTTAATTATCTTGAACTGATGTTGGTTTGATATAGTAGACAAAATGGAGGAAAATCCCTGCCTGCTGTATGCAAAGTCTTTTTAGTTTATATAACATATACCTTGTAGATGATTTGGGGTTTGTAGTATACAACAGGTTATAATAAAAGGCAAACCCAAGTACAGATTGATGATTTCAGAAACAATTAAAAACAGCTGTAGCCCTGTTACCAAGTTAGTCAGTGTATCTAAATAAAAACTTTTAACAATGATAAAGTTCTCAAGCCAGTACATCATCTACCTTTATGATCATTTGTAATAGCAAGTGAATGAAACTAAACTTATGACATTTCCGTCGGCCTCAGCTGTAGTATGTTTAGTGCTGATCATGGATGTATAATAAGAAGGTCTAAGGATAGGGTCGTTTTTCTCATACTGATATTCGGAACAATCTGTGCTGTCTCTACTGTAGGCTATTTTTATTATATGTAGGCTACAGCACTTTGGCTCGACCAAAAATCGTTTATAATTGTGCTATATAAATAAAACTTGATTTGATTTGAAGAAGATGCTGATGGAAAAATGTTAGCATGCTAATGCGCTGAACTAACATTGTGAACATTGTAAACGTCACACCTGCTAAACATCATGTTGGCATTGTTATTGTATGCACATGTTGGCAATGAGCTCAAAGCAGCACTGTGACTCAGGCCCATTCCCAAACCGCCCCCTCCACCCTACCCCTCCGTGACAGAGTGAACTCCGTCTGGTCTGTAGCCTCACTCGCAGCTCAACGAGGCTCCCTCCTGTCAGATGGAGGGAGTAAATACAGCAGCAAGCTTTGGGACGGCCTCCCATCTCTCCGGCAGAAACAGGAAATGCCGTAACTGTATGTAACAACGGTTTCAAATCAGCATCTCTTAGACAAAAAATGTAAATTAATAACTCAAATAAAACTCCAAACATATTTCATTGTGTAAAGCTCTTTTAGTTTTAAATCTGATGTTTATATAAGCTTCTTAGTTTTTGCAACAGTCCGTAAATATACACAACTTTATAATAACATGCACACATTTACCTTTTTCTAGACTAAACACAGGTATGATCCGAAGTTAAAACATATGAGGTTATCAAGAGGTTGTTAACATCGCAGTTTATCAGTGGATGTTTGCTGGAACTACTTGTGAACAGCTTGTTTCCTGACTCCGGTCAGACTAGAGACCGGTCTCAAGTCAGCACCGATGCAGACGATGCAGACTCGCTGTTTGAGGGCTTGATAGCCCACTCCCCCTCCACACCGCTCCACACTCGTTGGTTTGGAACAACACTTAATAGCGGACCCTCCGCGTGAACGCGCAAACGGAGGGGTAGGGTGTAGGGGTTTGGGAATGGGCCTAAGTGAAGTCTCACACAGCCACCAGTATGGGTCAAAACCATAGGTCAAAACTATTTTTGGTATGACACCAGATGGCTACAAAGTCACAGAGACACCTATATTTATTGTTAAAATATGTAGTCAAAACTTCACATGGCTTTTGCAAGATCCATAAACTCAAATCATTTATTGTCACAGTTTATCATAATATAAGCTATACGCGCACATGACCAATGAGAGCGCGAGATAAATGTGTGCACAGATGGAAGGCTGACAGGCAGGTAGGCCATCCAGTTATTTTAGCCGAGCTGGCTAAAATGATTGGTCGTGCTTTTTACAGTGCTACGGCTTCCATAGCTGACATTTGTTTATGTATTTATTGTCAAAGCATTTAATATATTCATTGATATCGGGATGTTAAGAGCATTCCATGGAATATAACAAAAAGTGTTTCTGAAGTGAATTACCTATCCCACCTTTTAGAATAAAAATGTCGCGGCCAACATTCAACCATAAACAATACGGAGGCTAAATAAAGTTCTGATTGGTCAATTCAGAACATGTGACACGTTGTAAATCCAGTAGAACAGACCGTTGTCAAGGACTGTAATGACCGTTGCTAAGGAGGATCAAGAAAGAAAGGAAAAGAGGTTTAAAATAAAAAAACTAATCTTAGTAATGAAAATGTTTCCACACAAATCATAATGTTTTGCAAATTATTGAATTGACATTTACACCCTTTAATATTTTATTTGGGCTTTTAGATGAAGACCGCACACAGTTAATAAATACAACTATTCATCTGGCTAAAATACATATTTTTAAAAGTCAATCAAGGAGTAATCTTAATTTAAGGTGTTGCACTAGGTTAATCAAACTGTATAGCTGCTCCCGCTCCAGATACATATAATAGTGATGAAGCTGACAAAGATGAAGACGAGGTACAAGCCGAACAGCAGACGGTCGATGACTATCCCGATCATTTGCCATTCCTGAGAGGAGGTGCTCCCCTGGAAGTGTTTGTCCACCTGGAAGCGGACGGCCAAGAGATCTCTGCTCAGCTTCCTCAGTTCTTCCAGGGCCGGCTCCACAGGCTGTTTTTCTGGAGATGTTTCACCAGGGGCGCGCTGAAGATGAATCGCTGAGATGTTGTTGAAGCTGAAATCCTTTTCTTTTTCTGTCAAAAACAAAGAACAGCTTCTTTGAAATCGAACATATGTGACATAGACAAACTTGTGCGGAAAACGTCTATTTCCCAGTCTAATAGATTATCCAATGGGTATGAAGAATAGTTTATTTATGGCAGGTGTACTATAAAATGATCATCAGGACACTTAAAACATTCAATTGTTATCCTACTGCTTGAAATCTCTGCATAAGGTAAACCATGGCAGCAATACTTTGAATACAATCCAACCAAAGGGGCTTCTGGAGCGACATGTGTACACCAGTGGAAAGTTTGTAATTTTTGAGTAAAATATGAATATATCTGTATTTAATAAAATAATAATAATAAACCTTTAGCAGGAGAGAGGACGACAGTGACTCTGTTGCTCTTTTTCTTTGGAGGGAGACAGACAACGACAGCTAGATATCGCAGCACGATGACACTGAGCCAGTGAGGGACCGCACTGTACTGACTCGAGCTGAAATGCACATAAGTGATCAACACCGTCTCCAACAGGCTGGCCACCATTAGAGCGAGACTGAGGGAGAAGAAAACATCTGCAGTAAACAAAGAAAAAAATCAAACAAAATCAGGGAGGATTTACCACATTTCTCATTAGGTACTCTATGAGATACATACGTAGCACTGCTGGACTCAAAACATGCAGTAAAAGTTCCCCTCTATGGTGCCCTTCCCGTGTATAAAATGTGATCCAGTAAAAAATATATTTTAACGTGCCCTGGTGCTCCTTTCAAGTGCAGGAAATGTAAATGACCTCTAGGATTTCCTTAAAATTACCTTTTATTTTTCGTCGCCCCTGTTCCTCAGACAGCCTGGGGCCACCACTGCATGTCAACCCTCTTTAGTCATATCCTGGTTATAATCTCATAGGGGAAATACTGTTTACATTCAACTTGAATAACCTGTTAACTGCTTGTATATGTAATACTGGCGTGCCTACTGTAATAACCACACCATAACCAGTATTTAAACCCACTAAACAAAGTCATTGAAGCGTTTTTATACAAGGAGGAACGGAGAAGGGAGAAACCCATTGGCAGGTTGAGGTTTTTGTCAAGCTGGATCCTTTGTTTCATTTTTATCATTTATGTGGGGTGGGAGGGGGGGGGGGGGGGGGGGCGAGCTCCAACAAGCTCCAACAAGCCGTTTAGGACAGAGATTGAATACCTGGTGAATACACATACTACAATACAATACAATACAATACACATACATGCATATCATGCAAAAATTGCACAATTTAAATCTATTCTAGTAGACCTCAACAATGGAAATATGATCAGTAGAAATGGCCATGACATGGGACCTTTAAGTCCTGAGAAAGTCAAATAAGACGGTGTGTAAAACTACACTGCCCAGCCAAAAAAAAGTAACCACTTTGATTTAACTAGGCCAGTAGGTAAGGGCTTTCCACTGGATAATAACCGCAGTGATGTATATGTTTTAGCTGAATACACGTTTTTTAACCCTAACTGATGCAGTGATTGACAGCTGATAGGAATGATATGATTGTTAATATTATCATATTAATTCAGACAAACATCGATTCGATGAGACAGTTAATTAATGTACTTATTGCAGCAGTCTGCATATATTTGGTACCCCTGCTGGTCTAAGAGGGAAACAAACTCATTCAGTTTGTTCATTTAAAATTCATTATATTATGTCTGCCACCTTATATATTTATATTTAAGGATTTACTGTTGTGCCACAATAATTTCACCTAATGTTATTTAGTTAAAATATCAATATTGTGGATTTCCGAAGTTAACATTGATTGATATGACTGCGATTAAATCAGCATATACTTCTGCCAGGGTATGCCACCCCTCAAAATCTCCTGCCACCCTCTTGCCACCCCATGAATATGTTTCTAGATCCGCCCCTGCTGTGGGCTACAGCTTGAACCCTTTATTTCTTTAGCATATATTGGTTTGAAAATAGGCAAATTAAAAGTATGCCGAATTAGTTATTAATATGAATATTTTGCAATGCATCTATGGATATAGAAACAACTATCACTGCTTTATTTTGATACTTAAAAAGCTTAAAAACAGCGATTCTTTGGCGAGTTTCACAATTATGAGGAGGGACTTTTTTCTACGATTTCTATGTGGATGTTTGGACGTTTAATCGAGATGGACATCGGGGATAAAGATACACCGGGTAATTGTAATGCATGATGAACCCAAGATAATACAAGTATCGTGTGTGTTCAGATTTGACTAAGCTAAGCCTACCAACAAAATTCTACTATATCCACAAATGTTATAATAAATACTTTGTATAGAGTTGTAGAGTTGCCTTTTGCATATGGTCTGAATGTGTGTGTGTGTGTGTGTGTGTGTGTGTGTGTGTGTGTGTGTGTGTGTGTGTGTGTGTGTGTGTGTGTGTGTGTGTGTGTGTGTCTTTTGGTATTTTTTAGAAGATGTGGTTAATAAATTATTCAAATTTGTATGTTGTCACCAAGTGCTAGCTTGATTATCATCAAACAAGTAGCAGTAGCCAAGTTTTACAGAAAATGTCCTCCCTGTCACTATATTTCAAAGTAACAGTATTATTTGACCAGAATGTCATGAGCTGGACCAAAATATGCATCTAATACTTTAACAAGCCATCATTAATATTACATTAAATTGAGATGACACCCAATGCTAGGAATGACTCACTTAAAAACCTCTTTGGAATAAAATGAGTAAACATTTCACAGCAGGTGTGACTCACTGATGAGAGGCGTAGTCTCCCCAGTGGTTGGCAGCAGGTCGTTCATGATGAGCAGGAAGACGGTGTATCCCAGGATGAGGGTCATCTTGAAGGAGGATCTGTCCACACTGTGGGGGGGCAGCAGGAAGCTGAAGAGGTCCACTGTGATGAGGAAGCAGCTGGGGATCAGCAGGTTCACCACATAGAGGATTGGCCGACGTCTCAAAATGATCTTGGGAACGGACAAAGGTACAACACCTCAACTTTTTTGCTAGTCTTTTGAGATTGATATTACGTTTTTGCTGAGCTCATCAATTCACTTTGGGTTTCTTTTCACATGGTGTCAATTAAAAAAAAATGCAATATGTTTGGCATTTTTACCTGTATACATCCCCATTGATATACATTTGTATGTGTATTAGGCCTATATTTTTGTATTACCCGCCCCTTTCCTTTTTAAAACATTTCCACATTGTGAAATGCTGTGCATGGAAAAGTTTTGGCTCCCTCTATTGTGATCTACTAGTTGTGCTGGTTGCAATCATCTATTATTAATGCCCCACCTGGGCATCTTTTGTATCCTCTACATCAGTGTTTCTCAAACTTTTTCATACCAAGGACCACTTAACCAATAAAAAAACACTCGCGGACCACCTAACTCCACAAATATCCAAAAACACATAGTTTTTTACAAATCGCCTGAAAATTTTACAAACAAGTGGCAACATGTGTGATGAAGGTGCTTATCTGGGCTATATCATGCAATCGAAAGTGAAACTTAAGCTCGCTCCATTGCGGAGATATTCCCGCGAGAGTGCGAAAAACTTAAATAAATGTATTTATTTCAAATATGAAATGTTACCAATATACTCACGGACCACTAGGGGGCGCTGACGGACCACCAGTGGTCCGCGGACCACACTTTGAGAAGCACTGCTCTACATCCTCCTCATGCTCGGAACTCCATAAAGGAAACTTTAAGTATGTTGATTCATTTTAAACTCATAGTATACTATGTGTTGTAAATTCCCCTTGTTTTCTTTAGTCTGCGTTGTATCGTTTGTGTTTTTTGGTCGGGCACATTTGGGGACAGCTGGAGTGGGCAGCTGCGGGTCCTCGAGCGGTTTGTTTACCATGTGCGTGAGTGAAGAAAATGATGCAATCATTCTACATGCATTCATGATTCAATACTGCTATAGCTGTTTTAAGAAGCATTCAAGCTAATTAAAGTCCAAAGACTGTATTCCTTGTCTCCGTGTGAACTCTCTAAACAGAGTGCTGTTTCTGGATGAAGCGGCTCTGGCGCAAACATCGCACAACATAAGATTCCCCAATATTGGTCCTTCGAGCCGGATAGCTTCACCCACGACAGCGCCATGGATGTACAGGGAACAGCAACAGCTACGATTGGAGCTCATGGAGGAAGACAGCGACAGCTTCCAACACACCTGCAAGGCTATAAGGTCAGCTTACCACAGTCTCTCTTGCCTAATCCTACCCCCCTCCAATATGACAGTGCACGTCAGCTGCGGTCACTTAGCCTGCAAACCGGGTTAGCAGCTGAGAGTGACCAGCTACACACTGCAATTGGACGCCCTCCCTCTTACTCCTTGCCAGGAGCAGCAAATAAGGCACATTTGTGGGACATGGCACCTTATGCTAGCAGCATGCCTGACCTGCAGAATATGTGTGTGAGGCCTCGACTGCCATCTTCCTCAGAGCAGAGCTGCTACAGTCACCAATCGTCAGAATACAGCCTCAGTGAGAACGGATCTTGCCCCCTCTCGTCACATCCACCTCCAACCCACTCACACTGGTTGGACTCACAAGCAGATAACCGCACCTTACAGCAGCAGCCGTTATCCACCAATCATCAGGATAAGCTGCCAACGACAACATTGCTGTGCACGACTACAGCGACATTCCAGTCTCAAGCCCTCCCAGCCTTCATGCCGAGTTAGAATCAGGAGAGAAGTATATTGACTCAATCTCTACCACCAACGGTCACATCTGCACGGTTGTTGGGAACTGTTTCTAAGACAACAGCACCTCTGGCTAGAAGCACGGTCATGTCGTCACCTATCGTCCAAGGGATGCAGGCAGCCGGTCATGTTGGCCAACAACTGCTGACAACTACAGGGTACCAGCCTGCTCACCAGCCATACCAGCCTGTACCTCCTCCTGTGGCAACCATGTATGGAAGCATGCAGGCGGCAACACAAATCCCATATCAGTTTATGACGACGACATCCGCAGCAAACCAATATGTTCCGGCTGCACCTGTCCAACCACCATATCAACCACAGTACGCACCAGCGCTGTACCCGGCTCATCAGCTACCAGCTACACAATAGCCAGTGGCCCAACATCCAGTGGTTATGCCTCAGCAATCTTCCTACGTGCCACACAACTGGTCTGTAGCGCCTTCACCTTATACACAGTCTGATGTCCCCCAGCAGACAGCGTATCAGTCTCTGCCTGTCCTTCCGGCACAGTATGCGTACCAAGAGCCGCAGTACCAGCAGCCGCAGTACCAGCAGCCGCAGTACCAGCCGCCGCAGTACCAGCCGCCGCAGTACCAGCCGCCGCAGTACCAGCCGCCGCAGTACCAGCCGCCGCAGTACCAGCAGGGTCATCTAAAATTGGCGTACCAACTGCAGCCTGGCCCTTCGGCTCAGCCAGCGTATCAACTAGTGCCTTCCACCCCATGTCCATTAATGCAGCAGCCTGTACCAGCCCTGCCAGTCCAGTATTCCGTTCAACCACAGCAGTCACTGTACGGGTCAAGTGCTCCCCTGCCTCCTAGACAGCCAGTCCCATACTAAACTGCCTAAATTGGTGCGTGACAGCGAGAGAGAATTTACTGACCTAAAGATGGCGCTGGACCACTTACTCAGTGACCACACTGAACTGTCTGAGCATTACAAGTACCGTGTTCTCATGGAACAACTAGTTCTGGATGAGGCCCAGTTAATAGCCCAGTCCTGCAGGCATTACGCCCAGCCTTACACGGCCGCCATGCAGGCCTTACTGCGGCAATATGGACAGCCACACCAGCTCGTACAAAGCGAGATCGCAACTATACTGAACTCTCCTGAACTCTCCTGAACTCTCCTGAACTCTCCTGACCTCAAAGCTGGAGATACCAAAGCATTCCAGTGCTTCGTGCTAAGCGTTGACCTATTAGTAGGTATGCTGACGTCGCTGGAGGGACCCAACGGGATAGAAGTGATGTCGACTGGCCATGTCGATCAGCTCCTTAGCTAGCTCCCTAACCATTCAAGGGATGGCTTCGTGGAGCATCTACAGGTTCAAGGTCGCCTTAACACAAACAGCCTAAACCTGTATAACCTCCGCGACCTCTCCAACTGGCTAAGGGGGAAGGCCGAAGCTCAACGACTATCTGAAAGGATGGCACAGCGCCATCGGAGTGAAGGTATACATCCCCCTAAAAGAGACAATCAATTTCCTGCACCAAGGCCTCGCAACCATCAGGTCTCAGTTTACCATGGCTCTGACAAGTCTGAAGCTGAAAACCGTCATCCTTCAGAGACGACTTGGCCAGACGCTAAGCAGCAGAAATTCAAGAGGATGTGTCTCTTCTGTAAGAGTGATGAGCATTACCTGTCACAGTGTTCAAACATCATCCAGTGCTCTCAGGAGAAGGTTGAAAAATGGATAGTAGACGGCAAACGTTGTCGTAACTGCGGTCGCACCAACCACCGGCAAGAAGTTTGTAACTTAAAGAAAGCATGCAGTGAGTGCCAGGAAATACACCTCAGAGTTCTTCATTGTGTTACTAAGCCAAGTCCACGCGTCTACCTCATCACGCCAAAGAATCGTGCTGTGCTCTCCAACTCCAAGCAAGGAGGGATGTTAAGCTCAAAGAGCGCTTACAGGCTGAACCCTCAATACAAGCACGGAAGAGAGGAGACGTGAGTATGGAAGTAAAATGATTTATTTCCAATTCAAAACTCACACCATACTGCTGGGGAATTACTAATCCGGATCTGGGAATTACTAGGGGGGGGAGAGTGGAGGTCCGTAGTTGATGATCCGGAGGATGTCGGAGAGAGCAGGCTGGAGCCGGGGTTCGGAGATTTGCAGCGGAACACGGGGGAGATGAGCCTAGGAATCAGAGTTCAATAGAGTGAGCAGGCTGGAGCTGGTAGTGATAATAATCCGAGGTTCGCTGACGAGGTGGTGTTGGCTGGACGTGGCAGGCAGAGTAGTTGACGGATTCAGTGTATCTTTCACGACGAACTGGTGAATACTGGATGAGGAAGCCGGGTATTTAAGCAGGTGTGGGTGAGTAGATAATCAGGAAGATGAGTAGCAGCTGCGGAGGTGAATTGACGGGAACTGACAGTAGGTCAGCCACGCCCAGCCAGGAAGACAGACAGATACAAACAAACATGAAACAAAAAGAGAAGCAGAAGAAAGGAAAACTGCACATCCTTACAGTACCCCCCCTCAATGGGAGCCTCCTGGCGACCACCAGGATTTTCGGGATGAGCCCTGTGGAAATCCCTCACCATAACGGGGTCCATTATCCGAGATCGAGGAACCCAGCAACGCTCCTCCAGGTTGTAACCCTCCCAATCCACCAAGTACTGTAAGCCCCTACCCCGGCGTCTAACATCCAAGAGTCGATGCACGGTATAGGCAGCATGATCATCAATGACTCGGGGGGAGGAGGGGGAATAGCCGGAGGGCACAAGTCACTGGTGGGAACTGGCTTGATTTGTGAAACATGAAAAGTGGGATGGATCCTGATGATCCTGGGGAGCTTCAGGCGGACAGCAGAGGGGTTGATTATGCACTCAATGGGGAAGGGGCCAATAAACCGGGGAGACAGCTTCTTGGACTCGGTAAGGAGGGGGATATTCTTGGAGGACAACCAAACCGATTGTCCAGGGGTGTAAAGGGGAGCAACAAGTCTGCGACGGTTGGCTGATTGCTGGGTCTTGGCGGAAGTTCGGAGGAGGGCAGATCGAGTGTCTCTCCAGATCTTACGGCACCGACGAACATGATGCTGGACAGATGGAACAGCCAACTCAATCTCCTCTTCGGGAAACAAGGGTGGCTGGTACCCTAGAGAGGCTTCGAAAGGAGAGAGTCCTGTAGCTGATGACGTGAGGGAATTGTGAGAATATTCCACCCAAGGCAGATGAGAGCTCCAGATCTTCTGATTCCGGTTTACAACACAGCGGAGGGCAGATTCCAGGTCCTGATTGGCCCTTTCGGTTTGACCATTAGACTGGGGGTGGTACCCGGAAGTTAAACTGACCGACGCACCCAGTGAACGACAAAAGGTCCTCCAAACTTGGGAGGTGAACTGAGGTCCACGGTCGGAGACGATGTCAGCCGGGATTCCATGTAGGTGGACAACATGCTGGGTGAGAAGTTGGGAGGTTTCCAGGGCTGAGGGGAGCTTGGGTAGAGCAACAAAATGAGCACACTTAGAGAAGCGGTCAACAACAGTTAGGATTGTCGTATTACCATGAGAGGGGGGCAGACCGGTGACAAGGTCCAGAGCAATATGTGACCAGGGTCGACTAGGGATTGGAAGGGGTTGGAGCAAACCTGCAGGTTTCTGATGAGAGGCCTTACTCCTGGCACATATTGTACAGGCTGAGACGAATTCCCTTGTATCCTTGTCGACTGTTGGCCACCAGAAATGTATTTTGAGAAGGGAGAGTGTGCGGTTAGCACCGGGATGGTTGGAGAAACGGGAGCTGTGAACCCACTGCAGGACTTGGGAACGGACTGAGTTTGGGACAAACAGACGGTTAGGCGGACCACAACCAGGGTCTGGTTGTTCCAACAGTGCCTCCTGGATAGCGTTACTGATCTCCCAGGTGACGACTCCCACAACACATCTCTGGGGAAGAATAGAGTCCGAAGTAGAGACTGGACCCTCAGACGTGAATGATCTGGACAGGGCATCGGGCTTAGTATTCTTGGAACCTGGGCGATAGGTGAGAGAGAAGTTGAAGCGTCCAAAGAAGAGAGCCCACCTGGCTTGTTGACAATTTAGCCGTTTGGCTGACTGATTGTACTCAAGGTTCTTATGGTCAGTCCACACCAGGAATGGCTGCTCGCTGCCCTCGAGCCAGTGCTGCCACTCATCCAATGCCATCTTAAGTGCCAGCAGCTCCCTGTTGCCCACATCATAGTTTCTCTCAGCTGGGGAGAGACGGCGAGAGAAGAAAGCACAAGGATGAAGCTTGTTGCTTGGCCCGGAAGTCTGAGACAGAACAGCACCAACTCCGATGTCAGAGGCGTCAACTTCGACCACAAATTGTCTGCTTGAGTCAGGCTGGATGAGAATGGGAGCTGAAGTGAACAGGGACTTAAGTCTAAGAAAAGCATTGTTAGCTTCAGGGGTCCAGGAGAACTTAATCTTGATAGAGGTGAGACTGGAGAGTGGAGCAGCAACCTTGCTATAATCCTTGATGAACCGGCGATAGAAGTTGGCAAACCCCAGGAACCTTTGCAACTCCTTCCGAGAAGTGGGGACTGGCCACTCTGAGACTGCGAGAATCTTCCCTGGATCCGCCTCCAACCTGCCTTGCCGGATTATGTATCCAAGAAAACTGATCCGTTCCTGGTGAAACTCACACTTCTCTGCCTTGACGTAGAGCTTGTTCTCAAGCAGCCTCTGAAGAACCAGACTGACGTGTCTTTGGTGTTCCTCCAGGCTCTTGGAGAAGATCAGAATATCGTCGATGTACACAAAGACAAACTGGTTGAGATAATCACGCAATACATCATTTACCAGGGACTGAAAAACTGCTGGGGCATTGGAGAGTCCAAAGGGCATGACGAGATACTCAAAGTGGCCAAGGGGGGTGTTAAAGGCAGTCTTCCACTCATCACCTTGGCGGATACGAACCAAGTGATAGGCATTTCTGAGATCAAGCTTTGAGAAGATGGTGGCACCTTGAAGTGGCTCAAAAGCAGAGTTGATCAGGGGAAGTGGGTACTTATTCTTAACTGTGATGTTATTTAACCCACGGAAGTCAATACAGGGTCGAAGAGTTTTATCCTTTTTGTCCACAAAGAAAAACCCCGCACCCAGAGGGGAGGAAGAAGGACGAATTATTCCTGAAGCCAGGGAATCACTGATGTATTTCTCCATGGACTCTCTCTCAGGCTGGGACAGATTATAGAGCTTGCTGGTGGGTAACGGAGCCCCAGGAAGCAAAACAATGGGACAGTCATATGGACGGTGAGGAGGGAGAGAGAGAGCCCTATCCTTGCTGAAGACCTCACCCAGGTTGTGGTAAACGTTAGGAACGTCGGATAAATCTACATCTGGAGAGACACATGAAGCAGGTAACGGGTTAACAGGAACTGGAGGCACAGCTGACTGTAGACAGTTAAGGTGACACTTCTGATTCCATTCAATGATCCTTCCTCCAGCCCAATCAATATGAGGATTGTGGGTGCGAAGCCAAGGGTAACCAAGTACCAAAGGAGTAGTTGGAGAGGAAATAACCTTAAACTGGATTTGTTCTCTGTGATTTCCTGAAATAATCAGAGTAACGGGTTGTGACTGCTGAGTTACTCTAGAGATGCGTTGACCGTTTAAGGCATAAGCAGTCAAAGGATCCTGTAATAATTCCAACTTAAGTCCCAACTGGTTGGCCAGTTGGTCTACAAAACTATCTTCAGCGCCTGAGTCAATGAGGGCAGAGAGGGGCAAGGTCTGAGAGCTTGTACAGAGTCTGGCAGGAATGAGAAATCGGCGCAGGGTTGGGGCAACAATAGATGGGGAAAGTGAGCTCGTCAGGACTCCCAAACTTACTGACGAGCTTCTGCGTTTGGGCGAACAGGACAACCAGCAACGAGATGGCCAAACTTGCCACAATACAGGCACTCACCCAACCTCATACGTCGAAGGCGTTCCTCTGGAGATAGTACGGTACGTCCCAACTGCATCGGTTCCTCCCTAGCCAAAGGAGGCACGCGAGGTGAAGAGGTGAATCCAGAGGGTGTGGAAACAGAAGGAGCAAATCTGGGGGAGTAGCTTGGTTTACTTGGAAAAGCAAAAGGAGAATGTTGCGCTTTCTCCGCACGGCGCTCCCGCAACTGGCTGTTGAGGCGAGACACCAGGGTAATTAAGGCTTGGAGGTCTGCAGGCACGTCTCGTGCAGCCAACTCATCCTTTAGTTGATCCTTCAACCCCTTAACAAAAACTGCCCTTAGAGCCGCCTCGTCCCAACGGGCCTCTGCCGCCAGTGTGCGGAACTCAATAGAGTAATCCGCCACACTTCGATTCCCTTGTTGTAGTGTTAGCAGGCGATTCTCAGCAGAGCCGGAGTAGTCAGGGTGATCAAAAACAATGGACAACTGTTCAGAAAAAACTCCAAAGGAAAGGGTGTCATAATCCACAGATGAACTCAGTGCTTCAGCCCAGTCTAATGCTCTGCCACGAAGCAAATTCAAAACATAATTAATAGGGGTGTAACGGTATCCGTATTCGTCCCGTACCGTCACGGTTCGGACGTCACGGTTCGGCACATGCAGTCACACGGCGAATACGCCTTTTTTTACGAGTGGGAAAAAAGTCTGTCACTCAGGGCAGTATTACACTATATATAATCCAGGGGGCGGTATTGCGCCTAAAAGCCAGCCACCCGTAAATAACAAATGAAGAACAAGAACAAAACACAACAAAACGAACACAATACATGAAGAAGAAAAGTTAGTAGCTACGGCGAGTTCACACAACACACAGGAGCTAGAACCCACCTGCTTCTTTTAAATCAGCTGTGTGGAAACATTTTGGGTTCCCTGTGGACTACAATAACGATGGGGTGCAAGTTGTGGATCGGACAAGGACGGTGTGTCGGCGTTGTTCGACAGCGGTGCGGTATGCTAGTGGTAACACGTCAAACATGCTCAATCACATCCGAGTCAGTCTCAGTCCCCAGCGAGAGGGTTTCCTCGACGGCAGGTGACATAGTTACCGCCAACAGATCTGCCCTCACTACTGACAACGTAGACAAACATCTTTTTGAAGAAAAACTTGAAAATAGAGTAAAGCTTGAGTACCTTTATTTAGGCATAATGGCCTCACACACTCACAAGTTAATTACACATGTTAGACATTGCTCCTAAAGGTACAGATTTTATTTTGTTTTATATTTATCATTGTATTTATTTTATATTTTGACATCAGGAGATGTTACACAGTTCTGTATTGCCTTTTATTGATTGTGATTGAAACACTTTCTTATTATTTATTTTAATATTTTCAAGACATTCTTTTTAGTTGTACAGCTTATTTAACCTTTTTGTTTGACATCAGCCATTATAGATAATATGGCCATCTGAGTGTGCGTGTTACTGTTTGTGGTTCGTTTTTAATTGTGTAATACAGTTAATGATTCCAAATGTTAGAGTTCCTTATTTTCATACCAAAACTTGCACTACTGTTAAAAATAAATAACAGCAAAACAAATTATGCATTTGGGACCTTTTTTTACTTTTCCTTGTTGTACCAAAACCGTACCGAACCATGACCCCCAAACCGAGGTACGAACCG
Organism: Pseudochaenichthys georgianus; assembly: GCF_902827115.2. Taxonomy (NCBI): domain Eukaryota; kingdom Metazoa; phylum Chordata; class Actinopteri; order Perciformes; family Channichthyidae; genus Pseudochaenichthys; species Pseudochaenichthys georgianus. The sequence goes on from NC_047506.1 coordinate 14,968,735, forward strand.
AACCGTGACTTCTGTGAACCGTTACACCCCTAATAATTAATCTTGGTTACATCTGAAGGAAAGGACAAGAAACGCTGACGAAATACCTTATTGCATTGAAAAATGAATCCCTTGCATTTCTCCACCTCTCCATGAAAAGGATCTGGGTCGGTGATGTGGAAATCCCGGCATGGAGTGGATACAGGAGGAGGATTTGAGGTGACAGGGATTATAGCAGAAGATGTCAGGGTTGAGATCTGGGCAGTCAGGTTTGTGATGCTTTCAGTCATGGAAAGATTGCTTTCCACCAAAACTTGGATTAACCGTTCATGTTGGCCAAGAACATTTCCCTGATGAGACAGAGCCTGCTGAACAGTGGAGGGATCCGATCCAGTGCTTGAGGGGTTCATATTGACCAGTTCGTACTGTTAAGCTCAAAGAGCGCTTACAGGCTGAACCCTCAATACAAGCACGGAAAAGAGGAGACGTGAGTATGGAAGTAAGATGATTTATTTCCAATTCAAAACTCACACCATACTGCTGGGGAATTACTAATCCGGATCTGGGAATTACTAGGGGGGGGAGAGTGGAGGTCCGTAGTTGATGATCCGGAGGATGTCGGAGAGAGCAGGCTGGAGCCGGGGTTCGGAGATTTGCAGCGGAACACGGGTGAGATGAGCCGGGGAATCAGAGTTCAATAGAGTGAGCAGGCTGGAGCTGGTAGTGATAATAATCCGAGGTTCGCTGACGAGGTGGTGTTGGCTGGACGTGGCAGGCAGAGTAGTTGACGGATTCAGTGTATCTTTCACGACGAACTGGTGAATTCTGGATGAGGAAGCCGGGTATTTAAGCAGGTGTGGGTGAGTAGATAATCAGGAAGATGAGTAGCAGCTGCGGAGGTGAATTGACGGGAACTGACAGTAGGTCAGCCACGCCCAGCCAGGAAGACAGACAGATATAAACAAACATGAAACAAAAAGAGAAGCAGAAGAAGGGAAAACTGCACATCCTTACAAGGGAAGGTCTACCTGGTGGTGCCAGTCATCATCAGCCATGGGCACAAGTCCCTTGACACCTACGCGATCCTGGACGATGGGGCTGAACGAACGATGATACTGCCAGCTGCAGTTCAACACCTGGGACTCAAAGGGGAAGCTGAGTCTCTCTTTCTGCAGACCATCCGCCAAGATGTGGCCAGCCTCACTGGTGAGTCTGTTGACTTCCATGTGGCCTCTCTGACACAGCCTCTTAAGCAGCATCTCATTACGAGTGCCTTTACAGCGGGTCAGATAGCCTTATCAGAGCAGTCCTACCCTGTGACCACACTCCAGAAGCGTTATCGCCACCTGAAGGGGCTTCCACTGAAGAACTTTAGTAAAGTTCAGCCGTTACTGCTAATTGGCTCGGATTGCACCTACTTGATCACAGCAACGGAGCCAGTCAGGGTCGGCCCCAAAGGTGGACCCACAGCCATAAATACAGCACTCGGCTGGGCACTTCAGGGTCCAGATGGGCTAACATCTCAGATGACTTCATGCTACTTCACATCTGTCAAGCCAGCAGCAGATGACCTCTACCAACATGTTGAACGTCTCTGGCAGCTTGATGTACTCCCGTTCAAGAGTGAAAGGCTAGTAGTACGGTCCCGATTGGACCAGGAAGCCGTGAGTATCCTGGAAACCCGCACTGAGAGGGTGAAGGTGGGCGACACACTAAGGTATGCTACACCTCTTCCCCGCGTCAAGGACGCTCCACCCTTAATGGCCACTCCTGAAGCAATTATGCCAATGCTTCGCAGCACCGAGCGCAAACTCATTAAAGATCCAGCTAAGGCCAAAGTTCACAAAGCAGAGATACAAAAGCTCATCGATGGAGGGTGTGTGACTAAGCTTTCTACAGAAGAAGTGGATGAGTCCCACGAATCCTGGCAACACTAGGGCCACCAGGGTGGGTGGAGGGGGTCCGGAGGACGGGTCTTGGGCTGACAGCCCAGGGGCACGGCAGAGGACCAGGAAGGGGTCTCTGGCGGACGGCCCGGGGGCAAGGCAGAAGCCGAGAAGGGGGACTCGGGCGGACGGCCCGGGGGCAAGGTAGAAGCCGAGAAAGGGGACTCGGGCGGACGGCCCGGGGGCAAGGCATAGTCCAAGGTGGGGGACTCGGGCGGACGGCCCGGGGGCAAGGCATAGTCCAAGGTGGGGGACTCGGGCGGACGGCCCGGGGGCAAGGCATAGTCCAAGGTGGGGGACTCGGGCGGACGGCCCGGGGGCAAGGCAGAGTCCAAGGTGGGGCGAAGGCCAATCAGCTCCGGAGGACGAACAGGAACCGGAGCCGGTGGGACAGGCTTCGGCAGGATCCCCCACGGAAGAGGACCAGGAGTTGGCAGGACCTCCGACGAGACCGGTGCTGGCGGGACCTCCAACTGAACAGGACAAGGGGTTGGCAGGACCCCCGGCAGAAGACTTGACAGCGGGACCCCCAACGGCACAGGACCTAGGGCTGGCAGGACCCCCGGCAGAAGAGTCGTCGGCGAGACCCCCAACTGGACAGGACACAGGGTTGGCAGGACCCCCGGCAGGAGAGTAGTCGACGGGACCCCCAACGGGACAGGACATGGAGCTGACAGGAACCCCAGCGGAACCTCCAACAGCACAGGACATAGGGTTGGCAGGACCCCCGGCAGGAGAGTAGACAGCGGGACCTACAACGAGACAGGACAAAGGGTTGGCAGGACCCCCGACAGGAGAGCAGTCGGCGGGGCCTCCAACGGCACAGGACAAAGGGTTGGCAGGACCCCCGGCAGGAGAGTAGTCGGCGGGACCTCCAACGAGACAGGACAAGGAGCTGGCAGGACCCCCGGCAGGAGAGTAGACGGCGGGACCTCCAATGGGACAGGACAAAGGGCCGGCAGGACCCCCAGCAGGAGAGTAGTCGGCGGGGCCTCCAACGGCACAGGACACAGGATTGGCAGGACCCCCGGCAGGAGAGCAGACGGCGGGACCTCCAACGAGACAGGACATGGGGTTGGCAGGACCCCCGGCAGAAGAGTATTCTGCGGGACCTCCAACGGCACAGTAGGGACTTGAGATGGGACTAGAGAAGGGACTAGGAAAGTGACCTGAGGAGGAACTAGGGAAGGGACTAGAGAAGGGACTACAGGAGAGACTAGAGGAGGGACCAGAGGAGGAACTAGAGAAGGAAACTCGAGAGGAGACTCGAGAGGGGAACTAGAGGTGGGACTAAAGGAGGGACTAAAGGAGGGAACTGGAGAGGGGACTGGAGAGGGGACTCCAGAGGGGACTAGAGGAGAGACTAGTGGAGGGACTAGAGGAGGAACTAGAGAAGGGAACTCGAGAGGGGACTCGAGAGGGGAACTAGAGAGGGGACTCGAGGAGGGACTAAAGGAGGGACTAGAGGAGGGACTAGAGGAGGGACTAGAGGAGGGAACTCGAGAGGGAACTCGAGGGGGAACTGGAGATGGGACTGTGGCAGCTGGGGCCACATCTGGGTCTGGAACCAAGGCTGCTGGGACCGGGACTGGGGCCGGAATTGAAGCCAGAATCCTGGCTGAAAGGTCCGGTTCTGGAGCCGGAAATATGGCTGTAAAGTCTGTTTCTGGAGCAGGGACCATGGCTGCTGGGACCGGCACTGGAGCCGGAACCATGGCTGCTGGGCAGGGAACCGGAACACGGATCCATGGCTGTGTGGGGTGGTACTGGAGCACGGTACCATGGCTATGTGGGATGGTACTGGGGCACGGAACCATGGCTGCTGGGGCCAGAACTGGGTCTGTTACCATGGCTGCTGGGGGCTGAACTGGTTCTGGAACCCTGGCCCTTTGGGCTCGTGCTGCCAACCTGGCCTTGCGACCCCTTGCTTTAGGAGCCGTTTGGAGGCTCCGTGGACCTCCAAAGGCCATACGAGTACCAGCGAATGGCTCCTGGACAGTAGCAAACACTGGGTGAGAAGCAGGGGCTGACGCCAGACAGACCACACCAATGCGTGTGGTGTCAAAACAGGAGTTGGGAGACCTGGGTCTGTCAGGATCGGGAAAACAAATTGTGAGGTTATCCAAAAGCCTGGCAGGTAAGAATTTCACCAAACTTTGATTCCTCAGTGTAAGGTGGACTGCATCTGCCAGAGCAGCATCTCGCTGCTGAACCCTGACCGCTCCTATCCATTGATCAGAGCAGGTAGCCAAAGAAAAAGTTAAATCTAATAACTCCTGCTCAAAAGGATCTGCTGGGCCCATATTTATGGTCGGTTCGTAATGTTACGATGTGTGAAGCAGGTAGGACCCAAATGCAGATTAAAGTAAAAATAATTCCTTTATTCCAAGGCTATATATACACAGACAGAACAGAACACTCACCGAGGACAAGCCAAATCACAAGACGAACCGACACTGAACACTGGGAGACAGGGGAATTTAAACACAGGGTAACTAGACACAGGTGGGAACAATCAGGGGCGGGGCTGACACTGATGAGCACAGGAGAAACACAAGGAGTGACAGGTGAAAACAATCAGGAAATTAGACACACCAGGGAAACTAACGACAGACCTGAAAACACAGGGAAAAGAGACCAGACAATATACCAGGAGGAAAATACCCATAACCAGACATACAAAACTACAAACGTGACAAAACATGAGAATCCTGACAGATTGTCTAGTCTTCGACTGTTCCTTTACTTACCGTGGTCTCTCACTTAATGAGCAACTCCTTCCTGGTCCAACACTTGGACCATCCCTTCTCGGCGTACTCCTGCGGTTCCGGCAGTATGCTGTCGCCATCAGTGGGGACATACGAGCAATGTTCCATCAGGTTTGTCTCCTGCCTGAGGACCGGCCACTGCTGAGGTTTGTCTGGAGAACCTGCAAAGGGAGGAGAAACCTGACGTGTACCAACGGCAGGTTTTGCCATTCGGCACAACAAGCAGCCCCTGCTGCGCAACGTTTGCGCTGAAAAAGCATGTCAAAGACCATGTCAAAGACCATGCAAAGGGAAATGAGGACGTACTGCAGTCAGTGGAGCAGTCGTTCTACGTGGACAATTGTCTTCAGAGCCTTTCAACACCTGAGTCTGCCAAGCTCCTTGTGGACAAGATGCGTCAATGTCTAGCCTTCGGGGGTTTTGAGATACGGCAGTGGGCAAGCAATATCACTGCTGTCGTCTCCCATCTACCACCCACTGCCAGGTCAGAGAGTACAGAGCTATGGCTAGCAGAGAAGAGCGCTGACACTCAAGAGACAGCTCTGGGCTTGATGTGGCACTATCCGACTGATCGACTTGGTTACCGGTCAAGGCCAATGGAGAGCGCGACTCCCACTATGTGCCACATATATAAGGTGCTTGCCCGGCAATATGACTCTCTCGGAGCCATTATTCCTTACACTACGAGGGCCAAAGTGCTTGTTCAGAAGTTGTGGGTGAATAAGAGGAGCTGGGACGACCCAAACCTTCCTCTTGATATTGTTTAGGCTTAGTCCAGCTGGGAGAGGGAACTCCCCAGGCTGGCGGACATCACCCAGCCACGAACCTACACACCACTGGAGGCTGCAACTGAAGCCACCGACTACACTCTGCACGTCTTCTGTGACGCCTCCGAACAGGCATATGGTTCTGTAGCTTACCTCGCAATAAAGGTTGGTGACAAAGTCCATGTGTCATTTGTCATGGCAAGGGTAGCCCCGAAGCGCCAGCAGTCGATGCCAAGGTTGGAACTCTGTGCAGCGTTGACAGGAGCTCAGCTATCCTCTCTCCTCCATCGAGAGCTCACCTTAAACATCACCCAGACCTATCTTTGGACTGATTCCACCACAGTCCTGACTTGGCTGACGTCAGAGTCATGTAGGTTCAAAGTCTTCGTGGGCACCAGGGTATCTGAGATCCAGGAATTGACAGCCGAGCACACCTGGTGGTATGTTGACACAGCCAATAATCCAGCCGATGACCTCACCCGTGGCAAGACAGTAGCTGAGCTGGCGGCACCAAATCGGTGGATTCAAGGTCCAATATTCCTACGTGGCCTGTCTGACCAATGGCCATCGCTTCCTGCCCCCACAGAGCCGAATATACTGACGAGCACAAACGAGCTACCTTCTGCGGCCTAACACGAACCAGTTCAGTACCTCCAACACCAGATTTCACACAGTTTGACACATTGACAGACTTGGTCGAGGCCACCAAGCAGTTACTTCACGGGGCGGCAACTGACCTTTCCTTGCCTCAGTCTGACCTGCGTGACGCTGAAAGCCTCCTGTTGCAGCTCAGCCAAGCAGAATGCTTCCAAGAGGAGATTGAGTGTCTTAAGGCTGGAAAACCAGTAAAACCTGGCAGTAAGCTGAGTATGCTTTTCCCGGAGATTGATCCTGCAATGGGTCTGATCCGCGTCGGTGGAAGATTTCGCCACCTGGAGACTTCCTGTGATATGGAAATTCACCCCATTGTTCTCGATCCCAGTCATGTAGTCACAAAACTCCTCATTAAGGACATGGACGAACGCTTGCTCCATCCAGGGCCCGACAGGGTCTTTGATGAGACTAGGCGCCAGTACAGTCAACTTGAAAGGATATGGCGTTCCACTAAACTTGAAGAATCTCGTTTAATTTGGCATATTACTCTCAATGAATATAAGAAAGCACTGCGTAAAGCGAGAGCAGCCTACTACTCTTCATTAATAGATGAGAATAAGAATAATGCAAGATTTCTTTTCAGCACTGTAGCCAGGCTGACAGAGAGCCACAGCTCGATTGAGCCTTCTATTCCCATAGCACTCAGTAGTAATGATTTTATGTACTTTTTTAACGATAAAATTGTTACTCTTAGAATCAAAATTAATGACCTCTTGCCTTTGACCAGTATAGTCTTATCAACAGCTCCCGGTAACGTAAGTTCTAATATTACACTATATAGTAAACTAGAATGCTTTTCAGCCATAAACCTTGAACAATTACATTCAATGATTCTCTCTTCTAAACCATCAACGTGCATGTTAGACCCAATTCCAAATAAGCTGTTGAAGGAAGTTTTTCCATTAATTAGCACTTCTTTATTAAATATTATGAATATGTCTTTATTATAAGGCTATGTTCCACAATCATTCAAAGTAGCAGTGATAAAACCGCTTCTTAAAAAGCACAACCTCGATCCAGAGGTTTTAGCCAACTATAGACCTATTTCTAATCTTCCGTTCCTCTCAAAAGTTCTGGAGAAAGCGGTCGCAAAACAGTGTGATTACTTAAAAAACAATGATTTATTTGAAGATTTTCAGTCTGGCTTTAGAACACATCATAGCACAGAGACAGCTCTGGTTAAAGTCACAAATGACATTCTAATAGCCTCAGACAAGGGACTTGTCTCTATTCTTGTTTTGCTCGATCTCAGTGCTGCATTTGATACTATCGACCATGATATCCTATTGCAAAGACTAGAGCACTTAGTTGGCATACAGGGAACTGCTTTAGGCTGGTTTAGGTCCTATCTATCTGAACGCTCTCAGTTTGTACGTGTTAACGATGAATCTTCCACGCAAACCAAAGTTAGCCATGGAGTGCCACAGGGCTCAGTGCTCGGACCTATTTTGTTCACATTATATATGCTTCCGTTAGGCAATATTATAAGGAATCATTCTGTAAACTTTCATTGTTATGCGGATGATACTCAACTATATTTATCAATCAAGCCTGATGAAATTAATCATCTAAATACAATTCAAGACTGCCTTAAGGACTTAAAAACGTGGATGACCTTAAACTTTTTGATGTTAAACACGACCAAAACTGAAGTTATTGTACTTGGCCCGAAGAATCTACGAAACAAATTATCTAAAGATATACTAACTATGGATGGCATTAATTTGGCCTCCAGTGAGACTGTAAGGAATCTTGGTGTTATATTTGATCAGGATTTATCCTTTAACGCCCACATAAAATCAATTTCAAGGACCGCCTACTTCCATCTACGTAACATTGCAAAAATCAGGCATATCTTGCCTCAAAACGATGCAGAGAAACTAGTTCATGCATTTGTTACTTCTAGGTTGGATTATTGTAACTCTTTATTATCAGGGAGTACCAAGAAGTCAGTCAAGTCGCTTCAGCTGATTCAAAATGCTTCAGCTCGTGTACTAACCAGAGTTAGGAAAAGGGACCACATTACTCCTGTTCTGGCTGCCTTACACTGGCTCCCTATAGAACAGAGGATAGAATTTAAAATTCTTCTTCTCGCCTACAAAGCCCTTAATGGGCAGGCGCCATCTTACCTTAAAGAACTCATTATACCCTACTGTCCTACTAGGGCATTGCGTTCCAAGAATGCAGGGTTGTTGGTTGTTCCTAGAATCTCTAAAAGTACAATGGGAGCCAGAGCCTTTTCTTATCAAGCTCCACATTTGTGGAATCAGCTTCCAGTTTGTGTTCGGGCGGCAGACACCCTATCCGTTTTTAAGAGTGCGCTTAAGACCTTCCTTTTTGATAAAGCTTATAGTTAGGGCTGATTAGATTCAGCCCCTAGTTTTGCTGATATAGGCTTAGTTTGTCGGGGGACATCTTACTTCTTCCTTCTCTCTGTCTATACCTGTGTACTCTCATGTTCCGATAAACCCAGCTTCCCCAAATGTCTTTCTTTTTGGTGTCTATATATGCTGGGATCCAGAGTCATGGATGATCCTGCGGTCCTGTGTCCTGGATCGCCAGCATTGGATGGATATCCTCGTGGATTCATCTTCCTATTATACACACATGCATTTCCAAACATTTGGACTACCTATGTTGCAAATGTATTATCTTTTCAATTTACACACGGCATCTATTGCACGTCTGTCCGTCCTGGGAGAGGGATCCCTCCTCTGTTGCTCTCCCTGAGGTTTCTCCCATTTTTCCCTTTAAACTGGGTTTTCTTCGGAAGTTTTTCCTTGTACGATGTGAGGGTCTAAGGACAGAGGGTGTCGTATTGTCATACTGATATTCTGTACACACTGTGAAGACCACTGAGACAAATGTAACATTTGTGATATTGGGCTATATAAATAAACATTGATTGATTGATTGATACTGGGTCCTGCGTGGAAGACAGGCCGTCAAGCATCATCAGAGGACTTGCACTCGATGCAGGAAGTGGAAAGGGAAGCCAGTGATACCGATTATGGCCGACTTGCCTTCTGCCTGTCTGCGGCTCCTCAAGCCTCCATTCTTCTCTACTGGGGTCGACTGTTTTGGGCCGTATACCGTCAAGGTAGGGCGGCGCAGTGAAAAACGGTGGGGAGTCATCTTTAAATGTCTCACCACTCGCTGTGTCCACCTAGATCTGCTTAATAGCATCGATGCAGATGCTTTCCTCTTGGCCTTGAGGCGATTCATCGCTCGGCGTGGCACCCCCTTTGAGATTCTCTCAGATCAGGGGACAAACTTCCGGGGAGCAGCTAGGGAGCTTGAGGAGGCGTTTGCTGGAATGATGCCCCAACTGCAAGAGGAACTTGCCAAGAAACAGATCAAGTTTCGCTTTAACCCTCCAGCATCTCCCCACTTTAGTGGTGCGTGGGAGCGCGAGATACAATCAGTCAAGAAGGCTCTACAAGTGGTGATCGGCACTCAGTCTCTCCAGGGAGAAGTCCTCCTTACCTTGTTAGTTGAGGTGGAAGGTATCTTAAATGCCAAACCCTTAGGCTATGTGTCATCAGACCTCACAGATCCAGATCCTGTGACGCCAAGCATGTTGCTGATGGGGCGGCGGGATGCCTCCCTTCAACAAATATCATACGCTACAGACACCCTCAGCAAGAGGCGGTGGCATCATTGTCAAATGATGGTTGACCACTTCTGGGTGCAGTTAATCGGAAGCTACTTGCCATCCCTTCAAGTCCGCCAGAAGTGGCGGCAGCACACTGATGGTCTTCTTCAAGGTACTGTCGTGATGATAGATGATCCTCAGCTTCCACGTGCCCACTGGCCAGTGGGGAAGGTCGTCAAGCTGAAGGCCAGTGCTGATGGATGCATCCGGTCGGCTGAGGTTCAAGTCGGGGACAGGATGTACCTGCGACCCGTGGCACGCCTTGTGCAGTTACCCGCTTTATCGGACGACGATGCTGATCCAGGGACTTCCGCTACACCTTAGGGAATTTATTCTGTTTTACATAATAGCTATGCTACTCTGGGGGTGGCTGTTGTAAATTCCCCTTGTTTTCCTTAGTCTGTGTTGTATCGTTTGTGTTTTTTGGTCGGGCACATTTGGGGACAGCTGGAGTGGGCAGCTGCGGGTCCTCGAGCGGTTTGTTTACCATGTGCGTGAGTGAAGAAAATGATGCAATCATTCTACATGCATTCATGATTCAATACTGCTATAGCTGTTTTAAGAAGCATTCAAGCTAATTAAAGTCCAAAGACTGTATTCCTTGTCTCTGTGTGAACTCTCTAAACGGAGTGCTGTTTCTGGATGAAGCGGCTCCGGCGCAAACATCGCACAACATAAGATTCCCCAATACTATGACTTGTCTATATTGTATCAAATAAGCATGTAGTATGGGATTATGTGCAGCTATATCTAATCAAAAATGAGTGACCATGAAAAATGTAAGTAGTTAAAAGTGCTTACATAGTATTTGATCTCTGAGTAGCTTCCCTCATTTAACACCAGTTGGGCGTCAGGATTTACATGGACCCCTATGAGCGCCCACTCCCCGTTGGTTTTCGAAACCTTTAGGGACTCTTCCAGGATCTCTTCAGATGAAGAGCCTTGAACCATCCTGATGTCTGTATCTTGAATAACATTAAAGGGAAAGTTTTAGTTTTTAGTAGTTTTTATCTCTCCACACATTGAGATATTTGGACCCTTTAAAAGGACTTTACACAGTTTAAATTGTATAATTTGTGATTGTGTCAACAACAAATCTGATATTTTGTGTAACCTTGTGTCACACACATTTCTTTATCAAAACGTTAAGGTAAAAATAAGTTAACCTACAGTAAACAACCACAGTGACTACTTATACATTTTGTATTTTATGCTTTAGTGATGTTTGAAAAAAGTAATGCAGTTTAAAAAAAATGTTTTTGAACAACTGTGTTTAATGTTTAAGCAGGCTTACTAAAGTGTAGATAGGATCCAAAGGTCAGTGAGCAGTTTTGGATATCAAAGGGGAAACTGTAGATATTCAATATGCAGGAGCTGATCACTGCGATCGGTTTATCATCAAATACATGACCTGTGTTGTTGATGTAGACATAGGGAGTTTTGTGAGATTTGTCCTCAGTCATGCTGTAAAAGAATATAAAAAAACATTTTATATATTAGGAAATAAACATAATACATTTTATGAGGAGAGAGGAATACAAGGAAAAGACGGTTAATATCCCTCTCCCACAGCCCACTCTTGTCATTGCTTATTTACATTTGTATTTAATGTTGTCCTCTGAGAACTTTAACAAATGTTTTTGGGAAACTGTCTTCTTAGCTTACAACTCTGTAATGTGGATGTCTGGGATCCAAAGCTTCTCTCGTGGGACAGAGACTCTTGAGGTTCCACATTCCTTGTCATCCCAGCTCAGTCCCTCTATATTCCACTCCTGCATAAAACAGATCAACGTCCAATTGAGGTACAGCTTGAAAAATGACTTTTTTATATTTATGTGTCACTACTCACTACCTAAATTCACTACAACAACGTTTGGTCCAAAACACCATTATATCATTATTTAAGTAAAATAAAAATAAATCAAGACTTTTGACATATCAAATCAACTTTAACTGAAGTTTATTCCAGTTATGTAATTTTAAACTATTAGGCATAAAGTGTATTACAGTAACTTGATAAGCCATTCACATATTATTTTTGAGTGTTTAGAGAAATCCAACACCAGACTTTTACCCCTCAGTGGTATTCAAAAAGATACACCTCCAAATCTGCGGTAATGCAATCATAATAATTAAAAATAATTGCAACAATAGCATACAAAATCAATGTAGTGGATTTAAATAGTCCAATACTTAGTTGATGCTTGTTTCAGTTTTCTAAGAACTTACCAGAACTTGCCATATGAGTGTTGTCAGTGTTTGGGATTTTTCCTCCTGCAGGTGAGAAAAGGTTATAAGTCAATTAGCCGTTGATGATTTATAAGAAAACGTTGAAAATTGAAAACGTTTTTCAGCAAAGGCATGAAAAGACTTACCACTCCTATTATTCCCACCACAGTGATACTAATGGTTATGTTAAGTGGACTTGAAAAGCTATTAACAGGTCGCAGTAGTTTTTTAGGGAATAGATCCTTCTCAAGTTCACCAAACAAGGATTCAGGTGTAGGTCTGGTGCAGTTCAATGCTGCTGCAAAACCTGAGTTTAAACAGAAAGCATAATTTGTGATAAAGCTCAAATACAGGCACAGTCCCAGTTTTTTGTAATGGTTTGGACATCAAAGCATAGCAGATATTTCTTTGTTTGCTGTATACGGTAAAGGTATACTAAGTGGATTGTGTTCAGGCTATTTTATTATTGGAAAAACAAAAGGGCTGTTTTTGCGATATTAATGTCCAAATCCCAAAGTGGGAGCACTGATGGGTGCTGCGTCCTGAAACAGGGCTTCAATATAAACGTCCGACATAAAGACTCCTCACCCCTTCTTAAAATGGAGTATAACAAAATAATTAACATGTGACATGATTAATCTGATATTTATTTTGAAATTCACAACATTTATATTATTTAGAAGACAATACATTTATTGAATTTAACTTTAGTTTCTAATTAAGTATTTACTGACAACAAACATAAGAGTACATTTTTAAATGAATCCTTATCATGTTATGTATTTAAAAAAAGTTCCCAATGTACCATGAGGACCAGATGTAACTGAAGTGCACCTTTTAAATTTAACAGATTGTTTTCTTTGCCAATTTTGTTAGTCAATGTGTCTTACCGTGAAGCAGCATGAAACAGATAAAGATGAGCTCAACAGAATTAATTTCTGTCATCTTCCGTCAAGGTTACGCCGTTATCTTGAGAAATGCCTCACATTACAAGACAAAAGTCATCAGTGTGCTCCTTCAAATGAGGACTTTTTGGTGGATCAATATGATTTTAGAAGTAATTCCATTAAGTGTGTCTCCTCCTCCAGAGGCAAATATTGACTGTAGAATTTGATGTATCAGCACGAGCTACTGGAGGCTAAGCCCTATAGTGTACTCCTAGTTGTTTCAGGGAGCCTTGTCTGATGCTTTTGCATAATGAATGTTTGGATTGTACAACAGGTTTTTAAATCATCTTCTTGTGAACTTTAATTAGATGTCAATATGTTTTCCTTTCAACTGAAACCAAGGCAAAAAAAACAGCACTGTATACACAACTATGCTTTTATTAGTTATTGAATGGTTTTGTATGTAACCATAGACATCATTTGCTCAAGACTCAGAGAAAGCTGAGGGTCATGGGAATGCAATTAGGCTTGCAGACTGACATTGCCATCTCCAGAACCATGATGCTAGCAGGACTCAACACACCCAAATTACATTGAATCCTCATTAATTAAATGGTGCTAAAGCATTAAGAAATAACTTGTCTTATAGTGCTATTATTTTCAAGTTTGGGTCCATACGTTTTAGAGGAAAGCCCTATGCTCAGACTGAATGACCAAATAATTACTACTCCATTTCATTTATTCCTGGTAGGTGATAGATTTGGTTTGTGACAACCAAATATAAGCAACTGAAGTCATTTTTAATAACAATAACGCTTTGTTAGGCAGTGTACAGTTACCATGGTTTAAACCCATACATTCACATAAAACTAGATTCAAAAATTGAGAGGACATTATGTTTAAGCATGTATTGTTCATTTCATTTAGGTATTTAGACAAAGATATCTGCTGAAATAAGAAAATTAGTCAAAACGATTATATTTCTTCCACCAACTCCATAGCTGTTCTGTGTAAAGATGTCTTAGAGGATGTTACAAATGCTGAGGATTTGTTCAAGATAAAAAGCTGAGGCAAAATAAGATTTATTGAGGACAACAACTTATCTTTATATGGAAACAAAAATCAAAAGTCAAAATGTCACCTCATTGTAAGCAGTCTGTTTGATCCCATGAGATCATTGTTGCCTGTCAAAGATAAAAGGAAGGAAAGAGACTGGGTCTACAGATTTATTTGCAGCCTTTTATTGTTGTCATATTATCGTATATAACAAACATGCACTCTTTCATAGTTTCGCTTAGCATAAAAGTTGAATATTAGAGGTCTGATAATTGTACCCTGTGGGACTCCGATTAGATTTATGAACAACTTATGTTCAAGATCAAAGTATTTATTATTTAGTTTTTTAAAAATAACTTCAGGACACAAAGTGAAACACAAACATCACATATTGTTCTGAAATCTAGTTACACAGATTGCTTTTAAAATGATTACTTAGACACACTTTGAACCGTCCCTGAATAGATCACTTAGGTCTGGCTGATCCAGACACACCACATGCAGATGATGACCATCGCATAACATGAAATGAGCAGCAGATAGACGCGGAAGAGCAAAAAGTCAAGGACGTATCCTACTTGGCACCACTGGTCCGTCAGCTCGTTCTCCTTCTGCAGCGAGATGAGATGGGCACGAAGGTCTCCCATATATTGACAGATCTGTTTCAGTTCAGGCATAGAAGCAGCACCTGGCAGAAGAGCAGTGACAGAAGGAATCTGGGTCTACATCCAGTGAATGCCAGCGGTAACTGTTAAAACTGACAACTTTAGCACATGCATGACTAAATTAGAACAATAGGAAATATCAGCATATCTGACCTAATGGTGAATTAAAGGCTGCTTACCATGTCAAACTTAAAATACCCCCCAAAAAACAACTTATGTTGAGAATAAAATTACATTTGACTTACTAACCAAATAACATAAAGCAAACAAAAATGCCTCACATGTAAGAGACTAATTAAATCACAGAAGAAGCTAAATTGTGTAATTATAGTTATATTTCATTGCCTGACATAAATCGATTAATTGTTTTTCATAGATTACAGCTTGTATTTCTTATTGGTCAAGCCAGTTGGCAATAGTAACAGCGAAGTAGTATTTGTAATGGACAGAGTTCGATTACCTTCGTTGGTGTTTGGGTGCGTGGCAGGTGTCTGGATGGCTGGTTGGATGTTCCATGACTCCGAGTTGCTATTTGAACTTTGAGGTTTGTCTTCCTGTGGTTCAGAGGGCGGCTGGACGTCCTCTGGCCATTTGTAGCAGATAAGGTTGGCTATGTGTTTGAGGACAACCACTCTCACCCAGTTTGGGACTTCTTTAGATTTCATGGAGCTGTGGTGGAGGACATTGGTAATGATGACCGTCTCCAGTAGACTGATGACCATGAGGGCCAGACACACCGAGAAATAGATACCTAGATTAAAGGAGAGATTGAGAGATCAAAGGATGCATATTAAATATGTCACATATACAAAATGTATTTCCTCAGTAGCAGAAGGCAGCAAAAATACATCTGTCCATCAGTACAGTTACTTTGTACAGTGATTTATTTTAGAGAGTATCCCTCTTATATTAGGCAAGGGACCCGTTGATGCTATCTTAATACAGCCATTGGCCACTGAAAAAGCTTCAATCAACCCCATTACACTGTATGTTTTTAACTCTCAACATCATCCCGAAAGCAGAATTTAGGAAATGTAAAAAATATACAATTATATTACATTTCATAAAATATGTAATGACCGTTATGATAAAAATATTAAAATATGTTAAAACTCAGAAACTCTGCTAGATCCAATACTTACATTTCAATTCCTTTCAGTTTATATCTCTGTGTTAATTATCTGATAAACACTCAACAAGACAGCTGTGTAGTTTTGAAAAAAGCAAGGGGGGGAACTCAAAACTGCATTGATTAACTTTTGCCACTTAGGGGCAAATTACATAAACGTATTGAAACCATTTAAGAAAATAGATAGGTGGTGGTTGGAATCAGCTACTTCATTATCATGATGTTGGTGATGGTAAACCTATAACCCAGGCTATGAGAATGCTCAGGTTACATCACAACCTCTGACCTATGATGGGCGTGCCGTTGGCTGTGCTGGGCAGCAGGTCGTTCATGATGAGCAGGAAGACGGTGTAGCCCAGGATGAGGGTCATCTTGAAGGAGGCGCGATCCACACTGTGCGGGGGCAGGTAGAAGGACATGATGTCGATGAGCATGAGGAAGGAGCTGGGGATCAGCAGGTTGACCACGTAGAGGACCGGCCGCCGCTTTATGATCACCTAGTAAACAAGGCGCAGTTTAAAGAATCACCTTTACATGTGTTGGACATCAACAACATTTTTTTCCAAAACATGGTACGTTATCTGTCATAACATATAATGAAACTGACTTATCTTAGGAAAATATGCATTCGGAAGGAACATGTTATAATGACAATATGTGTACGTTAATCTTGAGTAACAGTTTTATTTTTGCTTTTTTAATTATGTGTTAAACCTGCAATAACGGATTTGACCACTCAGGGGCAGCCCAATCAAGTTGTAAATACAGCATTGACTTATAGGTATATATTCTCTCATTGTCCTTCTCTACTGATATTGAGCATGTGTGGTGTTTGTTGCTTGGTGTTTGGAGGTTTGGGGTTATTTTTTATCTACATATTTGTACCTCCTGATCGCCTCTTGTGCTGCTTTAATCCTGTACAACCTTACTATCATTGTGTTCCACTCTTTATGACTGCACTCACCCAGATGGTAATGATGTCCCACTGGTCGATCCCAAACGTGAGGATGGATGTCTCTCCCAGGATGTCTACTAGCTCCCACTCTCCGCTGGCTTCCAGGTAGCGCTTTGAATTTCCAGACATTTCCTCAAAGGTCAGAGCTGGACCCAACCTCACATCCCTTACTGTGAAAGATAATAAACAATGAGAGAGGGAAAACTAGTCAAATATAGCACAATCCAAGTTAATCTATATAAATCATTTATCAGTTACTCTTGCAAACTACTTGACCTATGTGCCTAATATTGTATGTGCTCATTTAGGACCGTATGTCCAATGACGCCTCGTGGTTGCCGTGATTCACACTTTTTGGAAAGAATATATAAAATTAACAAAAAGACCAGATGAGTTTGTGATTGTGTACATTTTAGAACGTTTTTTCTTACTAGTATGCATGTAGGAGCCAAATGTAAATGAGCAATTCTGCACATCAAAAGGAAAACTGAAGATCTCCAGGTTGCAGGATGAGACGAGCCGAAGCATCCTGTCCCAGCGGATGTGACCGGTGTGGTTGACGTAGACGTAAGGACACGCTTGGGAAACATCGTCATCCACACTGGAAGGGATAAAAGACACAGTTGAAGTAAAAGGACAAAGGTATAATTTCTTAAGGAAACAAAATCACAAACAAAACACTTTCACAGTTCATTCCACTTCTCTGCTCTCTCAGCTTTGCAAGCTGTCTCGTCAGATATGTTTTCAATAGATAAATAATCACACTAACAACTAAATTAGATGGTCATATCCCACACTTGCCTGAGCAGGATCCACTAATCCACCTCCTTCCCCCTACTTTCTAGTTCTGAAAAAACTGTGAACAATATGGTCGGTCCTGCATCTATACCCTGAACCGTCACAAGGTGGTATGTTTTTTCAACACAGAGGAGGCAAACCTGTGGCCATCTTTTGACCAATAGTAGACCTATTTGCATTTATGGAACATTTCTCCGATGGCTATGGTATCATATTAAAGATGAGCAATTCTTCCCCCCATGGGCATTTCCCCACCCATAGCCTTTGGGATGAGCCTGATGTACGTGCTGCCACACAAGGGAGCAATGATGCAGCTGGTGCACAAGATCACGACAGAGCAGTTTTCATTTTAGTATCACCTGATTGTGAGTGAGCAGGCTTGTTTCCGGCCCTATTTCAGATGGGACCTGAAGGTCTTTGTCAGCTTCAAGATGTGCAAGAAACTCTGGTCCAGGCAGGAAGCGGGATATTTTCCCATCAAGATCTGTCTCTTGGTTGCAGCTGAATAGTGGGCTATAATTACAATAATATTTACAGTTCTGACTTTTTCCATTGGAAACCTATGATCTCCAGTCTGTTCCAAGTGCACAACACCAAAAGCAAACACTCTATATGCTGACTGTACAGACTGTGTCAAAATGATGTTTCCTTGGCCTTGTACCCACAACTATAACCAGTATAACCTCCTAGTTTATTTAGGCTTTTTTATCACCGCCCTTAATAAAAAAATTGCAGAGATTGTTTGCCGTAAAAAGCAACATAATATTTTTATCATCATTTTTTCTTTTTCCTAGGATGTAGTTCAGAAATGTTGAAGTTTATTATGAGCCATACAGTTTGTGACAAAACCCTGAAGGAACCATACATAACAAACTATGTACAGCTGGTTAACTTACAACTCATAAACAATGATGTCTGGAGACCAGAGCTGCGCTGCGGGGAGAGAAATCTTGGTGACGCCGTCACACTCATCAGGGTCCCAAACCAGAAACTCATGTCTCCAGTACTGCAGCGAAATAAAATGAGTCAGAAAAGGTTTTTTTGCCTTGACATTTCATAATGTCTGTATGTGATCCTTCTGTTGTTACATGCACATGGTACATCAGATTACATTTCATTTTTGACAGTGTATTATGTCTTTCCATGCTACATACCTGTCTCAGCCACAAGAAGGTAGTGAGTATTTGGGTTTTCTCATTCTGAAATGTAATAATCATTAGTTAATGTGAAGTTCTAATGCAATGATTTACAGCAATTCACATGATTTTGATAGTATCAAAATGTATTATCAATTGCAGAGATAGATCTTTGCAAAAATTAAGTTCCCTCTCTCTACAATAATGAAGGTTCTCTAAGAGCTTCTTTAATCTGGATTTAGATTGGAAGGATGGATTTCTCTGATCCGCTCACGGACAAACTCACCACCCCCAGCACAGCATACAGGGTGAAGGAGATGTTACTTATGGTGGGGTTGCTGAGGTTCACTGCTGGCCTGAAGGACTTCAGGTCAAACACAGCCAGCATGGACTCATGGGTCGGACCGCTGTGTCCCTCTTTGCAGGTCAGTTTACCACAACATAAAGACACTAACCAGAGAGAGGCTGTTTATAAAAATAGTTTACTCAACATAATATTATTGCAAACATAAATAAGATAAGATGAAAATAACATTTTAGACTTGAAAAAACGAGCTTTGTTTGAACATAATTGTATATTCATATTATAATATTAATTTGAGTAAAACTAAAGGACAAAATACATCACAATGACATTCTTATATTAAAATGTGTATAATATAGCTTAATGACTCAAAATTATTTGTTCTACTATTGAATGATTACAAATGGTAAATAAAGTGGATAGATGAATGATAGATAAGTGTTTTTCTCCATTTGTACATTCTCATATCCAAGCAATTATAATTTACTTGGGCAAAACATAAAATATGACATCTATATCATTGCATTGTAGGATCATTTAGACTTGAAACATGCAGGATGAACTAGAAAGAATGTTTTCTGTTGCAGAGCTAAACATGCGTCACTCATCATGAACAATAAAGTAGTAAATAGAAATAGGTCATCATTACCTGCAATGAAGAGTGAAGCTGAGATTATGCTGATTCTCTTCAGAGATGGATTCATGCTCGAAGTTTTTGATGAACTAAATATCCTCCACAACCAACAATCTGACCAGGGGTAAGCTAAAAGCTCCTATAGGCTGTTCAAATGCACAGACACTTGTTTTTTGGCACCTAGCAGGACATTGAAATGACTAACAATAATTCCCTTGAGACTAACTGTTAACAACACCCACTACATGCCTTACTAAGTTAGGCCCTTAACTTTTGGACAACCCTTTTGTACCCAAATGCTTACTGAGTTCTCGTAATGTCATCAGTTTTGTCCCCATAACATGAGTAATAAAAACAGAAGTACAATATCAAAGATATACCAAACAAAATATAACTTTTGTGTTGTGGAGATTGTGGACATATTTTCTTTTACTAACTTATATATAATATATTGCAGACTCAAGCACATACTGATTTCGCTATCCTTCTGAGGACAGTCAGTCTTAATGGACAAACCTTATTAGAAAATAACAGTGAATTACAGTATGTGCAGATGGATCATAAACACTCTGAATAACATAAGACGTGTTGTTCCACACCTCCAGTAAGCATTGAACCATTTTATTTTTCAACACCTCCACCTGTGAAAGTTCAAATCTGTTCCAGACTCAAGTCGTAGGCTACCAGGTGCTTAATTAAGGTTTTACACTTGTCTAGAAAGTTGAGTGGAGGAACACATTTATTTCAATTCGTTTATGCTAATTATTCATTTTCGAAATTGCAGGGTTTGAAATGGTGACCGTGCGGTTTTCATATGACCTGTAGTCTGAGATTTCACCCGCCCCAAAACAGCAGTTCCCTGACCAGGAATCGAACCCGGGCCGCGGCGGTGAGAGTGCCAGTGGCGCCAGCAGGGGGGGCCAGGGGGGGCCATGGCCATCCTGATATATTTGTTATATAAATATATTGTATATGTGTTCTCTCAAAGGTTAGTCCGCCTTCGTAGCTCTACTACAGGATTAGGGTAGAAACTATTCATGAATTATTTAACAACATGCTTTATGACATTACACACTTAATATTGATCCATTTTATTTTGTTTTCTCTTGTATTTTCTTCCCAACATCTTGAACTTTAAAGTTTGTTATCAATGGAAGTTAAATCAAGCTTTAAACAGATCCTCTTTCTTTTTTATTTTACTGATTAAGTAGGCTACAGACTATTATAAGATCCTATACTTTCTTTCTTACCGTGAAGTAGTGAAAAACAGATGAAAATAAACATCTTTACATCTGCCATCACGTCGGTGTCCCATCAACTTAAAGCCAAATGTCAACGGTATAAACAAATTGTGTACCTTTCTTCTGATTGGCTTAACTCAACTCACAGTTTTTCCTTATGAAAGTATAACATGCTTGTTTTCTTTACATTGCATTACCATGTTACAATGGTGAGATTGTGTGGATATATTCCAATCATCTGTTTTGAAACTCTAGCTCATCACTCATATTCAGTCATTTATCTGAATATAAGAAGCAAACCAAAAAGGACACACACAAGGTGAAAGACCATGGCCGCTCCTTTATTACTGTTGAGATGCATGTTTTCAATGAAGCCAAGAACCTTTAAGACACATGTTAAGTTTGGAAGATACCTTGAGGTTAGAGTCTTTACTGTAAGTCCAATAGTTTGTAAGTGTATGCAAATCATTGTTGAAAGAGAAGAGTCAACAGGAGTTTCAGAAACTCTCGGATATTTGTTTCAGAGACAAGACCATTTTCAACAAAAGAAAATACATGACAAAACATTCAAATGTATTTTAAAAGGGGTACAAAATGTACAAAGCTTCTTTCAAAAGCTCTTCGAAGTATATTGACAAGGAATAACAGAAATCATGTTTTTTATCGACCAACAAAGCATGATAACAAATAATAGTTCAGAATCCCCCAAAATATGAAAAAAGCGAACTCAGAATATGTTTCATGATTTCACCCAGATTATGATCATGGTAACGAAGCTGACTGATATGAAGAGGATGTAGAGGCCGAACAGCAGGCGGTCTATTATGGATCCCACCTGGATCCACTCCTGCGAGGTCTGGCTTCTTCCCTGCTGCTGCTGCTGCACCTGGAGGCGGATGGCCTGGAGGTCCTTACCCAGGCTCCTCAGCTCCTGAAGGGCCTTGTCGTTATTCAGCTGTCCCTTCTGTTTTGGAGCCTCGCTGTCCGCTGCCACCACAGAGAAGACTTTCATTTCTGTTGCAGAGGAGATGAGGTGATGGAAATTGTGATTATTTATGTGTTTTTCTGCATGCTGACTTCAAGAAATGTTTCACCTTACACCTACCTTGTGTGGCAGGATTCTGGATGACTGTGTCCTCTAGATCTCTGGGCTTTGGAGGAAGCCTAACCAGGCGACCCAGGATTTGAAGAACCAAGACTTGGAGCCAGCGAGGGACTGGAGAGTAGTAAGCGGAGCCACACAGCAGGTTGGTGATGATGATAGTCTCCATTAGACTACTCATCATAAGAGCCAGACACAGCCCCAGGAACACATCTGGGATATTTATAATAAAATCCAAGTTAAGTCCAGGCAGGAAAATGCAAGATTAAGGCCATTGACATGACGTTTATCACCTTTTATGTCTCTAAAATGTGCAAATGTGCCAGTGAACAGTTGCTGTTTACTCATTTGATCTCCACTTACACCCAATGGAACAATTTGGTTCTGGCTTCTACTTGCTCCACTATGTTCACTAACCAGTTGCTAACTGCAGTTGTTTGGTGCTAGTGTACAGTTGTTTTTCAGAGCTTTTACAGTAAAATATGATAATGACGAAAATAAAAAAACAAAAACAAACAAAGAACCAAAATATCCTACTTGCAAAAACCTAAACATGGACTGGGGAGCATTACCTTTACTCAGTTACCATAATACTGTAATAATTAACTCGTTTTTGAATTGTGTGTTCTTGCACAAGTAGAACATTACTGACAACTGTCTTATGAGAGGAATAGTGTTTCCAGTGGTGGGCAGCAGGTCGTTCATCATGAGCAGGAAGACAGTGTATCCCAGGATGAGGGTCACCTTGAACATGGAACGGTCCACAGTCTGGGGGGGCAGCAGGAAGCTGAAGAGGTCCACTGTGATGAGAAAGCAGCTGGGGATCAGCAGGTTCACCACATAGAGGGTGGCCCGGCGCCTCACTGTCACCTGTAGCAGTGTATACCACATTTCTCAAGTTATATAACAGTACAGCTGTAATCAACTGCTAAATTCAATTATGACATTAAATCTCAGTTAAAGTTTTCTACATTTTAACAGCATAAAAATAGGATAAAACTCACATTTGTAGCATTTGGATACAGTATAATGGTTTGGTTTAACTGACTACTGCATATGTTCATATTACTGTGTATGATAATGGTACATGCATACATCCATATGCTGTGGTGCATTCATGTTTCATCATTTTTTTACCCTTAAGCTTAACATTATTTGTATATATCATAAGATATTTGGTGACTAAAATAGTCTAGACTTTTCAACTATTACATCTTACTCTTAGCTTTCATGCTGTGTAAATAAGATAAAGCATTACAATAAGGTGAAAGTCAACAGTATGTTCTTACAAAGAAGCAAATCTCTTGGTACAATTTGTCACCCCCAGCTGGTAGAGTGATGGTCTGCACTGTGAGACCAATAAGTTCCCACTCACCCATGGTTGTCATCACTTTTTTTGATTGGTATAAAATATCCTCTACAGAGGTAAAGATGTCCATCTGCAGAACAGCCTCTGAGCGGAAAAAATGATTGAGTCAATGCTTTTGTGAGACCTTATACATACTGTATATGATGTCAATAATAACTAAATATCTTCTACTTACTACGGTGTAAATAGGAGTTGAAGCT
Organism: Pseudochaenichthys georgianus; assembly: GCF_902827115.2. Lineage (NCBI taxonomy): Eukaryota > Metazoa > Chordata > Actinopteri > Perciformes > Channichthyidae > Pseudochaenichthys > Pseudochaenichthys georgianus. The sequence goes on from NC_047506.1 coordinate 14,992,209, forward strand.
TAAACTGCAGTTCTGGACGTCAAATGGAAACGTGTAGATATCGAGTCTGCAGGAGCTGATCACTCTGATCGGATGTGAATCCAGCATGAAGCCATTCGAATACAGATAACTGTAGGGCACGAATGGAGCTGAATTCTTCTCCATACTGCAGGACAGGAAAAGACAAAAGACAGTAAATATCAACGGTAATATCTACCTTCTGTGTACGAATACAAAATGCTTAAATATATACTCCAAACAAAAAATATAAATACAGCTTTTAGTGAATTAGTCAATCCACAGCTAATGCTGCTCTTACAATTCATTGATGACCACGTCTGGTACCCAGAACTAACTAGTTAGGTCTGTAATTGGAAATATTACAGCTTTTTAAGATGTTACCAGCTGGTGACATTTTAAAATATCTTGTACTCCCATTGAAACAACATTAATAAAGAGCAGTATTATTTGTTGGTGTAATTGGACAATAATAGGTTAGAGTATTTGTTTTTGGTAGTTTAAGTCCTGTAGTATCTAGTGGTCTGTTGCTTGATAAATAAGGATGTTTATTGTAGAATACTTACCATATCTTGCCAGATATACGTTTTAAGAACTTGAGCCTTTTCATCCTGAAGAAGAACAAACAATCCGTCATACAGTATTTATGGTCTGAAAATGAAGTGAGGCCAGGTTTATAGTGTCCCTTACCAAGCCCAAAATGCCAAACAGGACAAAGCCAATGCTGACGTTGGTGGGAGTTGAAATATTCATGGTAGGTCGAATTTCGTTTAGCTTGAAGACCGGTTGGAGAGCCTCCAGCAGGGAAGGTGTGTCGGGTCGAGAGCAGTTCTGCATGATGGAACTACACGGAGCTACTGAAATAAAGAAATCTGTCATTATGATTATCAAATCACATTAACTGCACGTACTAGTAGCAAGTAAAGGCATTTCCCAAACGTATTAATGATTCAAATATAAAAAATAAATGGTATAGTTTCTTGATGAACCCATTATTAGGGGAGGAGCTGTACTTACCATGCATGAGCACAGAGATGAAGATTAATAGAACCTTAGAAGGCTTGACTTTCAGCGGGCAGCGCTAAAAACATTAACATTGGGTCAAAAGCCATTGTTAGTTTGAGTGATGTGCGGGTGGTTTCGGCTATTTTGTTTCACATTTTAGGTGAAAAATACAGACTTGAACAGACTCTAGAAAAGTGAAAATGAAATATGTATAATTGTGTTTGTAAGTGTGGGTGCACTTTAAGAAGCCACGTGAATTTGTTTAAAATGTGGCATGTCTGAAAGCTCTGAATCCCATCAGTAGGAAACCCTCCGAAAATATCCAGATTCAAATAACTATATTTAAAAAATAAAAAAGGGACATTTTGAGTATCAAGGTTGTCAACATGAGAAAACAATGAACATGTTTCAGTTTGATTTACATTTAAATGTGATCAACAGCACACCAGGGTTATGTTTGGGCAAATAATCTTACCCTCCTGCTCATACATAATAAATAACATCTATTTACCTACAAAGAAATAATAGATAAGAATACAAAAATAGTGAAAAAAGTGAAACCATGTTTTTTATGTATAGTTTGAATACAACATTCACTATATTGCAGAAATGATGGCCGTGCATACTAGTCTCAGTCCCTTGGTTGTAAGGGATATCTAGATACAATACTATTCAGTGATATTAGGACAGCAAAGCTTCCAACCCTAACCCTAACCCTAACCTCATCCAAAACCTTCAGCATGATTGTGAGCCATCAGTGCCTGACCTATCACTGCAGCTATGTTCAAAGTCTTGTGATTGGATGTCCATAGTAATAGAATATAGGATGCAATACTGGCATTACAATTAATGAATAAATAGGAAAACAATTTGAACATGCTTATTATGTTTGAAATAAATGTCAATTGAAAGCTGAATGAAATTTTTTTCAAGTAATTTTATTTCTTTCACAAGGATTTCCAATGATTTTAGAATGGCACAATGAATGCAATTATATGAATCAAATATAACGAATGCAGATACAACCGCTTAAAATGCTAAGAACTACTATATAAATGGGATAAAGTAAATATAATATCCGGTAGTGATGGTTTGACCATAGGTTATGAGTAAAAGTAAGACAATAGATTAAGAATATGTTTAATATATTGTTACCAAACAAAACAATACAATTATCAAAGTGATTATTACTCGACAACTGTTTCAGTCATGAATGTTGCCCCTTTCAACAGACAGCCATTGTCTATGGGCTGTATGAGTTCCCCCAGATTATGATGATGGTAACGAAGCTGACTGATATGAAGAGGATGTAGAGGCCGAACAGCAGGCGGTCTATGATGAAACCCACCTGGATCCACTCCTGCGAGCTCTGGCTTCCTTCCTGCTGCTGCACCTGGAGGCGGATGGCCTGGAGGTCCCTACCCAGGCTCCTGAGCTCCTGAAGGGCCTTGTCCTCCAGCGCTGGCCCCTTCTCTTCTGGAGGCCCGTCAGCTTTCTGCTGTGTTGCCTCAGCGTAGGGTTTCATGCCTAGTTTTGAAAGAAACAATTATTAAATTCACTTCTTCTAAGTGGTGTGTGTGTATAAACAACATCCATCTTAATTACTCTGTACTAGTCATTTTATGAAATGTACATATATGTACATTGCCTTTTTATGCTGCTGCAACGCAAACATGTCCCAAATTGGGATCAATAAAGTGCTTCTGATCTAATCTTATCTAAATCTTAAAAGCCTATATTTCGTACAGAATGTACTCTTTTCTTTAGTCTTCTGAGGCAGGCAAACCAGACAGCCCAGAATTTCCAGAACAAACACTCGGACCCAGCGAGGGACGGGAGAGAAGTTGGCCGAGCCACACAGCAGGTTGGTGATGAGGACAGTCTCCAGCAGACTGGTCACCATCAGAGCCAGGCAGAGGGAGAAGAACACATCTGGCAGAGAGAGGCAGGAAACAGGTTGGCACTCACTCAATACCAGAGATGGCAGAAGTACACACATCCTTTACTCAAGTAGAAGTACAGTGTTTAAAAATACTGTAGAAGTACTGACTAAACTTCTTTACTCAAGTAAAAGTAAAGAAGTATGGGCTTCGAAATGTACTTAAGTAAAAAGTATCCATAACTACCAACTGTTTTAAAGAGTAACTGACCTCACTTTATATTAATAGAACAATCACGTCATTCTTAGCTAATGAATGTTTCGATTCTGAACAAAAGGACAACGTTTTCATTGGTCCCTTTTCTTTAGAGAAGACCAGGAAAGGATGATGGATACACGGATCGTGTTAAAATCAATAGGCATGCAATGTATCTAAATAATAATGATCACGCCATCAAACGCAGATTAAAACTAAAGTAACAAGCCTGTTTTGAAAATGTAAGAAGTAAAAGTACAGGTATTTCTGTTAAAAATGTAAGAAGTAAAAGTAAAAAGTCATCAGAAAAATAAGTAGTGGAGTGAAGTAAAAATGTACTTAAGTACAGTAACAAAGTATTTGTACTCCACTACTTCCCACCTCTGCTCAACACTGTTTAACAGGTGGACAGCTGTTTATACTGGTCAAACATTAATATTTTAACAGGGTTCAGTCAATACAATGAACACTGACTTATGAGAGGAATGGTGTTTCCGGTGATAGGCAGTAGGTTGTTCATGATGAGCAGGAAGACAGTGTATCCCAGGATGAGGGTCATCTTGAAGGAGGAACGGTCCACAGTCTGGGGGGGCAGCAGGAAGCTGAAGAGGTCCACTGTGATGAGGAAGCAGCTGGGGATCAGCAGGTTCACCACATACAGGGTGGCTCGACGCCTCACTCTGACCTGCAGATAGAAGAAACAAATCCTTTGGAACCTTTTCCATGCACTTTTAACATTTCTCTGAGCTTTTACATTCTTTTTCTGTCGTAACACAGTCCCCATACAGTATAATAACTGCAGCTACACAATGAATGATTTTAATGGGCCTTATATAAGGTGTGTTTGACAAATGAAAAACATTACAGGACAGAATGATGAAGCAAAGTAAAACATTTTTAAACATGCTTGCTTCAAAACCAAATATACACCTTTGAAATCTGAGACTGGAATTTAATTCAAGGCCAGGTTGTGAAAATGACACACACTTACATGAAATACAAGCTCATCAATGTAATTCCCCTCGATATCTCTGTGACTGTGATGGGAGGTGATATCCAGCAGCTCCCACTCTCCCGTGGTGGTCATCCAGCTTTTGGAGAGCTTGGTGATGTTTTCTGCATCCCTATCCAGGACAATCATTATGTCCTTAGCTGGTGAGAGAATACATCACAAATATATATAATCCTGTAAAGTTAAGGCCACACAATATACATTACATACATATATAAATGTATATTTTCTCTAAAGTAAATGTGGGTCTACTCTAGATTCTTTACATTTCATTGATGATTTTTATCAGTTAAGAAACACAAATGTGTACTTATAATCCTAACTCTGAGGTCACAGGGGTAACTTCATAACAAACTTTAAAAAGAAAAAACATGATTATGGAGTATATATTTAAGTTTGGTCGGTGGTCATGGTAAAAAAAAGCAAATGTGTTGTGAAGATGATGTTTGCACGTTCAACATTTAATTTGCTAGGGCTAACAACTATTTACTGCCTCTTATTTACATATGCATTTACATTTCTGGCATTCAACCTGGCATACAGAGTTATTTTAGGAAAGGAAATTAGACCTTTGGTGAAGTGACTTACCCAGGTGGATGTAGGAGTTGAAAGTCATAGTGCAGTTCTGTATATCGAAGGGAAAAGTGTAGATATCGAGGTTACAGGAACTGACCACTCTGATTGGTGAGGCATCGTGCACCCTACCATCGCTGTGCAGGTACACATACGGCACAAAGGGAGCTGTGTTTTCATCCATACTGCAAGACAGGAACAAGAAGAGCAGTTACGAGTCAAATGTCTGCAAAACAAGAGCATTGCACCTTATATTTCTGAACTTAAATGGGTGTGCCCTTGTCCCTAAAACCCACGAGAAGACAACATTTTAAAGTATTACATGTTAAGCATTAATCTGACCACACAACAATCTGTCAACTAGTTCTGGGAGATCTTTTTTTCACCACAATGAATGAACACATGCAGCCCTGCTGATGGAAATACCCCCTAGCACGCACCAAATGACTAAACAAATATAATCCTTAAATAAAATGCACTATTTATGGCTTTTGAGCGATGTTTGATAAAAGCTAAAGTTCCCAATTGTTTTGCGAAATGATTTGCTTGTCTGTAAAGGATGCATATATACTGTATACCCACAATTCATTGATGACAATATCTGGCACCCAAAACTTTTTCCTGGGAAGAGAAATCTTATCGGAGCCACACTGCTTTGGATCCCAGCGGACAAACTCGTTCATCCACCACTAAATAAAAAAAGCGGTGTCAGTGCACAGATCTTGTATAATGTATGGTACATTCACATAATTCACTAACATATCCCATCATTATCCAGTCATTAATGATTAAGACGTAATGATGGATCATTGGAATACGTACAAAATCCTGCCAAAGGTAGGTAAGCAAGAGTTGACCCTTTTCATCCTGGAAGACAAGAAGAGATGGTTTAAGACCGAAGGTGTTGCTGTTTTAAGATATTTATTTGGGACCATTTAAATCCGAAAAGAAGTCTCAGTGGAGCCCAGAAAGAAGCGGTTTAAATCAGATTTGGTTGAAGAAAGAAGCAGTATAACAGATGATGTTGCTTTTATGGTGATTTATCAATACTAAATATACTGTATAATATACAATCATAAAGCTCATACTGGTATACAAATAACTTTTAAGTGATTTGCCTATACCATGTAAGTGAAGAGTTTAATTCTAAGACAAAAGCCACATTCAGATTGTAAATGATCCTTTACTAAGAGCTGAAACATACCACTCCTAGTATCCCATACATGGTGAAGGATATGTTGACGTTGGTGCAGGTGGTCAAGTTCATGACAGGTCGTATGGCGCTCAGGTTAAAGATTGGAGCCAGAGCCTCCAGCAGGGCGGGCTGGCTCGGTTCAGAGCAGTTTATCTGGATAGCACTATCCGCAGCTGAGAAGAAGATTAAAAAAGGAAAAGCTCTATAAAAAAAGTTTTTGGACTTTATAGATCTGCATGTCACTAGAATAATGTGTAAGAAGATTGCCTGAGCTTTAATTCACAATAATCACTGGGAATTCAATGGAATTTCTTTAAGAATATTAATAAAAAGTATAAAGGAATTTAAATCTTCCTGCATTTGGCAGACAACATTGCATACATACAACATAGTATAATTGTGCATGCAGTACACATTAACCTGCATTTTATCATTCCTTTGTGTTATTTGTTTTTAGATTTATTTTATGTAAGCAGGCCTATTACTTAAAATTGTGCTTTCCAAAAAAGCTCTTACCTGGTATCAGAATGAGAAACATGACCACAGTGGCCATGACTGATGGTGGAGGGAGACCCTAGAATATAAAAACAACAATTACATTAATTTGTCAATGTAAGTAACTAAAAGCACTAATTATAGATTTATATCAGATTTAACCAAATGCTGTATTTAACCTTAGAAAATAACACAGAAAACATACACAACATGTAAGGTTAGGAGATACTTTACCTTCAGTGTAGCCCCCTTAGGTGTCATGATGTCAAGAGTTGAATATTTATCTTTCTACAGTTGTCAGATGAAAGCACTTTTTACCGTATCACATGCCTGGAAATCACACAATAATAATAATAATAATTATCACACTGCTCTATGAGAACATTTGCTTTATTTGTCAATTGCATGAACAGGAGAGTCATATATAACTGTGAATAACCATTGTCAGAAAGCAAAGGCATACCCACCACTTACCACCAGAAAACTCACTTCAGCAAGACTAAATTCAGCGTTGGTGTCCAAGATATACAAACTGCCAAAGTAATCCAAGCGTGATGTGGACAAACCCCTGGCAAATGATGTGGGAAATGCAAGGCGGCTACTTTCCATGAAGGTGGTTTCATATAAAACAAACATAAACCACCGTTTATGTTTTGTACCACACGGTGTGACTTGAGGACGGTGAAGACTGACCACAGCGGCATCAGCGTCACACATGCTGGTTGTACGCAAATAAAGAGTGGAGGGCCTTTGAGAAACATGTGTCCTCTGGTGTCCTGCATGACAAACTATTTACATTTTTCATTACAGTATGTTGTCCGGTTGCAAACCAACCTTTCTTCTTTTTCTTTTTTCCATCACATTTTTTATTTATTTAAGCAGAAACACAGAAAAACATGGTACAAAACACATACATACCACGGGGAAAAAAACAACCTTTCTTTATATTATATTGCTCTACAGAATGTGATTTAAAAAAAAAAAAATGTTATTGTAACTAAATTGCTTCGAAATGTATAACATCCTTGAGGCTTTTCACCAACACCAGGCAGTATTCTTCTTTGATTAATCTTGTGTTAATGAAGTGTGAGGAAATGTGCTGTGTTATAGATAAAGTGCATCACTCACTTCGTGTTTGACACAGACACTTTACGACTGATACCATGCATAAAAAAGGACCTACTGTGTGCAAAATGTCCCTTTTTTTTTAATTATTATTTTTTTTTAACCCATAAGGGCCCACCGTGACACAGGTGTTACATGACATTTAAATGTTCTGGAAAGTTCCATCTATAGTTTTAGCCTTGTTTTTATCCCATGAAGTATCAGTGACACACCCTGAACAGTCTGGTGAGTCATGGGCCAGGTCATGTGATTTCGTGTTCCCATAACAACATGTCCAATATGTGTCAGACTAACACATGTGACAGAACTAACCACATTTCAAAAGCTTTTTTTGTTGTTGCTAAAGGTACAATTCAAGCCATTTAAGAATTAAAATGCTTACATAACATGTCCTTTATTAGATTTAACCTTTTGTGGAAACATTTCTTGATTAAGTTGATATGAAACAAATGAGATAAATATCGCTGTGACACTGATGTCACATCTGGACTTTAACTCTAAACGTTCACAGTAAACCTGGAGTGACAAATATGCACAATCAGAAATATTATTATGATCTGCTCAGTTAATTTAGCTGATTCAATAATGGTATTTTTAGTTAATATATTCTTTATTCTTCAATGTTCAAACTAATTTAAACAAAAAAATCATCCTCATTAATTAAGTTATAAATAAGAGTGGGGGGGGGGGGGGGGGGGAGTTACATAGAAATGTGTTCTATGTGTTCTATTTATGTCACGACTGGAGGGCATGGTAGACAGGAGGCAAATGCAGAAGGTTGGTTGAAAATCAAAAAATCCTTTAATTGCGTAACAGGCAACAAAGTAAAATCAGGCAAGGTAAAACATGAAATCCCTCAGAACAGAATCCTTCCAACGACTTCCAAACTCACAACAAGAAAAACAGAACTTAAATGCACACAACAAGACCAATCACACGAACAAGACACAGGTGGGGAGGGAGGAGAAAACATAGGGGCACCGCACAAGGTGAACACAATCGGGTAATCAAGCAGGAGGGAACACAGAGACAGGAAGCAACAGACAAGACGGGGGGGTGAACACTTTTCACAAATAAAACAGGAAAGCAGATCTTGACTGAGCAAAATAAAACAGGGAAAACTAATACGAATTATAACAATTTAGTCTAAATTGTCTTCCCCTTAATCTCCCCAAAAGTAGAAATGGGTCTGGGTTCTTATGGGTTAAACATTGTACTGTTTAAAGATTAGTTTACTGGTATTTTAGTGACTACTTTATAAAAACTGTACTTCAAGTGTCCAAATTCATTGACATGCTTATATCTTTCCTTTTTGTGCAATAATCATACATTACATTTAAAATCAGACAAAAGTATTTGAAAACAGAACACATTCACACCATTATTGTTTGTATATACTTCAATTATTCCCAACATTTCTGATTGTAAGAATGTTATTTTAATGCTTTGGAGAAGACAACTTCATATGTTAAGGACTTTTGACTCCCAAAAAGAATAAATATAAAAGCTTGCATGCACTTGACTATTGTTTATACTGTAAGTATGATAGAAGCAACCAACAATGACACGGCAAGAAAGGAGAGGAGATCAAATACAATTGATTCTTTACTAAAGTGTGTTACACAAAGCCTGAGACAAATATATTAATATTTCAAATTAAGAGCTTTGAGAGCAATAGCCTGCAATACAAGCCTCACAATGAGCAGGCTCATGGGGACTTTTGACTTCAAGGGTTTGATAAGGTGTTTGTGCTTCGCCCAGGTCTTCATGGTAGCATTTTATTCTTATCTTCTTCATCAGATTCTCCAGGAGGATGTCTATGTTTTCGGGGGTGATGGTGGGCTTCTCCATCGGAGCTGCGCTGCACTTCTTGCAGTTCTGACGGAAGGCCCTCACCTTGACCACGCCCTCCCGCTTTGTCAGGCGCATGTTGAAGAGCACCATCACCTTGTTGGATGGCCAGCCTCTCCCACAGGAGGTGCATTTGAACCTTAACATGACAGAGGACCAAAGTTACTTGAATTCTGCACTGGCCCTTTAACAAAATGACAAATACTCTGCTATAAGGGTTTCCAGTCCAAAACATATGATCTTCTCAATAATGTTATTTATGTTTCACAAATAGAACTCTAACTCCATAACTAAGCTTTTGTTACACTGTAAAAAGCATGAACTTACATTCAATTCCTTAACCCTAACCTGACCCTTATCCTTTCCTAGAATGTACCTAATTTAATTTGTGGGGACCCATTTTGGTCCACTAAACAGGCGACCATTTATTCCTATAAGGACATGTAAAGAAACATAGTTGTAATGATTATTTTCTATATCTGTCAAATAAATTATAAATCCAACACACTGCTCTTTAGGTACCAGTAGATGTACATAAACAAACCTTTATAAACCAAATGCATCCACTAAACTATACTTTATATTAACCTAACGTATGGTATACCATATCTATATACACACAGCACCTATATCAATTTACAGTATACTTGTTCACTGACCATGCACTGGTGTTCCTGATGTACTGCTTCCATCCAGAGTTCGGGCTGTCAGGTACAATATTGTCATCAAACTGCAGACGCCAGGAGTCTTCTTCTGGAAGATCATTTGTTTTTATCTGGAAAATACTCATCCACTCCGGCTGTGCCATCCTGTCAGTGCCAGTGGTGACGATGACTGAAGAGACAAAACACTAACAGTTGATCTGTACACACTAACAGCTGACTCATGTAGCCTTATATAGAGTTCATGAAAATGAAACTTAAAAACAGAAACCTGGTTTCCTTAAGTTTCGAGTCTAGATGTCAACAGCCCTTGGAATGAGGAGTGACAAGGTTGTTTTAATGGGGCAGATGCCACGTCTTATAAATATACCAACAGCATTTGTGTATGACATGAAGAGAAGGTAACACCCATGTAATGCATTTATGACTGAGTGATTTATGACTAGTATTGACTAAATAGTTTTAGTTGACTAAAAGTTAAGTTTCATTTACAAATAAGTTGCACAAAAAAAAAATGTGATTAGTGTGTATTAACCTAAATATGATGTTTTCCTGAGTCCTTCATAAAAACTTCATAGCTTTCACTTATGAAAACTACAAAAGAAATGAAACTGAAACTCTTTCCTGTTGTATTCATGCAACACTGCCACTTGCTGTTATTATGTTGACTTGTCTTGTATGTGTGTACAGTATGTGTGTGTGTGTGTGTGTGTGTGTGTGTGTGTGTGTGTGTGTGTGTGTGTGTGTGTGTGTGTGTGTGTGTGTGTGTGTGTGTGTGTGTGTGTGTGTGTGTGTGTGTGTGTGTCTGTGTGTGGTGTGTTCATTTATTTGAAAACAGAAAACACCCAAACGGAAATAACAAACATGTTTAGTTTATTGCTTGTAAAATCTTCTGATTTACATTTCTTTGTAAGAAGGCTGCTTTAATGCTTTTGAGAAACATATTTACATTTGTAATAGAACACACAACAAGGAAAAACCAACAAGAATAATTATATGAAAGCTTACATGTACTTGAATGCAACAGAATGACAAGGAGTAACTCCTATTTTAATAATGTTAGCTGAGGCATGACATATTATTGAAAAGCCTGAAACAAATCCATCATTTTTTTTGTTGTATAAACAATAAAGCTGATTTAAGAGCGGTTCTTTGGACAGAAGCCTCTCATACAGGCTTCACAATGAGCAGGCTCATGGGGTTTGTTGCCGTCAAAGTTTCTAAAATGCTTCTTCTTTCGTTCCAGGTTTTCATTGTAACATTTTACTCTTATCTTCTGCACCAGATTATTCATGAGGGGGAAGATGTTGTCGGAGGGGATGCTGGGCTTCTCCATCGGGGCTTCGCTGCACTCCTTACACTTCTGACAAGAGGGCCTCACCTTCACAACGCCCTCCCCGTTTCTCAATTGCATGTGGCAGACCACCATCACCATGTTAGAAGACCAGCCTCTGCTACACTTGGAGCATCGAAACCTTAAAAATGATAGAGGCACTTTAGCTAAATGAAAACCAACCAAAGTTACACTGGAAAGATTAAGCTTAAGCATTTCGAAGCAGCGATTTCCTAAAATAAAAATAAATTATATATTAGCTTACTGTAAACATCACTTGGCCACCCAAATGATTTGGCTAAACAATATTGATAGATATAAGCTAGTTTAAAGGTTAAAATATAAAGAAAGAATAATTTCCTCTCAAATTACACACAAGTCACTACAATAATACTACATGATCTTTGTCCATGCAACAAAAGTAGTGCATGTACATAGACAGAGATTCAAACATTAATATACAAAATGCATTCACTATCTATCTATGAAATACCACACACACTGAATTTACCTTTGGGGTCAGTCAAGGTTTATCTTATCTTACACCAACTACAGTAATAGTCCATCACACTGACCTCGCCCCTGTGTGCACAATACACTTCTTCCAGCCTGGTTTTTGGCGAACATCCACAAGATTCTCATCAAACTCCAGACGCCAGGAGTCTCCATGTTTAAGATCTCTTGTTGTGATCTGAAACTTCCTAGTCCACTCCGGATCTGTCATCCTGTCAGTGCCAATGATGCTGGTGGCTGAGAAAGAGACAAAACACTGACAGCTGATTTTTACAGTATACAAACAACGTGTGAGCACCGGTGACTCTTTATAGGTTTAGGGAGGGCAGTGGGCACTCTACCAAAAATAGATTCAAGGAAATGAAACCTAAATGTGGAAACCTGTATGGTGTATTATGATAACTTTGTTTGCAGGTTGTCTATTTGTAGATCAATTCAATCAAGGCAGAACCCATCTGATGAAAAGGTAATAGCTTTGTGTGAGTTTGGGTTGTTAGGTTGCCTAACATTGAACACTCCCTTGTGATGGACTGCAAGAGAAATGAAACTCAAATGTTTTTAAGTTGTATTCATGCAACACAGTGCAACGCTGCCCCCTGTTGATGTTATTCTCTCTTGTCTTTTTTGTTATCTGAATTCCCGAAAATTGAAACATAAAGTCATATTTACTATATGTTTGATGACGCCAGACACTACATATTACATTACCATGTTCACATTGTATATAGCGTTACATTGACAAACATCATTGGGACTATATTTGTATACTTAGTGCTACTATCCATTCAGAAAACTACAGTTGCAACACTCAACTTCTTTACCATTAGATTAGATAAACTGTCTGTACATGGTATTACTTTTAAAATTTGTTTTCATATTTTCATTGTATTTTCCTTAGATACATTTATGTCACATGTCCACATATTTCCAGTCCTATTTAATTTAATTTTTCTTTTGTAGTTATGTTTTATTTTTATTTGTCCAAGTTCATGTATATTATAGGTAGACTAATATGATATACCACGCTCCTTAGCTGTGATATAATGAGCATATATCACGGCCTGAAGTGAGCTATTGCTTTTATAAAACGGTTACCAAGTGTGGTAATATGAAAGAAAAGTACACACTCTAATTTAAATAGTTTTTATTAGTAAATAATGATGTTCAAAATAAAATAGTCCCTCCGTTGCCTTCTGCGCGAAACATAGTGCGAGGTGGTTGCTATGCAACAACACTAACAGCTAGCGAACATATTAGACAGAGAGCGTTGATCCATTATTTGGCTTTTTATTTACATTAATGTGTATGTTGCTGTTTATTGTGCAGCCACTGAAAACCTGTCCAGCATTAGTAGAATGGCTTACGTAATGAAAAACAACAAAATAAGTTACCATAGCTATGCGGATGACACACACATTTACGTAACCATTTCACCAGGAGACTATGCTCCAATTCAAACAAGTGCATTGAACAAATCAATGACTGGATGTGTCAGAACTTTCTCCAATTAAACAAAGATAAAACTGAGGTAATGGTCTTTGGAGCCAAGGCAGAACGTATAAAAGTTAGCGCTGAGCTTCAGTCTGCAATGTTCAAAACAACAGATAAAGCCAGAAATCTAGGTGTAGTCATGGACTCTGACCTGAGTTTCAACAGTCACATTAAAACAGTTACTAAATCAGCCTACTATCACCTAAAGAATATATCTAGGATAAAAAGACTAATGTCACAGCAGGATTTGGAAAAACTTGTCCATGCTTTTATCTTCAGTAGACTGGACTACTGCAATGGTGTCTTTACAGGTCTCACTAAAAAATCTATTAGAAAGCTGCAGCTAATTCAGAACGCCGCTGCTCGAGTCCTCACTAACACTAAGAAAGTGGATCACATCACTCCTGTTCTGAAGTCTTTACACTGGCTTCCTATGTGTCAACGAATAGATTTCAAAATACTACTGCTGGTTTATAAAGCTTTGAATGGTGTAGGCCCAAAATACATTTCTGACCTACTGCTAAATTATGAACCATCCAGATCTCTCACGGTCTTCAGGGACTGGTCAGCTTTCTGTCCCCAGAGTCAGAACTAAACATGTAAAAGCAGCGTTCAGTTATTATGCTCCAAATATCTGGAACAAACTCCCAGAAACCTGCTGCCTGCAGGTCCGCTGCAAATCTGACTACTTTTAAATCCAGACTAAAGACTTTTCTTTTTGCCGCTGCTTTTAATTGAACTATTCACATCTTAAACTGCACTGTAACTTTTATTTTTTAATGTTTCTTTTATTATCTTTATTATTTTTAATGACTGATTTTAACTTTGAATTGCCTTGTGTTGAAAGGTACTATATAAATAAACGTGCCTTGCCTTGCCTTGCCTTGCCTTACGTGGTTACTTGTATAGGTTGAGGTTGTTCTAGGCTGTTGCTTGGCGTGGCGAGAATATTGTTCCACTTTCTCCGGTCCCCGAGATTCGGCTTCCAGTAGCAGTCTAGAGAGAGCTTTCGCACCTGTGGCCACTAACGGCCCCTACACACGGCGGCGTGCGTTGCCGCTTCAACGCTTCTGCCTATTCACTTTGACGTCACGATTCGCCGAACTGCATTGTGGGAGAAAAGCGTAGCTTCTCTCGCGGTGCTCGCTGCAAAAGTAGAGCAATGTTCTACTTTTGCCGCCTCGACGGAAGCGTCAGCCAATCAAATCCCGCGTATGCAAATCTGACAGTACAAGCACTAGCCAATCAAACCCCGTGTATGTTGGGAGAGCCAGACCGCAGTTATTTCCCATATGTCAAAAAATGGAGGAGAAAATTATCGTGGCGGTAGGGAATCACCCAGTACTCTATGACCAGTCCCTCTTTCAGGCCCGGTTCCAGAACAAAATGACTAAGGGTGCATCTGAGATTAGAGAGGGTGCAGTGGTAAAGTGCTATTTTTATAAGTGGGGAGTGTACCTAACACCCTCTATGGGGGTCCTCACCTCCTCTGGGGGGGTCCGGGGGCATGCTCTCCCGGGAAGATTTTTTTTTAAATATTGAAGTTAAAACCATCAATCTGGTGCACTTTGAGAGCAACATTAAGAGATATATGGATCTATGTGCTCTTTGCTTGATTATGCCTTCCCAGTCCCTTATCATGTAGCCTATAACAGCATGGCGCCAGTTGTTGCAGCCAGTTGTGGTGAAGGCATCTGACTTACTTGAACCGAAATGTCTGCATGCATAGCAGAAGATGGCATCTTTTTTACATGAATATTCCAGCCAATCTCTGTTTTGAAACCATGAGCTGCAAAATGAGCGCCTTACCCCACTGTACAGGCGAGTTGGGTACTTTTTTAAATATACCTGGGCAGGCTCTGTTTTGCAGAGGTCCTCTGGCACTTGCGGGCCGCCGAGGGGTGGTGGTGTTTGGGGCAACGAAGACGGCTGTGGCTGCTCCGCCTCTGTGGGCGAGGCGGGTAAAGCCAGCGAGTCGGGCAGGAGGACGTTAGTGTCCACGACAGTAACGTAATGTCCCCATGATCTGAATTGTTACCTGCAGTAGATGCAGTGTATGCTGGCGATAAGGGCTGGTTGTTTTAACCATTTTCTGATCCATCACTGACTGCTGTGTAAGCACCTTGCAGATGATGAATGTGCAGCGGCACAGGTCACGCGCACCTGACATAATAACGTTACTTACCGTTTAAATTGATCAAATAAATGCAGCAGACAATGCTATTCAACCACAATTACCATTTATTTTATTTCAACTATATTCTTCTTATTATTATTATTATTATTATTATAACTACTATTGTTAGTAATAGTCGGCAAAATGTAATATTTTTCACTTTTAATTTTTTTCACTTTTAATATTTTTTTTTTTTACTTTTAATTTTTCAAATGAGGGTGCATAACGACTCAACTGAGGGTGCAATGCACCCTTATGCACCCCCGTATAACCGGGCCTGCCCTCTTTACATACAGGGATACAAACCGGAGGAGCCAGGCATGGGGGGAGGTGGCAGAGACAGTGGGTGAAACTGGTAGGTTTTCGCTTGTTTGGGGAGTTTATATCCAGTGTACTTCGTTTGAATGGACAGCAAGCATAGACAGTATATTTAGCCAGCATGGATGTAGCATGAATGCTTTGCTTTGTATGTCCGGGGCGGGACATTCATGTGATTGGTTGTTGGTCGCGTTGCTCGCGTTGACTCCCCAAGCTCAAGACACGTCCACCGCCAAGCGGCAACGCACGCCGCCGTGTGTAGGGGCCGTAACGGTCATAATTTCTCTGCTTTCAAGACCCGCATCAGAAAGCTTTTGAATGGTGGTACTTTTCCAGTTGGTCTACCTGCTCTTCACGTAGCTCTGCATGTCGTTGTTTAGGTGCTTTTTTTTTCTGGAGATAGGCACTCCTCAATCCACTCCTCCATAGAAAGACCCAGGGCCGGACTGGGACAATAAGTCAGGCCGGGAATTATACACCCAGCCAGGCCACTACCAGTTTTTTGTGCCATTTTGCTGGATTTATTTGTCAATATTTACAGCGCTGCTGCCCGTACTGATAGCCCTCTAAATCTACTTCCAAAAAATAAACATGGAGATGGGTTACTATTTAAACAAATGTGCAAATCTATTTAGGAACCTATTCATGTGAACATATTTTAAGTGGGAGTGGACCTCAAATCCTATAGGGGGGTCCGGGGGCATTTTCCCCCGGTAAGATTTTTTTTTTTAAATGTTGGACTTAAAGTTGGGGTAGGTCATTTTGGAGAAACCAGCTGGGCTGCAGTCGGATAGTTTAAAAATCAGCTCCTAAGTTCTAACCCTATCGTCTATTCCTTGACCTCTGAGTGAAACGTCACGGGGTTAAGGAGAAGAGACTGCGGTACTTTAGAGAATCCGAATGCACTTTCACTATCCGACGTGTTTATGATGCGCCAGCGGACGTCATTGTGTGCGTCTGCTGCTGTGGGGAAACTATGGAAACCACAGTTTTCTATACAGTGGACTACAACATGGATGTTTAATAAGAACGAGGGACTACTGTAAACTCATCTAGAGACTCTGCACCGTGCTCTGATGCTGCTGCTTTGCTTTATGAACGTGGACAACAGAGAAACATATTCTTCATGACCAAAGTTGGAATTGAAATAAAAAAGGAAAGTGAAACTTATGCTCGTCACCCTCTCCCTCCGGTCCACATTAATACAAATGATCCCAATACGTATGATTGTATGAACTAAAGATCTTAAAATCAATACAGATGTATTTATTATAAACGTTAGTCCTTAACATCTATCACTGTGTATATCACCATTCAAACATCTTTTAAAAGTTGAACAAACCCCACACAGCTCAGTAAAGACTGAAATGTTGACTTTATTTGATAATTTCAGTGAAAACTAACGTTCATATTTCTCTTTTTGATTATAATACTGATGAACGTTCAAAACAAAGCACTTTGGCAACTTACCACCTATGTTTTAAAATGCTTAATAAGCACCGTAACTTTCATGATATAATTTCTCGGTCATAATCGGTTGTTTCCGTGAACGGCCGACTGTTGAGTGACGGCAAATGCTGCGGCTGCAAGGCATTGTGGGGCAGCATTTTCGCTTCTCCTGTCGGTTAGGGAGGTCCAGTGGTTCCTAAACTAAAGGAGGTTATAAAGGAAGTTTGAAACCTCCTTTCCTATCATTCTCATCATTCTAGAGAATTCGAACGGCACTTATCATGGCTGCCACTGAGGGACTTCCGGGTCATTTCACTCCTTTAGGAAGATTCCTAAGCTAAATGGACTATTCGACTTCAGCCCTAGAGTGCACTAGAATTTGAAAATACACAACCGGAACAAATCTGCCACTTCCTCACAGAGCCCCTCCTCCAACACACACGACCGCTCACATGACCAATGAGGGCATGAGATAAGTGTGTGCACAGATGGAAGGCTGACAGGCAGGTAGGCCATCCAGTTACTTTAGCCGGGCCGGCTCAGATGATTGGTCGTGCTTTTTACAGCGCCACGGCTTCCACAGATGATATGTTTTAATGGATTTTTTGTCAAAGTACTTCAGATATTCATTGCTATCGAGATGTTAAGAGCATTCCATGGAATATAACAAAAAGTGTATCTTGAGCCGGTTTCTCAAACTTACCTACCCCACCTTTAAATGCATCAATCTGGTTTACTTTGAGGGGGAAATAAAGAGAGAGACTACACCCACATGAAACAGAACTGTATACATTTAAATAATCATAATAACATGGCCATAACCAATAACATACCATATCCAATATGATAAAACATTGAAACTTGTTTATTTATTTGTTTTTGGTTCATTTATAGTTGTGAGTAGTGCTGCGTACCTGGACTCACATTCAGGTTCAGTTCCGGACTCAAGTCCGGAGGTTCAGGTTCAGGTCCGGACTTATAAGTCCGGACCTGAACCCATGGCTTGTGTCAAGTTGCGTGAGTAACTAAAGTGAATTTATTGTGAGCTAATTATCAATTGAAAATTAACTCATAATCAACTCAAATTCAAACTCGTCAGGTTTATTGTGCTCCCTTCCAACTTGTGTCTACATTTCTCTACAAAGTACAAATGTAAAAAAACTGTTTTTGCCACTTAGTCTACAAATGACTTATGACAGCAACTACAGTGAAATACTACAAAGTTCAAACATTTATTTCATTTACCAAACTAAAGTAACCAAACAGTCCCTGAGCTGACTGAGCCTAAATCCCTAAAACGTTGCTGAAAGGTAGAGTGTAGAGTAGACTATACACATTACACTGTTACACACCTACTATAGTATACAGTATAGGCTACACTGTATGTACAGTCAGAGTGTACTGTACTGTCTGTACACCATGTATTTTCTACAACTCTACATGTGTACATTATACAGTACATACTACATACATAGTGATGTACATACATACTGTTAGAAATTCAAATCAATGTTGATATGGCGTAATTTTGAATTAAATACACTATTTAATTGAAATCAGTTTTATTCTTAAAAAAAACGGAAGTTCACTATCTGAAAATTATTCACTTCCGGTTAGCATGTGGCGAAATGCTACGTTTTCAAACCGTGAATCGAAGGTGAAATGACATGTGATGTTGTACACTGAGCACACTGGGATTAGCACTCATTTATTGACGCTGAATAACGTTTATCAGGGAATGTTTAAATAACCACAGACACCAGAATATACGTAAGTGCTAGTTTTTTTGCGAGTCCAAGTACCGGTTCCCGACGTTCCGGTTTTAACCGGACTTGAACCGAAACTTTTTACAAGTCCAGTACCAGTTCGGCGTACCGGTACGCAGCACTAGTTGTGAGTGTGTCTGGGCTCCTGAACCAGCCTCACCCGTCTCCCCCCTTCTCCTCTTTGAGGCAGCAGCAAAGACTAGTTTTAGCTCTCAACAAGTTTTTAAAGTTTATCTTAAATTTGTTCACCTAGTTAACATTTTTTTATTATTATTCATGCATATTTTACTAATCACTCTCCCTTCAAATGGAAATATGTGTTTACATGAATGGTGACCAAACCGTGAGACCCACTGAGAACTAAGTTAACTATCTAAACACTCAGCAGAGTCCTTTACCTCACCTGAGCTGTAGTTATCAGCCTCTCAGTCTGACAGGCGAGGACTCTCCTCCACCCTGTTGTTGAAACAGCTCCTTATATCCGTTAGCGCAGCTAGCTAGCACCAGATGCTAACAACAACAATAGCCTACACGTAACCGATGCGCGCGCTTTCTCTCTCTTGCTCACTTGCGCCACACATACACACACACCCTCCCGAGCTTGAATGACACACAGAGACCAATCGAGGGCATTAGTGTATGGTCTGTATGAAAGTGGCCATGTGGGCAGGCCACATCATGTAGACAGCCAGTCACCGTCTGTGAGGCAGAGTCAGACCCACATTTGCGCAGCGTTGCGTTCACAATACATACATAGCAAAAATCCTCAGGCCAGCAGGCCACTTAGCAGGCCAGGCCATCGGGAAACCTCCCGGTGCTCCCGATGGCCAGTCCGGGCCTGGTAAGACCCCCCCCCCCCCCCGGAGGTCGCAAAGTTAATCTTAAATGTTTCCATCTTATGCTTTGTAAGTTTGTTTCGTAACGGAAGAAATGTAAATATATTTATAAAACTGACAAGTCAAATCAAGCAATCTGATTGGTTGATAGCGTTTTTGCGGATCTTTTTGATTACAGATTTGAAAACATCGTTGCTTGCTTTAAAAGTAGCACAATTCATTATGTCAAACCTTGGAAAGTATCTAGATATCCCTGCCCTGATGCCAAAGTAACTGCACACTGAATATGTTTAGCGGTCTGATGTCTATGTCTGGACCGCTGCGTAAAAAGGAGGGTTTCTGCCCCGTTACTGCTCCGCTGCTTTCTGGTTCCAGTCTGAAAAGCAAACTGCTTGCCTTTCAGCCCAACTGTATACTGTTTTTCTCAGACGCGGAGGGATACTGACTTGTTGTAAAAAGTAACTTACAATTCTACCCGTGGTATACGCTCAGTATATCATGGCTAAGAACCAATCAGATTGCTTGATTTGACAGACCCATTTTATAAAAGGTACTAATATACAACATCTATATGCTTGCATTTTAAATATAATTGGCAATATAAACTAGATTTGAATGTTGTACTGATATCATGGAGGCCATTACTTTTTTTTTTTAACTGTGATCCCTGCCGCTATCATGGGACCAAGAACTATAGGTTACTTACGTAACCCCAGTGTCGTTCATAACACTCCGTTCGATGTCTCACTATGGGATGCGCCTCAACGCGTATGCAAACAGAAGCATCAATTTCATTACGCCAATCCTGATTGGCTGGTGATCTTGACGTCAACGTCAGGGAATCCACCCACCCTTTAAGTAGCTTGCGCTACGACGCAGTGTCATTCAAAATAAGCACCTCTTCTCGCTTCGCCTTAGCAAGAAGGGCCGTCTGGTGTAGACATCTCACTTCATGTTACTCTGAGGACTGGGGTTACGTAAGTAACCTATAGTTCTCATTCATAACACTCCGTTCGGGCCACACTTGGAGCAGAGACATCTAGCCTGTAAAAGCGGACAAAAGTGAGCGGCGAGGACCAACTCGCTGCTGCACAAATGTCTTGGATGGAAACACCCTTGAACAAAGCCCAGGATGTAGCCAGTCCACGAGTAGAATGAGCACGCAGGCCCGTTGGTGCCTGCAAACCCTGACTCGTATAAGCCAGAGCAATCGCTTCCACAATCCAGTGGGAGAGCCGTTGCCTGGTAACGGGCTTGCCCTTCTGAGGGTTAGCCCAGGATATAAAGAGTTGGTCATTACAACGAAACTCTTTTGACCTGTCCATATAGATGCGTAAAGCACAAACTGGACACAGCAAATTCGGCCGCTGTTCCTCAGAGGAACACAGCGGTGGAGGAAATGCCACAATGTCAATTGGGGTACATGAGCCAACCACCTTAGGTATAAAGGCAGGGTTGGGCTTCAGCAACATTCTCGTTTGCCCCGGGGCAAACTGAGTGCATAAAGGATGTACAGAGAGCGCATGAATGTCACTGACTCGCTTGGCAGATGCCAGAGCCAGTAACAGCACTGTCTTCAGTGACAGGTGTTTCATGTCAGCTTCTTCCAGGGGTTCAAATGGTCGAGTGAGCCCATCTAAAACCACTTCCAAGTCCCATAACGGCACCAGTGACCTGGAAACCGGGAGGAGCCTGCAAGCCCCTTTCATAAAACGGCAGACCAAAGGATGTTGGCTAGCAGTCCTTCCCTCAAAGCCCACATGGCATGCAGCAATAGCAGCCAGGTACACTTTAATCGTAGAGAAAGCTCTGTGTTTATCAATTAAGTCCTGTAGAAATGATAAAATCACCCCGACAGGACATTGAAAAGAGATGTGTCCTTTTTGAAGGCACCACTCCTCAAACACCCTCCACTTATAGTCATAGAGAGACCTGGTGGAGGAAGCTCTTGCACTCTGAATAGTGTTTATCACCTTCTGAGGGAGACCCACTGTATTCAGATTGTACCACTCACGGGCCAGGCCCATAGTGCCAAGCGCTCTGGGTGTGGGTGAAATATCGCCCCCCCCCCGCCTGAGACAGTATGTCCCTGTGTAGTGGGAGCTGCCACAGCTGCCCGTACAGCAGCTGATATATCTCTGCCAGCCAGTACATTGCAGGCCAGTGCGGAGCTATCAGGATAAGTGTGTGGCGTTGTTCTCTCACTCTGGCCAGAGTTGGGGGTATCAGAGCCAGGGGTGGGAACGCGTACAGAAGGACCGGAGGCCAAACGTGCGTTTAAATCGCGCATTGAAAAGAACAGCTGACATTGAAAAGAACAGCTGACATTGAAAAGAACAGCTGACATTGAGCATTTTCTTTTGATGAGAACAGATCTACCGCGGCTCAGCCGTAACGCACCCACAGCTGACTCACAATCATTGGATGTAGAGTCTGCATATAGTGGTGCACCTCTGGACAGCAGATCCGCCCCGAGGTTCATCACTCCTGGTACGTGCGTCGCTCTCAGAGAGAGGAGACGTCCGCAGCTCCATAAGATCAGTTTGCGTGCCAGCATGTGTAACTGGAGAGAACGCAAACCCCCTTGGCGGTTTATATACGATATTGTGGTCGTGTTGTCTGTCCTCACGAGGACATGATGTCCTCTGAGAAAAGGCAGAAAGCGTTTCAGGGTGAGGAACACCGCTAAAAGCTCCAGATAATTTATGTGTGACCATTGGAGGTCTATTGTCCGCCTTTTGAGAGAGGCCGTAGCCGCTCTCAAAAGAGGGGGAGACGACAGACTGTTTATTGTTTTTATTGTTTTTATTTTCATTTGTATTGACTGCGCCCTTGGCTTCAAGCCTGGAAACGACAGTGGAAAATGATTTATTTTGAAACAACAATGATGACATGTGTTTGTGTGACTTAAACAGGCAGCGGAACTTGCTGTCTTTGATATTAAGTCCATTTCCCTGATGGCGGGAACTTGAGGATGACGTTTTGGCATCACTCGAGGCGGCGGGAAGATGGGGGCATGGCGGCATCCCGAAAACACATGAGCATCCAACACTGGAACGTGCTCTGGAGCTGGGGAACAGGGAACTTCCAGCTCCTTCATCGAGGAGAGGAGAGGAGGCTGTCAGGCCGCCCGCTTCTTCTTCCTCGCCTGGTGGCTGAAAACCTGGGTCGGCTGCGCCTGAGCGGCCGCTGCCGGGACCAGAGATTTTCTTGGCCAGCTCCCTCTTACCTCGTGCCTGGGCTGGGGACCCTGGACGGGCTGCGGTCTATGCTGCTTCAGTATTTTGAACCGGGCAGGACGTGAGACAGCTTGGGTGAAGGTGAAGGAGGTGGCGGCTGGACCCTTCGGGGGAGACAGAGCTGGAGAGCCTCGTCTCCCTTCCTTTTTGACTCGCACCTCAGCTGCATTGAAGCAAGAGCGGAGCCAAATATGCCCTCGGGAACAATAGGCATGTCCAGAAAATCCTCTTTTTCCCGGTCTGGAAGGTTGGTCAGGTTGAGCCACCTGGCTTTCTCCTGTACCACCATCATTCCCAGTGCTTTGCCCGTGGCTTGGACTGCACAGCGCTGCACACGGAGGCAAATGTCCGTGATCGCTGCGATCTCGTCCCACACGGCAGGCTCAGGTCTGCTCGACATGTCCTCGCAAAGCTCCGCCTGGTAGGCGGTCAGCAGCGAGGAGACGTTGAGAGCCCTGGCGGACAAAGCTGCGGCTTTATAGGCCCGTTCGGTCATCGCTGACTGGAACCGGTCTGCCTTTGCCGGTAGCATGGGGTTCCTGCTTGGTGTCGAAGCCAGCCTCGGTTGGAGGTGGGCTGCCACCAGCGGTTCCATGGGCAGCATGCGGAGCAGGCCGAGCCTCTCCATACCGTCACAGTCCAGGGAGGAGGCACCCTGGATTGGGGCCTTGTTGCTGAAGGGACGGTCTCTCCACAAGACCGACACCTCGTCCAGCATCTCCGGAAAGACTGGAAGGAGCTGCCTCTTCGTCCTCGCTGCTTGGGGCAAGTTCTTCCCCTCGTAGCGAGATCTGGAGGTCTCCTTGGCCGCTTCAGGCCATGGGATGTCCAGCCTGGACGCAGCGCGGTGACACACGGCCTGCAAGTCCATGCTTAGGACGGGCGAAGCTGGTGTTCTCTCGCCCGGGGGAGCGGACATCACTCCCGGCTTAGCAGCCTGAGCCGATGAAACGAAGATGTCATCCCCATCTGAGTCAGACAGGAGGAACTCAGAGGTATCCTCTTCGTCCTCCATGTAGTCCAACTCCAGGACATCCTCCGCGGGTGGAACCATGGTGAGGTCCAATTGGGAGCCCCAGCTTGACACAGCGCGGGGCTCCGCTCTCGCGGCTCTTGCCGCCACTGGGTCCCAGCCTGAAACGGCGTGGGGCTCCGGTTCAGTGGCTGTCGCTGTTGTTGAGCCCCAGTCTGACACAGCGCGGGGCTCAATCTCTGCGGCGGACGCCACCATGTCTTGATTGCCGGACGGCGAATCAGCGGACATGAGGGGGTCCTGTCCCGACAAGCTAGCTTGGCATGCTAACCGTCGGCGGAGGCTCTTCATGGTGAAGCGGGTACAATGCCCGCACGAGCCGGGGTTATCGATAGCCTCCCGGGCGTGTTCCAGTCCGAGGCAGGACGAGCAGACCTGGTGTGAGTCTGTGCCTGAAATTTTAAACCCGCAGCCGCATAGCCGAGCCTTGGGTTCAGTCTGTGGACCGTTAAGCTAGCCCGGTTACTGATAAAACGAGATATGCTCTGAAGCGAGAAGAGGTGTTTGAATGACGCTGCGTCGTAGCGCAAGCTACTTAAAGGGTGGGTGGATTCCCTGACGTTGACGTCAAGATCACCAGCCAATCAGGATTGGCGTAATGAGATTGATGCTTCTGTTTGCATACACGTTGATGCGCATCCCATAGTGAGACATCGGACGGAGTGTTATGAATGAGAACAGTAATTGGTAACTATCACTAAACAATACACCTTTAATATCTTCCAGGAGGACATAATATAGATACCTGTCAGCAGCTCATTGTAACAAACAAATAAAATCATTAAGATCTTAGGGCTCATTGAAGCTCATTTGCAGGTTAAATGTTAGAGTAATTCAATTAGTGGTATTCTTCTGATTTGTATCTCATAATGATGATCAATACTAAATGTAGGCCTAACCCTAACCCATGTTCAACAATTAGCACCAATATTGTCATACAATTAAACTGAGCATGCAGTGTTTACCCTTCTGGCATTGTGAAACCTTTACAATGGATTGAGAATTAAATATGAATTATTTAATTAGTATAATACATCTTCATTAATATTTTAAACAGAATTATTGGATTTGTGTTGTATGACTCAATGTTTGTGTTCAGATCTGCTGATGGTGGATGGTGCATCGTGTTATTATGCAGATGATTTAAATTACCCTTTGACATACCTGATACAATACTGGTGGGTTTTAAACCACAGTGTGATGTAACATTTTTTTTGCGTGACATAAATACAACCTTCCTATCTTAGTCAAAGAATGCAAAGATGGTGCTGAGCATGGTGATAATATCCCAGAATAGTGATATCCCCAGCTATCAAAGATAGAGTCTGATCTTTAAAGTCGAAAAGTACTCGCAACTCTTCTTTTTGCTTGTGAAATCATAGCACATTCAGAAAAGTGAAGCCAAATGAGATATGTTCTGATTTGGCTGTGGTTGACAAGGCCTTGAAAGCAGGAGAATTCAGAAATCATGGTGAATATTGCTGTGATTCATCTTCATTGTGTTATGTCTTTGGATACCAGCCCTGGTGCCAGTCTTTGTGGCAAAAGATGAACTAAATAATTAAGGTATAGGCTACTAGCGACAGTTTAAAAGACAATGTCCACTTGTCTGAGAAATACAATTTGAATATGAATGTGAATTAGATGATTGATTCCTCCTACACACCTTTGATAAGGACATACTAGGCTTGTTTGAGACGCGTTGCGGCTCGCCTCGAAAGTAGACGAGAATAGCCGATCGCAGCCGGGGGATGTCTCAAAAACCTTGCCTGCTCCGAGTCTTCTTCTTCTTCTTCTTCTTCTTCTTCTTCTTCTTCTTCTTCTTCTTCTTCTTCTTCTTCTTCTTCTTCTTCTTCTTCTTCTTCTTCTTCTTCTTCTTCTTCTTCTTCTTCTTCTTCTTCTTCTCTCGGTTTTTTGGTGGATTGCAAACAACTTTAAGGTGCATACCGCCACCTCCGGAGTCGGCTTGACTCGGTTTGCATTTATAAAGAATGCACACATGTGTTTAATCGTTAATGTCAGATATGTACGAAGTAAATACATTTGTTCCTGCTCAAGATTAGATTCAACTTTATTGTTATTGCCAACACATCCTCACTCCCAGGTCGGCCTATGTTGACGTTATGTCAAGTCCCCTGCCAGCTTTTTCCAACGCAAGGGGGGGGGCCTTAGAGTCCATTTTCAACGCAAGGGGGGGGCCCTTAGCGTCCATTTTCAGCTTTCCGGGATGTCCATATGCTTCTATGGATGCTCATGGAAGCACGGCATTCGTTTGTGTCGACTGCCCTTAAAGGCAATGAGAGCGTCCATTCTCATTGGATAACGGAGAATTGTACACCCGGAAGTAAGTATTCCCCTTACTGACGATTGATTTTACAGTGATATCTGCACTACTCATCGACTAAAAAACACCAGATTATCCTTGTTAATTACACAACATATCCTTGTTAATTACACAACATTGAGGACTAGGGGTTTGTCAAACAGAGCACATGGTGTAGTCCAAACGATAGCTGGGGATTCTGGGTAGTGTAGTGTCTTCTGCCATCCTTTACTCCGAAAAAAGATTTGTTTCTCCGAATCGAAGGGGAAAAATACAAAAGCATTGCACACAATTTAAACCAATCAATGTTGTGTAATTAACAAGGATAATCTGGTGTTTTTTAGTCAATGAGTAGTGCAGATATCACTGTAAAATCAATCGACAGTAAGGGGAATACTTACTTCCGGGTGTACAATTCTCCGTTATCCAATGAGAATGGACGCTCTCATTGCCTTTAAGGGCAGTCGACACAAACGAATGCCGTGCTTCCATGAGCGTCCATAGAAGCATATGGACATCCCGGAAAGCTGAAAATGGACGCTAAGGGACCCCCCCTTGCGTTGAAAATGGACTCTAAGGCCCCCCCCCTTGCGTTAGAAAAATCCGGCAGGGGACTTGACATAACGTCAACATAGGCCGACCTGGGAGTGAGGATGTGTTGTTATTGCACATATTACAGGTACTGAGACAACGAAATGCAGTTTAGCTTCTAACCAGGTGCAACAAGCAGTAAAGTGAAAAGTAATGTGCACAATAGACAGAATAAAATATAGAATGAATTGAATGATGAATAAATAGTGAGGGGTATGAATACACTAGATATCAGCCTGTGAGCAGTATGAACAGTGTGTATGAATATGCTAAGATATATAAAGTATCACGGTAAGCAGTGCAAGTATAGTATAAAATATATAGATATTAATTTCATGATGATAAACATTGTGGAACAATGATGAAAAATGGGAATGGATGTGGCGACGTAAAACTGACACAAAACAACAACAAACTTTTGCCGAGCCAATTAGACAGTTTCATCAGCAGCACGGGGTAAAAACCACCAATGAGCGCTCAGCTCAAGATACCAGCGAGTCGTTTCCCATCAAGCATTTCGCTTCCGCAGCCCATGGAGAGCAAGCCCCCAGGAAGTGCGCCGGACTCAGATGGAAATATTCGTGCTGGCCAAACGGTGGTACTGCACATCCGTTTGGTTGCCAGGCCCGGAAACACTTTTTCCCATTGACTTACATGGGGAAAGAATGGTCTGTAACTCGTTGGATAATTTTTTTTAAACTAAATAAACTACCCAGTATGAACACTTGTATATCCCTTATTAAAAACATTCGTTCCTCAAGTTGTAAAAATGTGCTAATAACGTTATTCTGAGAGTTATTTCCCTCGGCATTATGAACGCGCATCTAACCCACGGGACCGCGCCGCCCGGCACGTTCATGTTACGTGTTCAGCACTACATGAGTTTCTCTTTACCCATGGATGCACAATAACAACGGACCCATATCGCCTAACGGCCTGTCCACACAGCGGCGTGCGTTGACGCTTCACCATTCACTTTGAATGGGGTGACGTCACTTTTAGCCGAAATGCATCGTGGGAAGCGACGTGGAGCGTAGCTGGCGTGGCTCGTTGCAAAAGTTGAGCAATGTTCAACTTTTGACGCCTCGGCAGAAGCGTCAGCCAATCGAATCATATGCCAGTACAAGCTCTAGCCAATCAAACCGCTGCTTGTGTGTCAGGGGCGGGAGATTCATGTGATTGGTTGTTGGTCGAGTTTCAGACACGCCCGCCGGCAAGCGTCAGCGCACGCCGCTGTGTGGACGGGCCGTAACGGCCCCTACACACGGCAGCGTGCGTTGCCGCTTGGCGGTGGGCGTGTCTTGAGCTTGGGGAGTCAACGCGAGCAGCCCGACCAACAACCAACCACATGAATGTCCCGCCCCGGACATACAAAGCAAAGCATTCATGCTACATCCATGCTGGCTAAATATACTGTCTATGCTTGCTAGCTGTCCATTCAAACGAAATACACTGGATATAAACTCCCCAAACAAGCGAAAACCTACCAGTTTCCCCCACTGTCTTTGCCACCTCCCCCCCATGCCTGGCTCCTCCGGGTTTGTATCCCTGTATGTTCCGTACCGCCACGATAATTTTCTCCTCCTTTTGTTGACATATGGGAAATAACTGCGGTCTGGCTCTCCCAACATACACCCGGTTTGATTGGCTACTGTTTGTACTGTCAGATTTACATACGAGGGATTTGATTGGCTGACGCCTCCGTCGAGGCGGCAAAAGTAGAACATTGCTCTACTTTTGCAGCGAGCACCTCGAGAGAAGCTACGCTTTGCTCCCACAATGCAGTTCGGCGAATCGTGACGTCACCCCATTCAAAGTGAATGGGCAGAAGCGTTGAAGCGGCAACGCACGCCGCCGTGTGTAGGGGCCACTGCCAGCCCAAGGAGCTGTAATAATGGATATATTGCACATGTTTGCTGTAATTCATCATTTGTAAAATATTATACTACATGGGCTGTTTGATGTAAATCTTGTACCGTAAATGTTGTATTAAATAAAGTTAATATTACCGACGTAGATTAACGTTCCTGTAGCTTCTTATTGCACTAACAAGTTTATTGCACTGTGTATATATATATATATATATATATAATATATATATATATACAGTGCAATAATTCTTTCATGCTAAATGAAGCTCTGTTGGATATCACTAGATCCTGTTACAGCATAATAGAAGTACATAACGATTGATGTGTACATTAGCATAATTACTAGCTAGCCGCTAGCTGCATAATAACAAGCCATTACCATGCTGTCATGGACGCACGGTGCTGTTACGTGTACGCAAATTAACGTGCTTGATGTGAACGAGCATGTTGGTTAAAGTTGCGCATGCGCTATGAACGCACATACGGGTATTTCTCAGGCATGCCGGGTAATCTGTGACGTTTCACTCTCTCAAAAGTTGGGCCATTTTATCATCATGCGCTCATGAGCAACTCTCATAGGAATGAATGAGGCCCCGCCTCCCACGCTGTATCTAGGGCTGCAGTCGGATAGTTTAAAAATCTGCTCCTAAATTCTAACCCTATCGTCTATTCCTTGACCTCTGAGTGAAACGTCACGGAGTTAAGGGATAGTGGATAGGAGAATTCAAAAGGACTTAGGAGAAGAGACTGCGGTACTTTAGAGAATCGACTGCACTTTCACTATCCGACGTGTTTATGATGCGCCAGCGGACGTCCTGAATGTGCGTCTGCTGCTGTGGGGAAACCATGGAAACCACAGTTTTCTATACAGCGGACTACAACATGGATGTTTAATAAGAACGAGGGACTACTGTAAACTCATCTAGAGACTCTGCACCGGGCTCTGATGCTTCTTTGCTTTATGAACGTGGACAACAGAGAAACATATTCTTCAGGACCAAAGTTGGAATTGAAATAAAAAAGGAAAGTGAAACTTATGCTCGTCACCCTCTCCCTCCGGTCCAAATTAATACAAATGATCCCAATACGTATGATTGTATGAACTAAAGATCTTAAAATCAATACAGATGTATTTATTATAAACGTTAGTCCTTAACATCTATCACTGTGTATATCACCATTCAAACATCTTTTAAAAGTTGAACAAACCCCACACAGCTCAGTAAAGACTGAAATGTTGACTTTATTTGATCATTTCAGTGAAAACTAACGTTCATATTTCTCTTTTTGATTATAATACTGATGAACGTTCAAAACAAAGCACTTTGGCAACTTACCACCTATGTTTTAAAATGCTTAATAAGCACCGTAACTTTCATGATATCATTTCTCGGTCATAATCGGTTGTTTCCGTGAAATGCCGAGACTCGAGTGACGGCAAATGCTGCGGCTGCAAGGCATTGTGGGGCAGCATTTTCGCTTCTCCTGTCGGTTAGGGAGGTCCAGTGGTTCCTAAGCTAAAGGAGGTTATATATAACTCATCTCTCTCGGTTTTTCTTTTTGAGCTTTGCTAAAAGCCACTGTGTCATGTGTCCATCTGGTGTTGCCGTCCGGACTTCCGGACCATCTCGCACATGCGCAGTACCGATCGGGCAGGGGGACGGATCGGGTAGTGACAGTCTCAAACAAGCCTACTGCCAGGTACAAACTGTACAGACGCTGTACTTTTATTTTGAAACCGGAAACTGGATAAATACGTCGCTATGGTAACGGTAGAAACTCTACAAAGATCAGCTTGTTAGCAACAGTGTGACCTTTTTCCTCTCTCTTTTCGTACCGAGACTCATATTATCGACATGCGATGGAGGGGTCGGATACATACCTCATAAGACCTAATCATCAGTTCAAGTGAGTCGGTTAAGTAGTTTAATATAAGTTATTACAGATGAAGTTAGCTTTGAGCCAGCGAGTCCATTGCTAACGATATGGTTTGTTAGCTTGTTTAGCCACTAACTTTAGGGTATGGCTACTGGCTGGATTGGCATTTTAAAACGTACCGTTAAGAATGAACCTAAATAAAGTTACGTTTTCAATGCTGTAGTAAATGGACGAAGGTCACACAATTAGGTTTAGGGACAATGTTAGTAAAGTAGCCCAGTGTTGGGAAGTTAGCCTGTGGTAATACACTTGCCTGAGTGCTTTACCATTAACCTGGGGTAAATAATGCACTCCATATAAAACAAAATAAGAATTGAAAGTATAATACAAACTTCTGTATCAAATACAGATTAAGTATTTAAAAGAGAGCTCACTCAGTTGTGGTAACCAACAGTACAATGCACACAGAGGACCCATTCAAGATAGAGGGGAACTGGCACCTGTCCAGCTAATAGTCCACACTTATTATTTTTCCCCAACTGGGACTTGAACCGGTGAACCTTTTGTTAGCAAGCCAAGTCCCTACAGACTGTCACTGAGCCACTGCCACCCCATTTCATAACTCTGTGACCCATACTTTAACTGCTGTTGTGTTGTGTCCACTGTGACCTGTGTAAGCAGATCGAAGTTAACTTGCTGCCTTGTTGCTCTCTGTTTATCTCCCAGGTTTAAGCCAGCCATTGTGAAGGAATGTATTCGAGAAATTGTGAGGGAGCGCCTGTCTGGGATGCGTTATGACCCAGAGGAAGTCCCCGAGCTGTCTCGCTCACTGGCAGACTGCATTAAGGATAAAGTAAAGAGTGAGTCATGCTTTCTCCCTCTCTTTTATGTAGCCAGAACAGTTATGTTACCCTTCCAAATAATCAACAACATAACATTTCTCCCATAAAAAATAAGTCATAGTTGTGTTTTTTTTATATTGTAGTAAACGATACACATTGTATTGCATTTGAGTATGCATTTCTGTATTGTCGCTGATCAGTTCAATTCATATCAGTTCTCTTCAACAGATGCAGGATCTGACAGATATAAGCTTGTCGTGCAGGTGGTCATTGGAGAACAGCGAGGACAAGGAGTCAAGTAAGTGATCCTTTGATTATGGAAAACCAAAATAAAAGCTGTGTCACTGTTAAATACAATATTTTAGTGGGATACTTTCTCTAACTTTGGGCCTCCTGTGATAGGCACACAATTGAAGCAAATTATTACAGGAAATGTATGTGCATGTAATGTGTAGTTTTTCAATGCTCAAGCTGCAATTGAAGCCAAAAGACCAGCAATGTAATGGCACTATCTTTCTCAGACTGTAATCTTAAATTATTTGCAAAATATTACTTACCTGCTGTCCAGCAGTTTCATTTTGCTTGAATAGTAGTTTTCACCGTATTTTTACATTAGTAACATTTGCAACTAATTGACACAGGACAACGTAGTGCATTATTCTATGTTTTGGTTCATATTTGTTTAAGAAAGACCTTCTTTCTTGTTTCCTCATACCATTACAAAATGGCATTATTTAATCAATAGTAGAAGAAGCTAAAAGCTGTTATTGACTCAGCTCAGCTTTTCTTTTATATCATCTATGTTGGTTATAATAGATCATTTATTTACAAAATATTGTAATTATGAAGGTATTCAAGGTCAACTTAAAATGAATCCCACAATGTTGATTAAAATAATAAAATCTACAGAGTTGGAATTTCCCTCTGACTTATTCTCAGCAAAAATGGTATATTGTGAAAAACTATAAAAATAGTCTTGCTTAAAGGTGTATTTTTTGGAAAATTGCAGAAAGTAGTTCAGACCTATAAAAAATGAATCCATGACCGTGTCCTGTTTTTTACCAGGATGTCTTCAAGGTGTTTATGGGATGCTGACACAGACAACTATGCAGAAGATGTTTTCATAAATGTAGGTGCCTTTGTCACATTCAGATGTTGGGTGGGAAAATCATATTTCTTTACTAGTTTTATTTCAACATACTTCAATTAACTGTGTTTTACCTTTGGGTACAGGACAGCTTGTTCTGTGTGGCGGCAGTTTTTGGGACTTATTACTACTGAAGACAAGAGGATGATGACAGAATTCTTTCAGATGAAGAGAAAAGGTGAACATCCAAACGATAGTGCTCACTGTAAGCACTTCTGGTCTACAGTGCGTTGATCTGATTGAACTGTAAGTGCTGCATCTTGAGATAGCTAGCATCAAGAGTGGAAGTGATGGATCTCTGTGCTGATACTGTGGAAACTCAAAAATGAAGGATTTCACCAGTATTTTCTGACTTGGTTAAGATGATGAAGACTGAATAGTTTTTTTCTTGGAAGGGTTAACAGACTGAAGGTCTTATTTTCTTGGAAACATTATTAGTGTTCGTTCGGTAGACCTGCTGGATAAATAGAGGATCCAGACTCAATGTACTGCAGTACAGTTCGTATTTGTGCTACACTTATTGACATCATTTTTGGTAATAAAAAAAAAACCGCCAGTTCAAATAAAAAATTAAACATTTGAATGGATGCCATCATTATATTCTGTACCACATTGTCAAATATATGTTAATGGTAAAACATTTCAAACTCACCACTGCCAGTGACATCAGCTGGTAGTCATGCTCTCATACTGAAGCCTTCTGGCTGGAGGCCGTCTGAGAGTCAATGGAACTGTGGCTGTCAATAATATGCATTGTTATTCATTGCACTGTAGTCAGCCTATAGTGGTTCTGCTCCCGGGTCTCCCATATATATATATATATATATATATATCTTTGGAGCTTCCTTTTGTTCCTCTGCCTGATTTCTCATCTGGCTCTACTCTCAATGAGTCTTTCAACCTTCTCCAATCAGTCCCTTTATCTCTTTGTGTCATGCAATCTGTCATCAGGGTTTCAGTCAGGGAGTGATTTTAAAACTGTTCATCAATAATAGCTGATTAGCTCATGCAAGCTCAACTTCTACCACCACTAACAAAACTGCTGATTCCCTCACAGTCAAGCCCCTAGGCGGCAGTGAGACACAATTGAATCCTTCACTGGCAGCAGTGTGATTCCAAAACCTACTCAGACAACTGCAAGAGAAGACTGCATATTTGCCCCATTTAAAATGGCCTTAATCTATTTTTCTCTGTTGTAGTTTGTAGTGCTTTTACTATTTTCACTTTCAGTATGTGCAACTACTGCCGGTTATCTTCTTATCAAAGACAAATGAGTCCAATAGTGAAGCTTCCCTGTCATTTTTTGGGTGAAATTGATGTCGGTCTGCAATACATATCAGATATTCTTGTGTTTTTCTAGTTGCTCTTGGTGTTTTCAATTATTTTCAGAAAACCAGCAGCCAGCTGGAAAAGTAGATGCTTTTTAGTCTATATATAAAGACTAATGACACAGAAGTGAGCAGCTAAAGTGATCAAGCTTAGCTGATAGTTGAATGACTCATCCTGTGATGTACGTGCCAAATGTTGCCCCTCTATTTCTGTTTGCAAAGCTGAACTGTAAACATTTTTTCTTTTAGGCAAGGCAAGTTTATTTATATAGCACCTTTCAACACAAGGCAATTCAAAGTGCTTTCCAAAAAACGAAAGACATTAAGAAAATGGCATTTAAAATCATTCATTAAAAAGAAAAGATAATAAAATAAACATTAAAAGAAAAAATACATGGATAAAAGTTACAGTACAGTTTAAGATGTGAATAGTTCAATTAAAAGCAGCGGCAAAGAAGCTTAAATAATCAAAAGTATGCATGGGCCATGCATATTACTACTCAAAAATATTTTGTGTCAAAATGTATTCCAATCTAATAATATGATGCTTTTCGTATACAAAACCTACACACACATACAATTTAATGAGAATGAAATTTTCCTTTTAGAACTATTTTCTTTCTTATGGATGTATCCATATCTGTTATAATAAACTGTGATAAACAAGGTCCTCTTGCAGTTCAATGTTTACTGAAAATGAATTACAAAATATATATTATACAAACATTGGCTCCTATTTTTAAATATGTATTCAATTCAGAATACTGTGGACTTAGTTAACTTATTTCAAACAACACAGGCTGTATATTGTAGCCTCACACTGCTTCTCTTTCTGCAGAGACTGAATTCTCTCTTCAGTCGGTTGCTCAGCAGCTCTTTATAATTTCAGCAAAGGTTTTCATGTTGTTTTCCCATGTGACTGCAGGGTGACAGATGTTGATTGTTGGGTGTTTGCCACTCGCAGCAGTGATCGTGGCGACTTCAGCATATCATGTTATACTGTGCACTCTGTTCCCTACAGTCTGTTGTTGTAAAAGCAATGTTATGGTGATTTAGACTACATATATGGACAATATTGTCACTCGATTTGCCTAAGTGGGTGAAAAAATAACAAATTTGCTTCACTCAAAGTGGATTTCGTTTTTTCGGATGCATTTAGAGTAGCTTTTTTAATCAGATGAGTGAACGGTGCTCCGCTGAATGACAATCAAAGGAATGTTTTCAATCAGGTCGGTTTGCAGAAACCAAAACAAAAACACCCCACTCTGGATCAGGGGGGTATACTACGAAGCAGGATTTTCCCTTTCTATCAGCTGTGCACCGTTATGGTGTAAATACAGCCTATCTACCAATTGGATCAAATATAAAAGTCAGCCGAATTAGTGTTGATACTGCAAGGAGACGTATTGTGTGAAAAGAAATGTAAGATGTTGTTTAATTGCTTATATATTTATGATCCACGTCACATCTTCAGTTTTGGCGGCAGTTCTCCTGTTTGTCAAGAAGTCTTCTCAGCAGGGCTCTATAAATAGAGAATTACGGCAGATATGTAATATTTAATGCAGCCGAACCGTGTATTACAATGCCGTTATGTGATAACTATAAAAGAGAAAAGCAAGCACACTCGGAATAAAGTATTATTGTATTTTTAAAAAACGTTTTCAGATTTCACATCACATAAACACCAAATCCCAGCATGCATTGCGGCTAAACCATCCAATCATCGAGCTGAGGATCTTGCCTACGTCTGTTTCCGGTTTTGTTTATGACCGATGTATTTTGTTATACACACATTCCTTCACATTTACATTTGAATTTGCATTAAAGTATTTCGTGAGGCCTTCTAACATGTTTTTAAATATAACTACGGTTGTAGTTGAAGAGTTTGTAAATTAACATGAACCGAAGCTGTTGCCTGGCAACTAGGGGTGTAACGGTATCCGTATTCGTCCCGTACCGTCACGGTTCGGCACATGCAGTCACACGGCGAATACGCCTTTTTTTTACGAAAAAAATAATTCAAGGCAGTATCCACTACACTATATATAATCCAGGGGGCGGTATTGCGCCTAAAAGCTGCTTGCCAGCCGCCCTTAAACAACAAATGAAGAACAAGAAGAAACACAACAACAAAACGAACAAAATACAAGAAGAAGAAAAGTTAGTATGGCGATTTCAGATAACACACAGGAGCTAGAACCCACCTGCTTCTTTTAAATCAGCTGTGTGGGAACATTTCGGGTTCCCTGTGGACTACAATAACGAGGACGGTGTGTCGGCGTTGTTCTATAGCGGTGCGGTATGCTAATGGTAACACACGCCAAACATGCTAAATCATATCAGAAGGCATCACCCAGACTTGCCAATCACCGGAGCCCGGCAAAAGACAACAGCTGATCCCCGCTGTTTTTAAGAAGCCAATAGACATGAGAGCCGAGAGACCAAAAATAAATAACGGAAGCTTTTGGCATATGTTTTTCAACGACTTTGCGCTCTTGAAACACTTTCTTATTATTTATGATGTAATATTTTCAAGAAATCCTTTTTAGTTTTACAGCTTGATGAAACCTTTTTGTTTGACATCAGCCATTATAGATAATATGGCCATCTGATTGTACTGTGTATGGTTTGTTTTTAACTGTTTAATACAGTTAATTATTAAAAATGTCAGAGTTCTTTATTTTTAAACTGAAACTTGCACTACTGTTCAAACATAAATAACAACAAACCTGGAATTATGCATTTGGGACTTTTTTTTTTAGAAGATATTTATTTGACACAAACACATATGACAACAGTGCACTGGGCTGACAAACATTTTGTAATCTGAACATAGCATACATTATATATTCTTAATGCCCAAACACTTTGATATTACACTTTAGCACATTTCGGCTCACACATTACATCACAATAACAGTAGCAGTATAATAAAGAAATTAAGTTTTGCACCATTGTATTTACATTCCTGTACTGTTTTTTAAAACAAGTCCATAACATTTCTTTTTGGCATGGAACAACTTTTTTCCACCTGATACTTTTCAACTTTTCAAATGTTTGTAATAACATATAAAACAGAAGATCCTTAAAAGCAGCACTAAATAGTTTGACAACATACAGGACCAGTATTTACATTCATAGCTGTATCCATCTTTCTGATTCATAGCTTAAAGTGGCTGCAACAGACACATGTGGCACGATACCTACATTGGCATGACCGCCATGTGTGTTGCAGGCATGAGTGTTCAGGGTGTAGAAGGAAAGGGATCAGGTTCAGGCTAAATCATAAGTCCTGCAAAGTGCCACAATATTGCATCTGTTTACATCAGAGCGGCCTTTCTTCATGCCGGTCGACAAGCATTTGCTCAAATACCAGTTGTTACGAGTCTCTCCTCCCTGCATACAGTATATGCTATCCTATATTATTCCAGAGAGCTTGAGTATTGATATAAGCCTGCCCAGGCATTTTTGAAATAGTAGTAATCTGCTTTTAAAATGTTCAAAGGAGAATAGTTCATTTAGGCCTCAATAAGACAGAGCACTTTTAATCAGCTCACAACCTCTGATATTGTTTTCAACTAGAGTGAGGCTTTAAGCTTTCTGCATCACTGAGCGTCTGGTACAGATCTGTGAGTTTAGCAAAAATAAAGGTTGTGGCTGCAACACAACAACAACACAAAATAAAGAGCAGAAAGCATAACCTTTTGCAAAATGATCGGGTCCTAACACTGCAGCCTCACAGCTCCGGCTTTTCTGTTTTTCCACTCAGACTGTGTTTTTGGTAGTTGGTAGCTAATGCACCTCAAACTGGATGACAGATGGATGCAGTGGATCAGAACAAAATAGCATGACATCCACAACAATTCATCCCCATTCACACCCCCTTTACGAAAAAGAAGTTTCACCTTTTATCCTCACTTCTCCATCTTCTGCCTCGGCTTCAACGACAGCAGCTCCACAGCTCAGCGGAGCATCACTCAGGGTGCTGCGGAGTGTCATACGGGTGACACTGAGTGAGTGTTTTCTGGGAATTATGTCGTGGGGCCGATGACACATGACCTCTTTGAACATTTCTCTAAAACGTGTGGACATGAGGTTGTACAGGATAGGGTTGACGGCCGAACTGAGGTAGAAAAACACTCCGGAGATGATGTGTACGTACTGAAAGATGTGCAGGTGGTAGTCAGTCCAGTTATTGATGAAACTCCACATGAGACGGTCAGTGTGAAACGGGGCCCAGCAGATCCCGAAAACCACCACTAAAACAACTGAAAGGACAGAAAGAGAGGAGGAGTCATGGAGGGGAGATTTCAATAGCAGTATTACATTGATTGAAGCCAACATGCTATCTATTAAATTGTCCCTCTGGGCGCTGTGCGTCAACGATGCAGAGACTATCTTGCCTGGCTGACAGCTGTCGATTTTTGTAGAATTGTTAAGGTTATTTTAGGAGATCTCTCAAGATTGTTTGCAAATGCAGCCCCTGATCTTTAAAAACCCTTCACTATTGGTCTCCACCTAGTTTTGTTTGGCAGTGGCTGGCTCCACATATTAGCATTCTTGTGTTGGGAAAAATCCCTCTGGCTTGTTTGTGTTTAAAAAATAAACAAAAATGAGGACAATGCCTTGTGACATACATGGCCAATTGCTAACTTTTTCCAACAATGTACATCCAGTGAGCCAGACTAGCATCGGCTTAAAAACTCTATCGATTAGGACTCTTAGTATTTCATAAACATTTTTGCTTACAGGTCAGCTAGGCACATAACTCTGGTTAGTATTAAGGTACAAACCATTTTGATACTCACACAACATTTTAGTGACCTGCCGGCGACGGGCCTTCTGCTGCTGTGTCCGGATGTTACAGAAGCTGTCCTGTCCAAAGCCTGTCTTTGCCGCCAGTGTGTGACACATCTTCTCCCGCTTAAGCTGCAGCCCAATGAGCGTGTAGAGAGCGCTGATAGTGAGCATGGGCAGGAAGAAAAATAGGAAGGTGGTCACCTGGATGGTCAGGTTGTACATCCAGGGCGGTTTCACTAGAGTACACATTGCTGAGTCGGGGAACTCTCTTGTTATGTTTCCAGCAGGACCGGTGAATTGAGTATGAAGGATGTCGATCCCATGTAGACTTGTGTTTGGTAAAGCACACAACACAGACGCCCCCCAAACCGTAAGGATGACCCTCTTTGCATGGGTGCGTGTTACAACATATTTTGCCCGTAGTGGGTGCACCACAGCGATGTAACGCTCTACGCTCAGCGCTGTTACGTTCAGGATAGATGCCAGGCAAACAGTCTCAAATAGGAACGTTTTAAAGTAGCAGCCACCCTTCCCCAGGAGGGAGGGGTAGTTCTGCCACAGCTCATACAGCTCTAATGGCATACCGAGCAGCAGCACCAGCAGGTCGGACACTGCCAGGCTGAACAGGTAGTAATTTGTTGGCGTCCACATGACTTTGTTGCGTGCGATGACAGTGCATGTCAGCACATTCCCCATGACACCTACCAGGAAAATGAACAGGTACGTGAGGCAGACAGGGAGGAATACAGATGATCGACGAGGCCCTAAATACTTCTCCAGGTAGCTTTCATCCGACAGACAGGCATCATCCAGTTCAATATGGCTGCCGTTTGCATCAGAGGTCAGATTGACACACTTTTCCCCCGGAGGACAAAGCCATCCGCCTTTTTCAGCCATTACATCAAAAGAGCAGTTAAAGGCTGCCATTTCTCTGCAGTAATCAGAAAAGGTATCTGAGAAAAGAAAAGATTAAACAGACATCAGTATGAAATGCCATTTTAAATCATTTGAACACACATGAGAATAAAGGTTAAGATTATAACATTTCTAATCGTAGTTGAAGATAAATCTAAGTTTTGTCGATTACTGCGAAAGAGTACAAGGAAGTAGTAGTTTCACATCATGACATTTATCTTTCTTCATCATGTTTCCCGAACGATTAGATTAGCTATGACTGCATTTTCTGCTAATGAGTTATGAATTGACTTTGACAGTGAAAAGAAGACCGACTTATTAGATAAGCTTGAATTGCCATCTGTTTCCTGCCGTTGTAGTAGAGCAACAAAAAAAATCACAATCTTTGTCTTGGTGCTTCAATAAATAAACATAAGCACGTCTTATTATTTCAGTAAAGTTAAAGAATTCATGAGGGATACATATTTTAGTAACAGCTAGTACTCTCTCATCCTCTCTGGACTCTCTTTGTCCTCTCACATCTCGGCAGGCTCGTCAGTCCCCTCCTGCTCCCTGGCTAAATGATGCACTGCGTGCTAATAGAACCGTCCTTTGGGCAGCAGAGCGGAAATGGTGGAAATCCAAACACCGTGACGACCTCCTAACCTATCAGGCTCTCCTCTCCTCTTTCTCTGCTTCGATCTCTCAGGCAAAAAGCACTTTCTTTCAAGATAAGATCCAATCTTCATATTCCAATCCCAAAAAACTATTTTCCATCTTCTCCTCCCTCCTGGACCCCCCAAAGCCCCTTCCCCCTCCTCCCTTCTGTCAAGCGACTTTGTTAACCACTTTGAAAAAAAGGTTGATAATATTCGCTCTTCTTTTTCTGACTCACCTTTACTCACCGCTGGGTCACCAGACCCTCCTTCCACCCACACACTGACCTCCTTTTCCCCTCTCTCTCCAAGTGACGTTCTTACCCTCATTACCTCTGCCCGCCCTACCACCTGTCCTCTGGACCCTATCCCTTCAAACCTCCTTCAGAGTATCGCTCCTGATATTCTACCGTTTCTCACCCATTTCATCAACACTTCTCTAACTTCTGGTCACTTTCCAAACAGTCTCAAGGAGGCGAGAGTAAACCCTCTCCTGAAGAAACCCACTCTCAACCCGTCTGATGTTATAAACTACAGGCCTGTCTCTCTCCTCCCGTTCCTGTCTAAAACACTTGAACGCGCTGTCTTTAAACAACTCTCCTGCTATCTCCATCAGAACAACCTTCTGGATCCGCACCAGTCTGGTTTCAAGGCAGGTCACTCCACAGAAACTGCCCTCCTTGCTGTCACTGAGGAACTGCACACGGCTAAAGCAGCCTCCCTCTCCTCGGTCATCATCCTGTTGGACCTGTCTGCTGCATTCGACACGGTGAACCATCAGATCCTCCTTCGCACTCGAGTTTCAGGCTCTGCACTTTCCCTCCTCACCTCATACCTCAAAGACCGTACCTACAGGGTAACTTCGAGAGGGTCCGAGTCCGACCCTTGTCAATTAACTACAGGGGTCCCTCAGTGCTCTGTTCTTGGTCCCCTCCTCTTCTCCTTGTACACAAACTCGCTCGGATCAGTCATTAGCCCGCATGGTTTTTCATATCACTGCTACGCTGACGACACCCAATTAATTCTGTCCTTTCCCCGCTCAGAGACCCAGGTCGTCGCACGCATCTCTGCTTGTCTAGCTGACATCTCTCAGTGGATGTCTGCTCATCACCTCAAGCTCAACCTTGACAAGACTGAACTGCTTTTCCTTCCGGGAAAAGATTGTCCCACTCTTGACCTGACTATCAACATTGGCACCTCCGTTGTTTCCCCGACTCAGACTGCAAGGAATCTGGGTGTGATCCTAGATAACAACCTGTCCTTCACTGCAAACATCGCTGCTACAACCCGCTGCTGCAGATACACGCTTTTCAACATCAGGAAGATGCGTCCCCAGCTGACCCAGAAAGCGACGCAGGTTCTGGTCAAGGCTCTCGTCACCTCACGCCTAGACTACTGCAACTCCCTCCTGGCTGGTCTACCTGGATGTGCCATCCGACCTCTGCAGCTCATCCAGAATGCAGCTGCTCGTCTGGTCTTCAACCTTCCTAAATTCTCCCACACCACGCCGCTCCTCCGCTGCCTTCACTGGCTTCCGATAACTGCTAGAATCCACTTCAAGACAATGGTACTTGCGTACCATGCTGCGAATGGATCTGGCCCTTCCTACATCCAGGACATGGTTAAACCGTACACCTCAGCACGTGCACTCTGCTCTGCATCAACCAAACGGCTCGCTGCACCATCGCTGCGAAGGGGACCCAAGTTCCCATCAGCAAAAACACGTGGGTTTGCTATCCTGGCTCCAAATTGGTGGAATGAGCTCCCCATTGACATCAGGACAGCAGATAGCTTACACACCTTCCGGCGCAGACTGAAAACTCATCTCTTTCGACTCCACTTCGAGCGATAGAACTATTAACAAAGCACTTACTGTATATACTAATAAAGGGCTGGCTTACCTAAAGCCAGTTGAGTAGCACTTGAAATGTTTTTGCTCTATGAAGCCTGATGTACTTATATGATTCTGTTTTCTTCAAGTTTGTATTTTGTTGGTCGAACGCACTTATTGTAAGTCGCTTTGGATAAAAGCGTCCGCTAAATGCAATGTAATGTACTCATGTTTTATTATATATGAATTACTACTATTAGGGTGAAAGGGGACATTGATAGTGACAAACTAACCAATAATTAACAACCTACTCAAAGCGTTCTTGAATCTATCAGCCTATTGATTTAGTTTTTATGGCTAATGTACTGGTATGGTTTTAATGTGACCACTCTAATTAAAGCCAATTGGACGGATGAAACCCTCTTTAATGGTCACACATGCAGAGCACACACAGTGACAGTTGTCCTCTGAATTTAACCCATCCTAGTACCAGGAGTCTAGTACTAGGAGCAGTGGGCAGCTATTGTACAGCACCCGGGGAGCAATGGGAGTGAGGGGGGAAGGGGGATGTCTGGTGCCTTGCTCAAGGGCACCATGGCAGGGCAGGAGGTGAACTGGGACCTCTCCAAGTAGAAGTCCACACTACATATTTAGGTCTGGTCGGGGACTTGAACCAGTGACCCTACGGCTCACAGTCCAAGCCCCTACTGACTGAGCCACTGCCGGACAGTGAGCAGGTGTTTTCATAAAAAAAAGCTCTTTCCTCTACTTTCTCCACACCAAGCAGCAGACAGAGTCAGCCACTAACTAGTGAACATTGTAGTGCGTTCAGCTGCCAGTGAGCCAGATGTTGTTTCCATGTACTGTTGCATACCATTTGCAATTCATGTATCTTTAATACAAAAGCATGCTGCAGTGCATTCTGCAAAATGCGACCAGATGCAGTAGAATATCCCCGTAAAGCTGGCATATTGCATTTGACATACTATGTACTGTGGCATACTAAATATTTTCCTGGCATAATAAATAGCAAGGTAGTATGTGTATTGGACTAAGTAAGTCCCAATGGTATGCATACTGCCAGTGGTTGGGTATAATTTCTTGGTGACAGGCTTGTAAAATATCATCATTAATGTGAAATCTATTATTCGCGTAGTTGATATAATTTGTAGTTGATTTCATTCATTGATTAACATAAAGAACAAACCTATAGTGTATGCATTTATAAGGGAATGTAGAGAAAAGACGAATAAACCATTTAGTCACACATGAAGCAGACAATTGAAGGAGAGGCAATGCGCTGTGAATAACTTTCATTCTAGACCTCCCTCAGTGTTCTCATTCGTCAAAATGATTGACAGCCTTCAGATTTTCACATCAAAGAAAATCTGTCGATGATGGAAAATATTCATGAAACATTAATTTTTTCATACGGGTGCAAAGCTCTGCACTTTGTAATGGAAGCTGCACCATATACTAAGAGTAAAGAGAAAACAGATGGGATTTGGAACACAGCCAATGTAAGGGTAAAAAATCACATTCAATTGAATCACAAATATGTAGCCTACTGTATTTTTATTATTATTTAAAGGGGGTTGGTAGGCTGTGCTTTTCAGTTTGAACGAAAGCTACTCAAATAGGCATGCAAATGTTTTGGGACTGCTTTTGATCTACAGTAGGATAAATACACATTGGCAGGCCCAGTGGCTGTCTGGTTAAAGGAACATGTCCACATTCAGTGTAATAGTGGTGAATTTATTTGAGCGCTCCAATCTTTTTACTGGCAGAGCACAGGGAAATGGGGATAATACACAGGGGCATGCTTTGTTGCAAAAGCACTTAAAATTCGAAAAAAAGGTCTAATCTGACTTTTTATCCCATTACCATGATCCTCTAATAAAAGCGGTGGCTACGGGGGACTTCTTGTGTGAGTCAGTACCTAGTGAAAGGCTCTGTTTCTGTTCTGAGTTGACTCCCGATTCTATTCACTTTTCAGTGTTTACTCAAAGCCCTGAGTCACTAAATTTAAAGTCGCCCACAAGGGTAGTTGTAATAATGATATTATGTACCTTCTGTCACATCCTGTGAGGAGTCATCCGGTTTTCCATTTTTTGGGATAATCTGGGGAAACTAGCTTTTTCTTGATGGGGATAGGATAAGATATTGTTGGGCAAATAACAAACCAAATCAAACTGTATTATTGACTCAACACATGAGATATGACAGGCACCAAGCAATAGATTCTCATTGAAAGCAGTATGTCCTTGAGATGTACTGTACCCCCTGTTCAAAGGAGCACACTTCAGAAAGCACTGAATCATTATATATTAAGTATTTCAAGGCTTTTGAAGTTCCGGTTGAAGGAAAGTAA
Organism: Pseudochaenichthys georgianus; assembly: GCF_902827115.2. Classification (NCBI taxonomy): domain Eukaryota; kingdom Metazoa; phylum Chordata; class Actinopteri; order Perciformes; family Channichthyidae; genus Pseudochaenichthys; species Pseudochaenichthys georgianus. Next base: position 15,036,945 of record NC_047506.1, read on the forward strand.
TTGGGTAATACGTTAAAGGGCTTCAGAGTAACTTGGACGAGATGAAAGTTAAAAACATCTGTCCTGCGGATAATTCCGTCATTACATGAATGTTTGAATTTAAAATGTTTTTTTGGTATAGATTATTAATGCATTACATGAAAGACATTACATATGAACTTATTTAGCCTCTGTCAGATTTGAGCCGATGCAGGAGAAGTAGGAACTGGTCAATTAGTTGAATGGAAATGTCCAATGATGTTTAAATTTTTCCAAGTGAAAGCCGGGTAATAAGAAAAACAGGAAACACTTTCCTGCAAGTTTAATGACCGGCAGTTGAGAAGCAGGAACACCCAACAATTTTCTTTGCATTTACATACGAGTCAAAGGTATTTTCTCTCTACCAGCAGAGAGTTACCGTATTCATCCCTTTTTTTCAAGACAGAACGTGAGTTATAAACTCAATCAGTGGTAGGGCTTGTTGTCAGTGGTGGCATACACAATGCATTACAACAAAATACATGCAATACACCATTTCCCTAGTTGTGGAGTGTAGTGTGCCATAAATGATTTATTTAATCATTCACACCATTCATAAAAGCTAGCGGTCAACCTTGGGGTGAAGGTTGTAAGAGCATATTACTATATCACTCTGTCCAGCCAGTGCATATTCAAAATAATAAAATAATGTGCTTTGTAAAAATGTATTGACTAATGAATATTTCAGCTCTGCACGTTGAAGGATCAGCAGAGGATTTGATGAATTGAGATAACACATTACATATTCTTTATTAGTATTCTGCAAGTCATGTAGGTTACCTTTAATATTTTTAGTTCAGTCTTAGTAAGTCTACATTGTATTCTATATTTTAGAGTATGTTAATAATGAAGTAAAGATTAGATTAAATATGCTAGATTAAATATGCCCTCAATTACAATAATCTATTGGGCAATTAAGGAGCATCAAGAGATATGCTCTAATAATTAGAGCATATCTCTTGATGCTTCTGAATTGCCTTGCCGTGAAAGCTTTTGTATGGCCATTGAACAGCTACATTACAGGTCTCCCTTGAAAAAGAGATCTATGATCTCAATGGGACCAATCTGGTTAAATAAAGGTTTGAAATGAAATGAGCTACAGCACTAACAGAGCCTCTGCGTATAAAAAACTATTATGCAATGTCCTTTCCCGTAAACAAACAACACAAATTCACTTTATTACCAGATTTTGTTCACGTTCACAGCAACTGTGCTCCATGCTATTGACTATGACTTGTAGATGTAGATGCAGTAAAAAGCAGGACATTCTATTTTCACAAGTCCTGCCTTGAATATATAGCTCATTATAGAGAAAGATATTTGCCATTCGGCTAACTACACAACTGCAGCATCTGTAAAAACATCTCCTACTCCAACATCAATGAAGTATCTAGTCCACTGCTATAAACCCCTTCACATCAGTATCCAGGAAAACTTCAATCACCTTATCCAGAATGCAATACATGTTTTGTTCCCCTAGAAGCCAAGGATGTAATCTGGCAAATGGCTGACTTGTGTATGTTGCTTCACAAAAGGGAAATCAAATTGGGTGAAACCCGTATGTGGAATTTATCTGATGTTTCTTTATGCCGACAAGTCATTTTAAGCTATCACTTTAATAACACCGGAGGCATTTTGCTCCTTCACCTTATGCACTAAAGAGATAGACCATTATGTCTCTTTATTCATGAGCAGTGAGCACGCTTCACCTTTCATGACTTCATTTGATTTGTATGATCTATTCTCACAATTATGAGCAATTCTGTGTTTATTCTGTAATTTTTATTCATAATTGGAATTGTTACAATGTTAAAAGCAGAAGGAGGAAAAGTGAGACTAGGAGATAAACTACATACCAATAATGTCCCATGTGAGTTTAAACTCTGGATATCTTTTTTGATTCATATGATTTTTTGAACAGGATTTTAAAAAGCAGTATGTAATATGTTTGGATTTTTCTCATTCCTGCATTGATCGTCTGCACAATATAATTTCAAGTGTTTTACGTTGATTACTTCCCCCCCACAATCCTGTTATGCTAAATGTTTTCATGGAGGAACCACTTACAGATGAAGGACTTGTGTCAAACCTTGTGGCAAACCTTATACAATATTACAAAATGTCTGATGACATGCACTGCCCTGATATAAAATATAATCTTAGCAATTTATTTATAAACATTAAATACTACTATATATAATGTTTTGATCATGGCATTATCATAAGAGCTGTTTAGAGAATCAATGCATCTTCATTTAATTATAATAACAGTTTTTTCTATGTCATATGTGTAAGTAAAAAAACGCTATTATTAAAATAAAATAAAAAAGACAGGTTTACAAAATGATACATTTGTTGGTGGATTTTTAACATAGATAATGGATATAAATAGCTTTCCAAAGAACATAAATCTTCTTACCTCTAAAGTGTTTGCTTGATCTGTTGTCCTATTCCCTTAGAGACAGATAAGTATCTTGAGCGGAGTGTGAACAATGTGCTGCTCTCTCAGTCCACTCTCCTCCTGCTCTGTCGCTCTCTCGTCAAGCGCTGGTCCACACACACACACACACACACACACACACACACACACACACACACACACACACACACACACACACACACACACACACACACACACACACACACACACACACACACACACACACACACACACACACACACACACACACACACACACACTCCCTCTCTGATATTCCCCCTCACGTTCACTTCAAACCTACATTTATAACTCTGCCCACACTAACTAGTATAATTACTCTTATGTCAATGGCAATAACAAGATACGTGTCCCTTTCACAAAGGGACAATACTATTTCAATGTAATGATGCAAAAAAAAGTATCAATTAGTATTTAGCTTCAAATATTACAGTACTTTTTACACAACCTTATAGTGTACAAAGTGGAGCTTTCTTTGACACATAGTGTGACTGCTTTGGTTTTGTTTTTTGTGTGGAGGGTTAGAAGGACACTCCTCCACAGATGGCAATTTGTGCTCATGTCTGTTTATCTCCTCGATAAGAGGCAGAAAGATTCAAGGATCATTTATGGTAATTTGTAACACGATGTTGCAGTTGTAGTCCATTTATCCTACACGCAAGATACATGACAGAACAGAACAAATGAAGCTATAGTAGTGCTAGCAATGCATTCCTGAACGGCACATTTTTTGAGTCAGCAACAAAAGGAATATAAACACCAAACAATGGTGGATCTTTAATGGAAGATAACATGGCCGTCACCATCAGAATCTGACATCAGGGAAACACAGTTCTATAACTTTACCGTTTGATGTAAACACAGTCTGCCTCCACTCATCTCATTCGAGCTTGCTTACTGCCCATCAAGTGCAATAGCGTGACCCTGGAGGCCATGATGAAGGCACACATACCTTTGCTGTATATCTATTTCTTATTTTCCAGTGAACAGACATCAGCCAGCAGCAGGCTGGGTAGTGGAACAGCCCAGAGTTGAACAAACTAAACAATCGATGAACAAAGAGATGATTTGGAACTTATAGCGACTCCTGTTGGTCATCACTTGAAAGGGGTGGAGGGCAGGGTGCGGGGTCGGAGATCTTTTTTAGTTTCTCTTTTGATTCAGCGTTTGTGAAATTGTAATTTAATTTATGGAAAGGTGGGATTCAATTATATTGGATAATTTATTGACTACGTGCTGCAGTTTTGCATCCGCGAGTATTTGCTGCATATGCTGTTTTGTTTTTTTATTGTTTTTTTTAGCCTTTATTTATACAGGTGTAGTTCTCATTGAGACACAAGGTCTCATTTTCAAGAGAGACCTGTCAGTGGTAACACTACCACACAAAGTTACAGACAGACAGGACACTAAACACAGAGGCAACACTAAAATACAACATCGTAAAAAAAAAAGAAAAAAGTAGTCATTAAAATCCATATACAGTCAGATATAGCAGGTGCAAACACCCACAGATGACTTCTCCATGTTACGGTTGCTGTTTGTCTGCTCCTTAATCTGCCTGTGAGTGTTTTCAGCTGTGTGTGTGTTTATGCAAATGAGCTGTGTGGTTGCTCCAACATCCTTGGCTGCCCATCTCCTGGTCCGCCTCTGAAGATGGTGATTGGATCGACGTCGTCCAATCGCAGCGCACAGCCGGCGCACACCTGCTGGGGAGGAGTACAAAGGCTGCGGACTATCACCACTCTGGAGGCTCTGTTGAGTGAACAGACGCCTCTCGCATTTTGCTCTTCATTCTGTGGTTAACCTTGTGTGTTTATCTCCGTGTGATATTGGGTGTTAGTAGAGTGTAGAGTAGGTTAGTTAGGGTTTAGAGTATCGTTAGGGTTTGTGACTGTTGCCTTTAGGTTAGCTGTATGTTTTGTGTAGACTCCCTTTTGTTAGTTGTACCACTCTTGAAGTGAGGTTTTGTTTTGTTATCTATTTAGTATATTAGTATGTATTTTCCCTGTATGCCTTTAGACTCCTTTTGAGTCCTCCCTTAGTTTGGTTATCTGTCAACCTGTGCCCTTTTGGCCCTTTTGTTTGTTTCAGGCTGCCTGCCTGCCATTTTGTTACACCTTGCTTTATAAATAAATCACCTATAATTATACCAATACTAATCTGGTCGTGTCGTTTCCCGTTTGTACCCCTATAGCCAAGTGGGAACGTAACACTCCAGCTTTTTTAAAATGAGTTTAAAATCCGTGATGGGTATCAAAGTGGTCAGCTTAAGTTCCTGCTGAGGTGTGTTCCAGGTCGAGGGGGGTATGATATGGCTTTTTTCACAAGCACCGAGCGTACTGAGGGGACGGACAGAGTGATGTAATTTTGAGATCGTAGTCTATAGCTGTACTGTTTGTGTGATATGTAAGTGGATATGTAGAGGGGCAGCAGTCCAAGCATAGCGGTATAGATGAGTTTATACCAGTGCAGTGATCTGCGCATTGATAATGATGTCCAGTTGACTAAAGCGTACAGCGTGCAATGGTGTGTGTGAGGGGTTTACAGTTGTTTATAAACCTCAGAGCCCCATGGTAAACAGCGTCCAGCAGATGAAGGGAGTGAGCTGAGGCGTTCATGTACACAACATCCCCGTAGTCCAAGAGCGGAAAAAATGTAGCAGCTACAAGCCGTTTCCTCGCACTTGTGGAGAAGCAGGCCTTATTTCTAAAAAAGAATCCCAGCTTTCATTTCAATTTCCTTAAGAGATTGTCAATATGTGGTTTGAAGCAGAGATTTTCATCTATAGTAATGCCTAAGTATCTGTAGGTGTTAACAGCTTCAATGGGGTTATGCTGTGCAGACATGATGCAGGGAAGAACAGTTGGTAACTTTTTCTTATTGGAAAACAACATGACTTTTGTCTTATCTGAATTTAACACCAACCTAAGGTGGAACAGATGTGACTGAAAAGTGTCAAAAGCAGACTGCAGACGTTCAAATGCAAGGGCAACAGTGCTAGCACAACAGTATCATCTGCATATAGAGAGGCATCAATACTTTGACACACATCATTTATATCAATAGTAAAAAGGGTCGGTCCCAAGACCGAACCTTGAGGAACGCCTCTGGGCACATTAACTGTTATGGATGAAGTGAAATGATGTCCTCTATCATTGCTTTATAAATGAGACAAATTAATGCATCTAGGCCAAGTTAACAGTCTATGTAATTGTTGTTTTCCTCTCATCAGTAACACAGCATACACATTTAAAATAACTTGTAAATGAGACAATATAGGTGTATTTAGGCAGAGTTAAGCTCTTGTTTTCCTCATCAGTTGAACAAAACAAATGTACGCTATACAATATAAACGTTCATTATACCAAAAACAGGCCTCTTGTTGAAAGCTCATTTAAAAGCTTTTCACTTGTATCAGAACAATTGGCTTTTTCAATATCAGCTTTTGTTACCAGCTTCATGTTGGAGTTGTTTTGGAAAGCGAGAATATGTTTTCAATTTAAGAAAACATCACCCTTTTGTCCTTTCAATTTTAAATTAATATCCTTGAGAGATGAATAATGATCTGCCAGATACGACGTGAAGTGTGAAGCTAATCATGAGTGAGGGGGGGCTTCAATTGGTGGGGGAAAGCATGAATGTCATTTTTCAGTTCATACATTCTGGCAAGACCTCTGCCTTTGTATCCCAGCCCAATATCAGTGCACAGCTGGTCTAAAATATAAATCCTAAAAAAATTATTAGGGTGTACTTCCTGTTTTGATTGGAACAATTAACAAATCCATATGTCCGCATTATACGCGACCTGTAGTGGTGATGCTCCACATTTATTTTATCGCTTTAAGCGTGCCGAGCCGTGCGGGGCCCGTTTTTGGTTGTGTTTTCACTTGGCCTAGTACCGGCTAGCGGGTCATAATTCACAGTTTTTCTGGCCCCATAAAATCGTGGTTCTAGGGCCAGGAACAGTGGCGGATTTAGGATTGTAGGAGATTCGGGGCTTAGCCCAGGAGTTGTTGGGGGGGGGGTGCAGGGGTAAAGTGCTATTTTTTTACAAGTGGGGGGTGGACCGAACATCCTTTAGGGGGGTCGTCGCCTCCTCTAGGGGAGTCCAGTGGCATGCTCCCCCGGGAAGATATTTTTTTAAATATTGAAGTTAAAAGCATCGATCTGGTGCACTTTGAGAGCAACATTAACCCTACCTTAATAATACCTTAAAGGGGACATATCATGCTATATTTGAACAATATATTGTAGGGCCATACCTATATAAAGTATGTAAATAGTTTTTTTTTCAAAATACCAAATCCTGCATTTTAGCCATGCCTCAATTCGCTCTATTTGCTCTTTCCAGCCCTGTTTTTGCAGGGGGCTGATTCTGTGAGCTGCACCACGCCCCCCTGCAGGAGAGGGGAGCGTGCTTTGAGATCAGCGCTGCTGGGCTGCAGCGGGGAGAAGAGGGGGAGAAAAAGAGATCTCCGTCCTCCGTGTTTTATTCTTATATGATTATATAGAGTCATTATTCATTTGTTTTAAAGCTCAATAAATAACAAAGAAGACCTTTGACCGGCACTTTTCTAATTTTGTCCGGAAGATTTAAACTTTAACGGACATCTAAAAAAATCTAACTGAAACTCTGCCGCACGGTCCCCTCATTCCTTGGAAGAGGCGGAGAGGTGGGTGTTTGTCATCTGCTGGTGGACTACCGGAGAGAATTACAGCGAGGGAGGGATTGCATTGAATTACAGCAGCGGGAGCAAACGCTTGCCTCGGGGAGGGAGAAAAAGAGCCACAGCGGAGAATAAACAGAAGGGCAACCATGCGCGGGAAGTCTTCTTCGCTGCTTTTGTGGCAGACTACAGCGCCACTTACAGGCCTGGTATATGTACTACAGCGTCTCCAGCGCTTTCGAGCGGCAATGGCCGGCCGTGGCCCAACCCCACATTCCCCTGATAGGTGGACAATTGACCACTAAGCGGAGCACCACTTCTGTGATGTAGAAAAAAATTCAAATCTGGATCAGTCTGTATCAGATCTGTTGCAGCCCCGTTTTTAGAGATTTGGGTCTGGAGGAAAATAGAGAGGGTTGTGTTTTCTGACACTTGGTGAGTTCCCTGGAACACCGGGGACACATATTCATGTATAAAAGACGTACACAAGTGCATTTTGCATGATAGGTCCCCTTTAAAGCGGACAAAAGGCACTGGAGAACACTTATTCATTAACACCCTTTAATGAAGCAAACTAATGCCTCAACTTACTCAAATACAGTTGTTTACTTATTTCGGTGAAACGAATGTGCGTAGAGTTTTAAAGGATGCGGATAGTCTCACCTTGATTCTGGCGCATTGCTTATCGTTTTATAGATCTATTATCATCCACCATCTTTGTTTGTGACGTAAAGAGTGTAAGAGTCACGTTTCTGACTGTTGCATGTCAGTTCCGTTGCTATGGTTCCGTTATGTGTACTGAAACGAGAGCCGGTATAATTCCACCCTCGAAAAAAATAAAAATAAATTGGAATACGTTATTTTAGTGTCTTAAAAGTAGACTGAGGTATGAAGGGTTAACGTTACAGTTTTAGTCATGTTCTGTATACATACTTACTAACATATAAGGGTATTGACTAACGGCCCGTACACACTACAGGCATCAAAAAAGGCTTTCAACGCTTCGCCCATTCATTTGAATGGGGTGACGTAGGATATTTTCAAACTTCGCCGAACTGCATTGTGGGTAGCATGGCAAGGCGTTGCAAGCCTCGCGAGCGTCTATCGTCTATCGATGCTTGCTCGAAGCTGGCGTCAGCCAATCAAATCCAGTTTTTGCAATTCCCGCCAGTACAAGCGCTAGCCAATCAAACCGCGTGTATGCAGGTCTTGACTATTTTCCATATGTCCGAAAATGGAGGAAAAATTAATCATTGCCGTGGGAAATGTCCCAGTCTTGTATGACTGTACTCTGTTCACCTACCGGGACCTAAACCGGAGGAACCAGGCATGGCGGGAGGTGGCAGAGACAGTTGGTGAAACTGGTAGGTTTTCAACTGTTTGGGGAGTTTATATCCAGTTTACTTCGTTTTAGCATTGAATGGACAGCTAGTAATGTAGCATAATAACATATAATATATATTAATATAATAATAAAAAAATATTATAAGTATAAGCATAATATATAACATAACATATAATACATGCACAGCTATCAAGCATAGACAGTATATTTAGCCAGCTAGTAATGTAGCATAATATATATTAATATAAATATATAAAATATTATATATAATATAATAAGTATAAGCATAATATATATAATACATGCAGAGGGTGTCGTTTTTCTCATACTGATATTCTGAACAATCTGTGCTGTTGTATTTGCTGTAAAGTGTCTCTACTGTAGGCTAATTTTATTATATGTACAGCACTTTGGCTCGACCAAAAATCGTTTATAAATGTGTTATATAAATAAAACTTGATTTGATTCACAGCTATCAAGCATAGACAGTATATTTAGCCAGCATGGAATGTAGCATAAAAATAGCATTCATTAATGGAGGAATAATTTAGTAAATTCAAGAAATTCACTTTATTATTTATTAACTTTATTATTTCATTTCATTTCATTAGAGAATGTCTGCAAGAAGAGATGGAAGAGTCTGAGGGACAGGTTCCGCAAGGAAAATAATATGGAAAAGGAGGCCAAAAGAAGCGGGGCAGGGTCTGCAGGGGGGTACAAGCCCTGGCGTTTCATGCCAGTGATGGGGTTTTTAACCCCATTCATCGTAGACCGTGAGACGTCCAGCAATGTCCCCCGGCAGACCCTGCCTCCATCCACCCTGGTGGCAGAGGAAGAGAGCCAGATAGATAGTGAGTTAGCCAGCCAGTCCGCCAGCCAGTCCGCCAGCCAGTCCGCCAGCCAGTCTGCCAGCCAGTCCGCCAGCCAGTCCGCCAGCCAGTCTGCCAGCCAGTCCGCCAGCCAGCCAGCCAGCCCGCTAGTCAGCCAGCAGCAGTCAGCCAGGAGGAGAATGCTGAGGTCTGGGGCAAAACACGGGGGAGGGGGAGGGAGATGTCCCCGTTTGAAAGAAGTCTGCTGTCTGCTGTCAGCAATTACAAAGCAATTGCCCAGCTAACCCCACCAGTGGTGGAGGAGGACGAGGACTTGCAATTTTTCAAGAGCCTCTTGCCCACCATGAGGCAGATGACAAGGGCACAGAGGGCAAGAGTCCGCCTCGGGGTACACCAGCTCATTTTTGACGTGGACCAGCAGGACAATTTATAATTTTATAATTTTTTCACACGTACTGATCCACATTAAAAAAATGTACACTCATCACACACACTTCACTCATCACACACACTTCACTCAAATTCACCAAATAAAACATTATTTCAAGTATGTTATGGCTATACTGTGTCTGAGTGGTTTATCAGTAAAAACAGGGCTGAAAGAAAAAGGTTGTTAGTCATATCATAATATAATAATATAAATTCAAGAAACATGTTTATTAGGAATGTTTGATTTTAAAATGGCTCATTTGGAATATTTGCTCTTTAAAGAAAATGGGTAGCTCTTAAAAGAGCTTTTGGTTTGGAGGAGCCATGGTGACCCTACACCACGTTATGCTGCCATGACACTACACCCTCCTCATTTAAATAGGAGCAGAAGGTCTCCCGCAGTTGGATGGATCAGCGTGTGGCGTTGTTTGAGCCCATCATAGGTGCATCGCGCAGGGTTGGTGCTTCATCACTCGACTCTGCGACGACAGGTGTGCATGATGACCTTCCTATTGTCTTCCTGCGGAGGAAGTTGTGCAACACACAGGTGGCCTTCACACACAACTCTGTTACCTCCGGGCTGGTGGTGATGACACGCCGGAACATTCTCCACTGAGATGAGAGGATGCCAAACGCACATTCAACCACCAACCTGGCCCGGCTGAGGCGGTAGTTGAACAGCCTCCTTTCACGCGTGAGCTGACGTCCAGGGAACGGACGCAGCAGGTTGTCCAGCAGCGGAAAAGCCTCATCCCCAACAAACACATGGGGAAGAAGGCCCAGCCGCTCTGCTCCTGGGATGACTGTGTCAGGTGCAGACTGCCATCTCGGAGGCCCTCTCCAAAAGCGGAATTCCGCAGGCTCCCACCGTCGCTGCTCCTTCCAAAACCTCCGACATCCACTACCCTGAAGAGGTACTGGGCATCCACTACAGCCAGTAGTACCAAGGAGTGGGTGGACTTGTAGTTGAAGTACAGGGACCCAGAATTTGCCGGAGCCTGGATCACCACGTGCTTCCCATCAATGGCACCAACGCAATTTGGAAAGTTCCAGCGCTCCTGGAACCCAGCAGCGATGGCTCTCCAGTCCTCCGTCTGTGGTACCGGCGTGGTACCGGCATGGTCTCCTCGACCAGCGCAGTCCAGATGGCACCCGCAACCTCCTTGACGATGACAGCCACTGTTGTATGCCCGACCCGATAGCTGAATGCTATGGTCCTGTACGAGTCACCGGTTGCCAGGTACCTGAGAAAAAAGTAATATACAAGATTTAAAAAAAAAAAGTTATACGCCACGCAGACACACACACCACAGACACACACACACCACAGACACACACACACCACAGACACACACACATCACAGACACACACATCAAAGACACACAATTACACCACAGGCAGACACACACACACCACAGACACACACATCACAGACACACAATTACACCACAGGCAGACACACACACCACAGACACACACATCACAGACACACACATCACAGACACACAATTACACCACAGGCAGACACACATCACAGACACACACACACACACACACACACACACACACACACACACACACACACACACACACACACACACACACACACACACACACACACAAACACACAGGGGAGCAATACTGCGTTTACCTAGCTATCTTAATTAATGTCATTCATCTGAACTAAATCACAGACTTCATTCATCCATTGCATGCATTCTCTCTCTTTATATACAGAGTCATATTAAAGAAGTAGAAATACACAAAACGTACCGTAGGCAGATGGCGAGTCGCTCGGCGGGTCCGATTGACAAACGCATACGGGTGTCTGCCTTTGCAATCAGTGGACCGACTTTTCCGAGCAACTCGTCGAACACGTCTTTGCTCATCCTGAAGTACTGCTGAAACAGTACACCATCCAGGCGGAGCTCTTGGACAAGAACGTGGTATTCCCCCCGTTGCAGACGTTTTCTAAGTATCGGATGTACCCAACAGCGACGCACTATACGTGGCCTCCTGCGAGACATTGAATAAACCAACGCTACCGTTGCTACAAAACCGGCATCCTTTTTGGCAATAGTGAAGAAGAGCCGGGCTTTTTTTTGCTTTGTATGCCGGGGGTGGGCGGGAGATTCCTGATTGGTTGTTGGTCGCCTTGGGCGCGAGACATCGCCAAGCCTCAGACACGCCCAGCTTCAAGCTTTTTTGACGCCTGTAGTGTGTACGGGCCGTTAGTGTGGTTTATCTTTTTGTCACTGCTTTTAATTGAAACTGAGCTGTTGTGTTTATCAGTAAAGTGGAACTTCTGTGTGAACTATTCATATCTTAAACTGCACTGTAACTTTTTATTCATGTAATTTTTATTCATGTAATTTTTCTTTTAATGTTTCTTTTATTATCTTTTACTGTTTTTAAATGCCTTTGTCTGAATGTCTTTCATTTTTGTAAAGCACCTTGAATTGCCTTGTGTTGAAAGGTGCTATATAAATAAACTTGCCTTGCCTTGGTTACTCCATGTTTACTAGCTATAAGATTAACGTTACAGTACATCACTCTTTTTCACTTCTTACTCAGTCAGCGAGAGTGCAGATATCACCATTAGATTCACAAACCTGAAACATCATCCATTTCTTCACTGCTGGTGATGACATTGTTGTCAGCTGCTGCTGCTGCTGCTGCTGCTGCTGCTGCTGCTGCTTGTGGCGCCTGCTTCGATGAAAATAACTTTCTAATATCCATAACTTTATAGGCTATTAGCTTAAAACTCGTCAGGCACTAGGAAGGATCACTTCTTCTTCAGGGCAGGGAAGGCTACGCAGTACGCAGGCTAATGTCCCGCAGCGGCTGCCTCTCTGGTGGACTCCAGTACTGCACATTACTCCCGAGACATTTAAAAAAAAAAATCTTTTTTTAAAAATTTTTTTTAAGTGAAACATCCGGGGCTTTTCAGAAAACATCCGGGGCTTGAACCCAAGTAGCCACCCCCTAGCGCCGCCACTGGCCAGGAACAACCAGGCTGAGTCGGGCTGAGTATGCTAAACTAGAGAGATAATCGCTGGCAAGGGGGCTACAACAACAACAAGATGAACATATTTGACCATGATTTATTTGTAATACACGTTTCAAAATGATGCCGAAGTAACAAGATACTGATACCGGTTAGTAAAAACCATGAATTAATGCTTTGACAAGTCTGCAGACAGACGGCAGGCGAAAAACCCTTTTAAAATGCGTGTTTTCTAAATGGGGATTGGCTAAGCTAACGCAGTATATGCTCCGACCGTCCACATTCACAACAACGGCCTACAGACATAAATAACCAGCGACTGTATTCGCCATGACACAGACATTCTGTGGTTTGTACTTGTTTAACTGTTGTCTAGTTTCTGAACAGATATGAGGAGCTGTGAGCTCTGAGGGCTAACAGCTAACAGCTGTGTTGTTTTTCTGGGGTTCTCATTGAAGATGACGTCACTGCTCCGCCACTGCGTTACTATAGATACTACCCCAGTTCCTAAACTGTGATGGAAATGCGCCATACATACCTCATTCACACCAACGCAACTCCGGTTCAAGCTCCGTGCTAGAGCTTTTCAGGTTCAGAACCGGTTCTTCGGTTTAGCTCTGGCTCTTTTCACACTGCCCAGAGTCCGACTGGTGCTGCGTCATTGCGTCATCGTTTGCGTCATGACGTAACCGTTTGTGTGCCTGCTTCATAAAGCCAAACCGCTTTGAAACCCCTCACAGCTGACATTGACAACAACAACAATGGCCGATTGTGCTCCAGCTTCCTCTGTACCTCTTCGGAAGACCAGATTCCCAGTAGGTAGCGGTCTCTTCAGTGGACCACTGCTGCTTGTTAAGTTTCTCCATCGTTGTGTACAAACTGGATAAAACGCCGGCTTTTTGTTGTTGTTCAGGAGTTGTCCAACGCGTTTTCAGCTCCAGCTCGGAGCTGGAGACTGAAAAGTACCGGTTTTCCTGTTCACACCGCAGAGGCGCCGCCTCTTAGCTCCGGAAGCCGGTTCACTTCCAGCTCCAAAGAATTGTCGGTCTAGACAGAGGCAAGAGCTTCGGAGCTAAGAGGCGGCGTCGCTTACGTCCCTCTTACGTCGAGGCGGGGGCAGGGGCAGGGGCGGGATCAACCTCCTGAACAACAACAAAATGCCTGCATGTGATGTTTGTAAAGTTCCAAGTAAAGTCGTCCCTTGTAAAGTCGTCCCTTGTAAAGTCGTCCGATGCCTTCCATTTCGTATCGTAAGAGGATAACCAAAGCGAGCAGCGCTTCAATACAATTGGCCATTGTTGTTGTTGTCGATGTGAGAGATTTCCGCACGGTTTGGATTTTATGAAGCAGGCACGTAAACGGTGACGTCATGACGCAGCAGCGGCAGCTCTGGGCGGTGTGAACAGAGCGGGAGCAGAGCGGGAGCAGAAAAGGGAAACCGGAGCTGAACCAGAAAAGCTCCCGCTCTGAGCTAGAAAGGGAAAAGTGCTGGTGTGAAAGCCGCATTGATACCTCATTCACACCAACGCAACTCCGGTTCAAGCTCCGTGCTAGAGCTTTTCAGGTTCAGAACCGGTTCTTCGGTTTTGCTCCGGCTCTTTTCACACAGCCCAAAGTCCGACTGGTGCTGCGTCATTGCGTCATCGTTTGCGTCATGACGTAACCATTTGCGTGCCTGCTTCATAAAGCCAAACCGCGCGGAAACCCCTCACAGCCTTTTTTTGAGTTATAGCTATGAAAGGGACAATGACATTCGTCACATGGTCCCTGGCCAGATTCAAATCCGGGGTCCTCGGCTTCGGGACCAAGCCCGGGTACATGGGTCGTCAGCTCAACTGAACTATACGACAGCCCGTCCTGGCAGCTTTTGTATTGCCCACGGATTTTTGAATCCTACTAACCTTGAATTAATTGAATAAGTCATACCTGCATTCTGCACCAGCAGTACAAAATGAGTTGAAGGCTTTTATGTTGCAGAGGGAAGCTGTGTTTACATCAGGTACTAGTATATCTTTTTTAATTAGACATGATATCATTGCTTGCAAGCTGTAATCGTCCAACCCGACACTCACTGAACTCATTAACCTAGCTAAATCTGATCATACTGCTTTGTTGATGCTGAAGACAACTCATTGTTTCATTCATTTTACACAATTTGTCCTGGATGCTTTTGTTATTACATTTTTACGACATTCACAAGTAATTCGCACAAGATTTGTTTTAATTTACAATCCATCCTGTTAAAAAAAAAGTATCCTGTTTGAGTAATCAAAACACAGAAACATAATGAATGATGATTTAATGAGAGCCCTCTTGCCGTTTCAGTGATCAGTTTGACATTCTTAGTAACTTTCTTACCTGCCATGTTTTATGAACCAAGCGTAAATAATTAAATAGCATACACGTATCATATCATATGGCATATCTGTTTCTCATTAAATAAACATCTTTGCTGAGCAGATGTTTGTAGACCCGACAAGAATCATGAATGATAACAAGGGATCACACTGACCCTATGCATGCATAACGCACGAACGCACGCACACACACAGGATGTGTTATTATAGGGTTTCAAAAAGCTTCATAGAGGAAGCAATATTGTGTAGGTTTACTTTACATATAACTTACTCTCGTCATGTGACATGCAAAGACATTTCAGTAAAGTGTGTTTCACTTTCTTAAAAAGGTTTGTTACATTTGTATTGGCACTGCATTGTCTGCTATATCTGAGAAGAGATACGATAAACCATTATTGGTCACCAGCGGGCACATTTGGTTGTTGCAGGAGCATGAGGATAAAATGAATTCAATTTTAAGATATCCAGCGTAAAACTGAAAATAACATTGTATTATATATTTTTCAAAAATGCCATCGGTGGAGCTAGATAATAAAGGAATGGCAAATTGCAAAATGTATGAGTTGTTTGGTTCAGTGTTTCCTTTTCAGGCAGGAGCATGAAGTCATTATGCTTTTGTGAGCACACACAAGTAAAGTCTGAACAAATCGACAGTAAGGAGAATACTTACTTCCGGGTGTAAAAGCCTCCGTTATCCAATGGGAATGGACATCACATTGCTCTTTGGCCCAATCCCAAACCACTCCCTCGACCCTATCCCTCCGTGATGGAGTGAACTCCGTCTGGAGCCACACTCGCAGCTCAACGAGGCTCCCTCCTGTCAGATGGAGGGAGTAAATACAGCAGCAAGCTTTGGGACGGCCTCCCCTCTCTCCAGCAGAAACAGGAAATGCCGTAACTGTATGTAACAACGGTTTCAAATCAGCATCTCTTAGACAAAAAGTTTAAATTAATAACTCAAATAAAACTCCAAACATCTTTGATTGTGTTTCAAAGCTCTTTTAGTTTTAAACCTGATGTTTATAAGCTTCTTAGTTTTTGCAACGGTCTGTAAATATACACAACTTTATAATAAAATGCACACATTTACCTTTTTCTAGACTAAACACAGGTTTGATCCTAAGTTAAAAACATATGAGGTCATCATGAGGTTGTTAACATCGCAGTTCATCAGTGGATGTTTGCTGGAACTACTTGTACACAGCGTGTTTCCTGACGGACACACACAGCGTGACTCCGGTCAGGTAGAGATTGTTATATATACAGTCCTATGGTAGAGACCAGAGCCATTTAATAGAAGAGTTACGACATCTCCGTTCACTCCAATGGACCACTTTTTTACAACAATGGCGGATCGTGGAGCCTCTCAATCGTTCCCCGGAAGTTAGCGCCAATGCTGGCAGAGCTGTGGAGTTGCAGCATAATACACCGTTCGTGACGGACTTTTAAAGGTAAGAAGAAGTTTAAAGATGTATATTGCGGATATTATCAGTACATCTGATTCAAATGAACATGTGTATTAAAGGATGTCAGTGGATTATCCCTAAATTAGTAGATTTAGGGAACGTTTACAGATAACAGATTAAGCTAGCATACCGAAGCAAGTTAGCAACACACGTTGAACAGCCTTTCAATTGTAAATTCCGTTCTCTCTGTCATTTCGTCCAACGTTGTTGAATTAGAGAAGAGGGGCTTCTAAACGGGATTGTATGCGGGGGTGGAGGGAGTTAAATATTAGATAAATATAACTTTGGTGCGTGTAAGAGTGAGTATTTTTAGCAGAGCCATATTGTGTCCTTGTGATTCTGTTGATTATTACCTGTCTGTATAATGTTGCAGCCCAGCTGATTCTGGATTGATGGCAAAGGGAGAGGGACTTAAGTGAGAGTGAAAACACAAGGTAAGTTTAATACTGTTTTATATAAGTAAACACCTTATCTCCCCAAGGCATTTCCCATCCAATAGGTGCTATATAGGTGTGTATAACCCTTTCTCCTGTCTGTTACTCCCTCTTTCAGCACAAGAACCAGAGGGGGATTCAATGGAGCCTGAATACCTGCACTGAGACCCTCACCCTGCACCCTGAGTCTCAACTCTGTGTTTTTCAAGCCTTTCCCTGTTTTTTTGTATTAAACAAAACATTAAGCTTTCCCAATGGTGTGGTTTTCGTTTTGTGAAAAAGTGCAAATGCAGTGTTTGTATATAAATCACATATTTTGTTGCTGTTGGTCGTGAAATTGCTCCTGCTGACTTGAGCCAGCCATTTTTTCCTCCGCTCTGTGTCAGTGGGGAAGCCGTACATTCGTACTCCTTTCTCTGAGCGATTTGAGCATCCCCAGGCAGCACAGCAAACCATGGTGGCGACTAGGAGGCAGCACAGCAAACCAGGACAACACGGAGGAAAAGGCACCGACAAACTGCATGATATGCTATTCAATGTTTATTGAATTCCATGTATTTGCAATGGATGTTCCTAAAACAACACATTTAACATCATCATATGCTGCTGCTGCTGCTGCTGCTAGTCCTTTGATAGTCACCTGTCGGTCTCCTGTCCTTTCTGAAAGCCATAAAGACGACATTAGTCATTTAGATAACTTGTGTCCTCAATTACCAGGGGATTACTGAAACTACCATGAATTTAAGAAAATGGTAGAAATGAATCCAATCTGAATTGTAAAGCATTACTTTAGATCCCCTCCCTCTAAATGTATCAATAAACATTAGAAAGTGATCCTCCTGACTACCATACAGGTTTAAGAAGATAATATTGGTTTGAAAGAATTCAAAGCTATAAATAAACAGCAACAGGCTCTTTAACCAAGGCACTGTTAGTAACATGTAAACTAGTTGTTCACACTAATCCTAATATTATCACTTAATATTAGCAAATTCGATTTTATTTTTGAAAACATATTGATGTAAATACATACACATATCGATTTGTTGTATAAATATTGCAAATCAAAACCTTTATTCACTAATAATTACCAAAAATCGTAGTTCTATCTCCTGTTATCAATGCATTCACATTGCCCGCCATGAACTTCCGGGGAACGATCCCTGGTCTACATGAACCACGTGACGATAACCGTTTTTGGACTTCCGGTGTCGTAACTCTTCTATTAAATAGCTCTGGTAGAGACCTGTCTCAAGCAAGCGGCAAACTCTGGGGAACAGCCGGGAAGCCAATACGGAAGTGCCACACACTGCAGTTCATATATTGGCCGATAGGCGATGGCTGCAGAAAGGAGCAATTTCCATAGACCCCCATGTTAAAATGCCCAACTTTACAGCAGAAAAAAACATGTTTCTGTCCCTGGCTCCATACATTTTTATTATCGATATAGTTAGATTCCACCTTCATGATTATGGATCTGTGAGTGAATTGTTTTCTAACACGACCCTTTTATTTATATTGGGTCTTAAAGTTTAGGCATAAATTAGGGCGTGGTCACATTGAGTGACGGCTCTGTGAAGTGCCTGCCGCTGTTAGCTTCTTGTCTCTCTGCTAGCTGCTCCGTGAAGCTAGCTACAGGGACTCTGCCTGCTCAGCTCATCCAGGAAACACAACTTGTAGCCGGCCGTGGTTGTTTGTTCTTCATGCTTATATATCGGACTATTGTGACTCGCTCTGCGGTTAAAACAGACGGTGCATGAATGCGGTAAGTAAAATTCGAGTGCTTTATTTATGTGTTAATGATTTTAATCAGCTACGTAATGAATGGTAAGGCTTAAGTTAGCATGTAAGCTAGTGGTAGCTACATCGGTGCTAACGATGCTAATCGTAGCCTCCAAGTTAAAATCATAGACTGTATATATAAAGGTTAAAACGAAATAGACAAGTGTTAAGCGTTAAGTGGGATAATACTGTTGAACAAACGGCTTCTGTTTGAGGTTGATAAAATAAGGTTACATCCTTGTAACTTAGAGATATTTTATTATGTAGGTAGAACTGTATGCATCTAAGGTTAATTTAAATTGGCTATGCTCAAGTATGTAGACAAGCTAATGTCGAAGTAGTGTATGTGAAATCAACCTCACAATAAGATGTGTGTATATTACAATTATGAATGTCATATTTCAAGATGATTACTTAGATATTACAATATGGTTGATTGAGCTGGAGTTCATTATCGAGCTTACACGTTAACGTCACAGTCATCTGAAGAACGAACCCAAACCTTATTGTTTTTATTAATTGCATTACCAAATGGGTATCAAATAAACAGTAAGCATTGGTAACACAACTTCCAAAGTTACAGTAAAATAAAAAGGACCCTGACTCGGACAATACACAATCCAACATGTTCAACAGAAGACAATCAGTTATATTGTTTGTACACATGGTACTTTACATATATATCTGTTTGTTTAAAGTGTCCAGATGATGCAGACAGGCTGGACCAGAGAGTGAGAGACAGAACTGGACTCCTCACAGCAGTGAACTTCAGCTCAGGTACAAAGACTCTTTTTTCATACTGTACAAAGAATCAAGAAAGATATTGGTTTAAATGAATGAAGTATTGACTTGAATACATTGATATACATTCCAATAAACAATACTAAATACTAGATCACCTACACATCAGTTAAGTTGAGGGTTTATTCCATGCAAAAAGTTACATTTAGATATTTAGCAATATGACTTTGTCAGCTTTCTAATTGAATGTATTGAAGGCAAAGATATTTAACACAGTGAGTACTGCTACTATTTATCTCTCAATATTGTCTGTAAAAACGTGGTAAAAGTTATTCTTTCAGTGAGACAACAGAGCAAACTTCTACAGTTGCACTACGTTTTGTAACAGTTAAATATTATTTTGATAATAACATATATTTCAATGTTGATGAACTTCATACTGTTCATTCATAATCTGATTGTCTGTGTAGCTCACTGTTAAAAAAAACAAAAACATTACAATTACAAAATAATTATATCTACAGCCCCTAAACACACAAACACACCACTTTCATAAATAACACACTTGTTCTGCAATAATATGTTTTATGTTTCCTGTCATTTTTGTTAGGAAAGGACATGCCCGACAGACACGACATGTTCTCCTTCTCTGAGGGTCAAGAAGAACATCCAAGAGGATCATTAAAGGCTGATGTTATGAGATTTTAAGACCAGTACAGGACATTCACTAAGAAACTACTTTTATTGTAAAAACAGTCAGTTGATCGAATGCACCTATTTCCACATCTACACTCCATCCGCTGATTATTTCTATTTGCCTCACTTTATGAGCTTCACATCACTTGTGCCTTGTACCGCAGAGTTTGCAACGTCACAAATAAATGGGGCCAATCTTCAGTCAGATGTGAATGTGTAATCTAACATTTTCAGTAAGAATAATGGACAAAAGGAATGCAAATACAAATACAATTTATTGAAATGTGAACCAAAAGTTAATCAAATGTTTTAAATAAAAAGCACATGTGGACAGAAGGTGTAAACCTATTAACCCTCAGTCCTCTCCAAACCAACAGACAGGACGTCCATCACAGAGGTTTCTCCCTGAAGTCTCTGCAGCCCTCTGGACACCACGCTGTCTCAATCCGTCCACACTGAATATGAGAGGGGGAAAATGAAAATAATAAATGCTTTAGACAATAAGAAACATAAAGTTGACTGTTGAGTTGCTCAGTTTTTTTAGATTGTCAATACTATTACTGTATAACTAATATCTCAGATTAAGAGGCACATTCAAATAAAGATTGGTCTTTAAATACATTTTGTCTTTTGAATTGTTTGTCTAAAGTCAAGGATCTAGAACTGGTACTTAGTTTGAATAATACAGTCTGGTTATTATGCTGTTTGGAGGAGGCCTCACAGGTAAGAGCACTAACTAGCTAACATCACATGTACCTTAGCTTGACTTAAATGTATAGTTAAGTGATATCAAAATATAAATAACTAATGTCATGCAAACATTAATATATGCTTGATTCCAGTGTTGAATTTAGCACAATTGCATACAAACGTTAAGGGGTTTTAAGATTCTGAAGTATTATGCTAAAAACTCAATAACTTAGATTATTATTTATAGTTTTGCTGAATAGTTTCAAGGCCGCTTACCTTAGAAACGTAAAATGCGACGGCAGTCTGCAGATGGGGAGCATGTTAGCTTAGCTTGGTAGCTTCAGCTAGCTCTGGAACTTCCAGCTCGGTGGCAGCAGGTCCCGCCTCTTTGCCCTTATTTGGAGAAGGCGAGAGTTGAACTCTGACGTGACTGTTGAGCCGTTAGTGGCCGACTCCGCCTACTAAGGGCTTCACGGCAACTCTGCAGAATTCTATGGGTGACGTCACGGACCCTACGTCCATTTATATATACAGTCTATGGTCTCAAGTCAGCACCGCTGCAGACTCGCTGTTTGAGGGATTGATAGCCCACTCCCCCTCCACACCGCTCCACACTCGTTGCTTTGGAACAGCCCTCAATATGGCGGACCCTCCGCGTGAACGCGCAAACGGAGGGGTAGGGTGTAGGGGGCGGTTTGGGAATGGGCCTTTAGGATGGCCGAAGACACTACACTACCCAGAATCCTCAGCTATTGTTCCGCTTTGCCTTGAGCTCTGTGATTGGTTGACCTCCAACTGCATTCCATATGAAAAAAAACGTTTCGTAAAAAATAAAATCATACTTTATTCAGCAGTGCTTGCTTTACTCTTTGAAAGTCATCACATGAATGCATTGTAATAAATGGTTTGGCTGCATTAAATATTACACATCTGTCGTAGTTCTTTATTTATCTAGAGATTTGGCCTCAGCACTTTGAATTGCCTTGTTGTGTTGAAAAGTGCTATATAAATAAACTTGCCTTGCCTTGTCTCAGAATAGACCGGAAACTTTTACCGTTCTGTTTTAATTTCACAATAAAGTTAGTAGTAATAATTTGTTTTGATATTATTGTTTTTTATTAACTACTAGACCGCTGGGTCATGTTAAGACCATATTTTCTGTGTTGCTGTTGGTTTTTTACATCGCTTTTGTGTTACAAATATCAAAACAATAACAGAATATATCCGTCGTAAACTAAACCAGAAACAGCAGTATATTTTATTTTGTTAACACTGTAAACTTGACAGCTTTTTAACCCGCACCTCCTACTGGTTAAAGCACGTTATTACACGTTTAGAGTAATTGCAATGCAGGAAGATTGTGTTGTTTGACTGTTTAAAATGCCTTTTTCTTAATGTCTTTCATTTTTGTAAAGCACTTTTGAATGTGTTATATTTGTTGAAAACATTTAAATATTAAGAGTACATACAAAATAGTGGGAAATTAGACGGTCAATGATATAAATATAGAATAGAATATATCGAGAATATACTGTACACTAAGAAATGAAATATACATGTTTGCATTAATTGCCTTTTCTATGTTGAAACTACTTACTAAGTAAATGCACTTTTTAAAATTAAATCAAGATACTTTAATTGCATTTATGTAAAAGTTTAAAGTTTTGGGATACATTACCATGTTGTGTTGTATTTAAATGGTAAAGTTATTTAAAACGCGCTGATTGTCCGAAAGTGCTTGCCGTACTTTCTCAGCACATGCGCTGTACGACCGGGGACATGTGCCATTTGGATTCTGTGACTCTGAGATCTGGATGACAGAGCCGCATGTTATCACTTTCCTGTGCCATCCTGCTATTTTATGGTAAGTTTCTTAAATATTAACATATATTAAACACAAACGGTCCCTGAAATACAAAAGTTGATGTGTATTTTTGATTTCCCTGCTACCAACTGTATACTTTGATGATAGATTTTAAAAGCGGTGCAGCCTAGCTAACAGCTTATGGGCTCAGAACAGTCTTATAATACACACATGCGCACAGAAGGATTCACACTTGTATTTCATGATCTGCAAAAGGATTCACACTTGTATTTCCGGATCCACACTTGTGTTTTTAAATGCACACACAAACGTATTCCGTTTCATATACATGTAAATAAAATCCAAATACAGAAAAAAGTTTTACATGTGTATTTTTGATCCTCATATATTTGTTTTCCGTTTAAAACCCCTGAACCTGCAAACACAAACAGCTTTCTGTGCACAGATCGCTGTGCATTCGTGTGTGGGTTTTTTGAGACTCCCCTGACGGTCAGCCGATTCGTACTTGTAATTATTTCTATCTATAGCCAATCAGATGTCTCCTCAATTCTAAGCCAATCACATGAGCGCGCCCATAGATATATATAAACACTAGATGACTCACCCGCGCTGCTGGCCAATGGAGACCGACGTTGCCACTTGGCCGCCATCTTGCTACAGGGAGTTCTCTCATTCATAACATTATAGTTTACTATTTAAATAACCATAGCTTGCTCAATTTTCAACCAATTTTCAAACGGTTTGGTTTTTTATAAACATCAAAGATGTAGTTATGATGCATACTTATAATCATGGACTTTCATATGAAAATAACATTAATCAGATAAAGCAATAGCTATACACACACACACACACACACACAAGGTATTTATATTAAATATTTGCCGGTGTATATATTTCCATTTATTTTATTATATTGTTAATATTTCAAATAAATTATCAAATTAAAATACATTTATATTTTATATATAAAAATCAGTCTCATGTTACCACTCTGTAAGCCAAGAGTTGTTAATTTAGCAATGCCTTAGCTTTAAGAACAGGGACACAACTAATGACAATAGCATATGTTGGTATATTATTTAGATATTCACACCTTTATCAGAAGAACCAAACCAACATAAAATGTGCTCACAGACAAGCCAGTTCTGTCTAATTTATCACAATTATTTTTGACATGAGATCTTCATATCATCCTAGTTTTGTATTTAGTTTCTAGATTTGTAAACAAATCCAGAACCTTTGAAATATGTTATTGAAAAAAGACCAAGAATAATATAAACTGTACCATGTGTCCTTTTGTGTCCTTCTGTAGTCCATTTGTGGTTTGTCTTGTCTCACCCCGGCTGATATATCACAAAATCCACTGTTTAAATTGTTCCCTATATTGCCCCTATGCAATATAGGGAACAATTTAAACATAAACTATCCTATGTGTCCTTGGGTGTTATGAAAGGCGGCCCCCCAAAATAAATGTATTATTATTATTATTAAGAAGAACAACTTGTGGAGGGGATGTAGGAAGCAGGAGCAGGTGGGGAGAGATGGGACTTCAAGGTTATTTGTTTTAAATGTGTCTTAGAGATAAGGACCAGCTGCACACAATAAAATACAGTATAACACAAAACCAATAAGACACACGGTGACACATGGCACACCAACAATCAATCATCGTCCAGCCTCAGCTTTGGTATTCTTTCACAACTATGTTATGGGTTTATTAGACTGAGCAAACATAAACATGTGGAGAACATAGTGCTGCGTCTCATGGAACATGAAGATTTAATAAATACATAGTAGGTGGCGATATATGCTCCTAGTGGTAGCGATTCCCCATTAATATATAAATATCAAAATATACGAATATATAAATAATAGTAATATGGAAATTAATATCCTTCTTCTAATATCCCTTCTTGTGCACAGCGTCAGTGTTGATCCTCCAGTTCAGCCCATTGTCTAAGTGCACTCCCAGGTATTTGTAGTCCTCCACAACAGCCACATCCTCTCCCAGAATGCACAGGGGTAGAGGAGACGTCCTCACCCTCCTGAAATCAATGACCATCTCTCTGGTCTTGGCCACATTCAGAATACTCACAACATTAGGCTGAGGTTCATCTTCCGCTCTTCTTGAAGTGGTTGTGCTTCTTGTTGCTTCCGGCTAAAATAAACATTAAAGACATGTTGAGTGTTTAACATGTGCTGTAATACACAACACATTATTTATTCCTAAACTTGCAGAAAGAAAAACTAAAGTGTGACATTTAATCACATATTTATATATCAATCTTATACACCTTGAATTGTTGTTGGCCAATGATACACATACCCTTTGAAGATGAGCTGGGAAGTTGAATATTGTTGGCACAACACCATCTTTAAGCCGGACAGTCTGCCCTGTCCGGTCAAATTCCTCACTCCTGAAGTGCTCTCTGCAGAGCAGTGTCCTGTCACAGGAAACAAAACCGTCCCTTCTTAGGGCGAGTTCCCACTGCCTCCTCCTCTATTTGGTTTTGGGAAACCTTAAAAACATGAGAAAGGTAGCCAGATATATAAATTATTGTCAATCAATCAATCAATCAATCAATCAATCAATCAATCAATCAATCAATCAATCAATCAATCAATCAATCAATCAATCAATGTTTATTTATATAGCCCAATATCACAAATGTTACATTTGTCTCAGTGGTCTTCACAGTGTGTACAGAATATCAGTATGACAATACGACACCCTCTGTCCTTAGACCCTCACATCGTACAAGGAAAAACTTCCAAAGAAAACCCAGTTTAAAGGGAAAAATGGGAGAAACCTCAGGGAGAGCAACAGAGGAGGGATCCCTCTCCCAGGACGGACAGACGTGCAATAGATGCCGTGTGTAAATTGAAAAGATAATACATTTGCAACATAGGTAGTCCAAATGTTTGGAAATGCATGTGTGTATAATAGGAAGATGAATCCACGAGGATATCCATCCAGGACCTATGATCCAGGACCACAGCCACGACTCAAGATCCAGCGCTCGCGATCCAGGACACAGGACCGCAGGATCATCCATGACTCCGGATCCCAGCGTATATAGACACCAAAAAGAAAGACATTTGGGGAAGCTGGGTTAATCGGAACATGAGTGTACACGGGTATAGACAGAGAGAAGGAAGAAGTAAGATGTCCCCCGACAAACTAAGCCTATATCAGCAAAACTAGGGGCTGAATCTAATCAGCCCTAACTATAAGCTTTATCAAAAAGGAAGGTCTTAAGCGCACTCTTAAAAACGGATAGGGTGTCTGCCGCCCGAACACAAACTGGAAGCTGATTCCACAAATGTGGAGCTTGATAAGAAAAGGCTCTGGCTCCCATTGTACTTTTAAAGATTCTAGGAACAACCAACAACCCTGCATTCTTGGAACGCAATGCCCTAGTAGGACAGTAGGGTATAATGAGTTCTTTAAGGTAAGATGGCGCCTGCCCATTAAGGGCTTTGTAGGCGAGAAGAAGAATTTTAAATTCTATCCTGTGTTCTATAGGGAGCCAGTGTAAGGCAGCCAGAACAGGAGTAATGTGGTCCCTTTTCCTAACTCTGGTTAGTACACGAGCCGCAGCATTTTGAATCAGCTGAAGCGACTTGATTGACTTCTTAGTACTCCCTGATAATAGAGAGTTACAATAATCCAGCCTAGAAGTAACAAATGCATGGACTAGTTTCTCTGCATCGTTTTGAGGCAAGATATGCCTGATTTTTGCAATGTTACGTAGATGGAAGTAGGCGGTCCTTGAAATTGATTTTATGTGGGCGTTAAAGGATAAATCCTGATCAAATATAACACCAAGATTCCTTACAGTCTCACTGGAGGCCAAATTAATGCCATCCATAGTTAGTATGTCTTTAGATAATTTGTTTCGTAGATTCTTCGGGCCAAGTACAATAACTTCAGTTTTGGTCGTGTTTAACATCAAAAAGTTTAAGGTCATCCACGTTTTTAAGTCCTTAAGGCAGTCTTGAATTTTATTTAGATGATTAATTTCATCAGGCTTGATTGATAAATATAGTTGAGTATCATCCGCATAACAATGAAAGTTTACAGAATGATTCCTTATAATATTGCCTAACGGAAGCATATATAAAGTGAACAAAATAGGTCCGAGCACTGAGCCCTGTGGCACTCCATGGCTAACTTTGGTTTGCGTGGAAGATTCATCGTTAACACGTACAAACTGAGAGCGTTCAGATAGATAGGACCTAAACCAGCCTAAAGCAGTTCCCTGTATGCCAACTAAGTGCTCTAGTCTTTGCAATAGGATATCATGGTCGATAGTATCAAATGCAGCACTAAGATCGAGCAAAACAAGAATAGAGACAAGTCCCTTGTCTGAGGCTATTAGAATATCATTTGTGACTTTAACCAGAGCTGTCTCTGTGCTATGATGTGTTCTAAAGCCAGACTGAAAATCTTCAAATAAATCATTGTTTTTTAAGTAATCACACAACTGTTTTGCGACCGCTTTCTCAAGAATTTTTGAGAGGAACGGAAGATTAGAAATAGGTCTATAGTTGGCTAAAACCTCTGGATCGAGGTTGTGCTTTTTAAGAAGCGGTTGTATCACTGCTACTTTGAATGATTGTGGAACATAGCCTGATAATAAAGACATATTCATAATATTTAATAAAGAAGTGCTAATTAATGGAAAAACTTCCTTCAACAGCTTAGTTGGAATTGGGTCTAACATGCACGTGGATGGTTTAGAAGAGAGAATCATTGAATGTAATTGTTCAAGGTTAATGGCTGAAAAGCATTCTAGTTTACTATCTAGTGTAATATTAGAACTTACGATTCCGGGAGCTGTTGATAACACTATACTGGTCGAAGGCAAGAGGTCATTAATTTTGTTTCTAAGAGTAACAATTTTATCGTTAAAAAAGCACATAAAATCATTACTACTGAGTGCTATGGGAATAGAAGGCTCAATCGAGCTGTGGCTCTCTGTCAGCCTGGCTACAGTGCTGAAAAGAAATCTTGCATTATTCTTATTCTCATCTATTAATGAAGAGTAGTAGGCTGCTCTCGCTTTACGCAGTGCTTTCTTATATTCATTGAGAGTAATATGCCAAATTAAACGAGATTCTTCAAGTTTAGTGGAACGCCATATCCTTTCAAGTTGTCTAGACTTTTGCTTTATTTTGCGGGTTTCGGCATTATGCCATGGAGCTAATCTATGTTGTTTTATTTTCTTCTTTTTCAAAGGAGCAACAGAGTCTAATTTTATTCGCAGCGCATCTATAGCACTATCAACAACATGATCAATTTGGGGTGGTGTACATTTTGTATAAGTTTCCTCCCCTACATGCAGACATGCTATCGAGTTAAGTATTGGTTGAATCTCTTCCTTAAATGTGGCTATAGCACTAACAGATAGGTTTCTGCTGCAAGAGCTTTTGACTAATGCTTTGTAGTCTAGTAACAGTACTTCAAAAGTTACTAAGAAATGGTCGGATAAAGCAGGATTATGTCAACATGTTCCTCCCTTCTTTCCTTTAACATTAAGGGTAGGACAAAAATACACACCGAAATTATCATATTTTTGGTATGTATGCATGTATGTATAGCCTACTTTAAGAATAAGACAACCACACTAAGAGTAATAAAAAAGGTGTCCAATAGAAACATTAAATAATTGTGTAAAGAAATAGTAACAACATATTCTAAAGAGGCTGGGTCAACAACAATCTTGCAATACTATTATCTCACATAGCCCCACTGATCCTGTGTAGCAGGACTTGTAATGTACATACATCCACTAAGTAATTAACGATTATCCTGATTTTAGTCATAATATTGTCATATCTTACACTTGAAAGGTGATCCCACGGGTTCTTGTTTCCAGACTGCGGTGATTAGAGCATCCGTAGGCTGCACAAAAGTCCGGCATAGTCAGGTATTTCTGTAAACACAAAGCCAGCAAATTCCTGTATCATAATGTAAGATGTTTTTAACAAGCCAAACCACTTGGAAGAAATCATGTGTAACTTAAGTTGTGTTGAAAAGAAAGAGCAGTTCTGCCTCTCCCACTGGTGTAAAGTTGCTGGGTCAACTTTGTAATACTAGGTCTCACTGACAGCCTCTTGTTATTAGCCAGCTAATAAATACAACCACATACACAGTGGTGTTTCTATATGTACAAAAGTGGTGGGGCACAACAAACTCAGATGTCTATATATAAGCTTCTGCAGAGAGGTTCATGGCTGGTGAGGCACTGGCACTGACTCTTCAGGTTTACAAATATATTAAATCAAAATATAATATTATTTTCAAAAGCTTTTTTTGTCTGATGCTTCAATTACTTTTAAACAGACAGTTCAACAGAAGGATACCCAAAAAAATGTAATTTTATCATTTAAATATTGAATTGTTCTCTCTTAGTAAGATCCCATTTTCAATAAAATTGCAGTCTTACCTTGACTTGAAGATTAAGTCCATTTGCCTATCCTTCTGGACAAAAATCTCTATTACTTTTTTGTAAAAGTCCTCCTTATCTTCTTGTAGTTTCAAAAGTCTATCATACATCTAATCTAATCGATAGATTTTTGATTCGAAAATGATAAAAGTAGGGTAGACATGTGGATATTATCCGGCTGAACAAAACGTACATTTATCTAACAGCTACGTTTCCCACAGATCTTATTTTGAGCTATTTTCTAAAATCCTATGGAGAAATCTCATTGCTTTTTTGTGGAGGGAAGCCATGCGCAGCTTACTTCCTGGTTTTAGGACGCCTCACTGCAGCTCTCTCTCCTCCTCTTCACACACCACACTTTTCGCGGCACACGTATTTACAGCCAATCAGCTGGCAGTGGGGATGGCAGCACTTTGCCCCTATGGTCATTATTTTTTGCCACACACATTAAATAGGAAAATACTCTGAGCATGCGCAGTGTAGTTTTTGCAGTCACCGTTCACTTAGACCAGGGGTCGGCAACCCGCGGCCCACGGGCCGCATGCGGCCCTTTAAGCCCTCTGCTCTGGCTCCCTTGAGCTTAGACAAAAATAAGAAGGAAATAAAATAAAAGTATTTGTAGGACTATTTATATTTTGTTGCATGGTTGAAAATGTTTCGTATGTTGTATTTTGAGGTGATACTGTGACACATAAATAAAAAACAAAACGGTTTTAATTAGGTCAACTAAAATATGCGTCAGATCCTGCTCCGGTCCCGCGCGAGCGCCTTTTCTTGGAGGCGAATAACCTGACCCCCGGCTCGATGAGCGAACTATGGATAAATCAAAGAAAAGTACCGGAGGAACACAGGATTTAATTCTGCGTGGACAGAGTTGTATGCTTTCACAGCAAACGATGCTGGTTTACCGGAATGTTTGATATGTAGAGAGAAGTTGTCAACGGTGGTGCAGCCTTTACGAGGGAGAGGAAGACAGCTGACGATCGTCAGTCATAATTCAATGGGGTATGTAATTTATTTCAGAAAACACTTTTTGTTATATTCCATGGAATGCTCTTAACGTCTCGATAGCAATGAATATATTAAATGCTTTGACAATAAATACATGCACAAATTAATCTCTGGAAGCCGTAGCGCTGTAAAAAGCACGACCAATCATCTGAGCCGGCCCGGCTAACTGGATGTTCTACCTGCCTGTCAGCCTTCCATCTGGGCACAAACTTATATGTGCCCTCATTGGTCATGTGTGCGTTCGTGTGTGTTGGAGGAGGGACTCTGTAAGAAAGTCTGAAGGAAGAGGCATATTTTTTCCGGTTGTGTACTTTCAAATTCTAGCGCACTCGAGCTGGTTTCTCCATTCTTACCTTTAACTCTTTTTAGGGTGCAGCTATATATTTTATTTATTTCAAAGTGGGCCCATTTTAATAATATTTTTTCCCCTTCAAATGTGCAGAGGACTCCCCAAGTGCTGTGTTTAATTTATTTTAAAGTAGGCCTGTGTATTATTTGTAATTGTCCTTATAAAAGTTATTTGTTTCTTATTAGAGGTTAACAGTTTTATATAATGTAATAAATAGCCTAATAAATGCAAAAAAACTGTAGTTTTTGTCTGATATAACAATAAAAAACTATGAAATATGTTTTGCGGCTCCAGACAAAACATTTTTTGGGAAAAAGGAGGGAAATGGCTCTTTTGGTCAAAAAGGTTGCAGACCCCTGACTTAGACAGTCAGAGGGAGGGGCAGGATCAGGTTTTGTCCCACATGGCTCTAAACAGCTCAATAGGCACACACTGTAGACACTAATTAGAAGAACACATACTAAAACAGCAATGTACAGACGAATCAGATGATTAAACATGATCTTAAAATATATTCTATATATTTTTTAATTAATTTTTTGCATTTTGTTGTAATCATTATTTTAATACTTTCTGCTGACACTAGGTGGGGCTGTGCCCCACCTGCCCCTAATGACCAGTCGCCACTGCACATACACAAAGAAAAGCTGCAATTTCAACATGTCCAAGCATCCTGTATCATAGCCATGCTAATCATGTTTATAATAAACCAAACCGTTTGTAAATCAGTCAAGATTTCAGTGAGTTAAGAGTATTTTTGTGCAGAATACTCACCTTACAACAGCTACCATAACGCGAATCAGAGTAATTGTTAACTGTAGCAAGATGGCGGCCGGTCAGCTACGCTGGAAAATCTCCCATGAGCCATCTAGTGTTTATATATATCTATGAGCGCGCCCCCATGAGGGTAGATTTCTTGCGTTCATGACGTAGCGCTTCATGTACGCATTTTTGCGCAGTCCGGAGCTGACAGGTCCATGGAGCCTGCCTGCAGGCGCTAATCTCAGGACACCCTCCACTCTCAGTACAGCGCCACTTTCCGAACAGGAAATGCACGCAAATACGAGCCTTTATATTATTAAGGTACAGCGCCACTTTCCGAACCATTGATGAATGCTTGTGTACACAAAAACGGCAGGCAAACCCGTTTTAAATGTGTGTCTCCTATGTGGCGAATACAGCTGCTTTATTTATGTCTGTATGAAGTTGTTGTGAGTGTGGAGGGAGCAGCTACAGGTTAGCTTAGCCTAATCGATCAGTGTACTACGAAGCCAGTGCTAGACAGTGACCTGTTAACGGGGGGGGAGCCCCGCCGGTCATTATGGGCCGATATTCACTCTTAATAGTTTGATTGGTGCTCTCTATAAAGGCCGATCAGGAGAGCTGGATCTGATCGATATGGACATAAACGCGAGTGAAGTGTAACCGGACGCGAGAGAGATCAGATCAGCTGCTGTGTCTGACGGAGACACGCTGCTCTGCATGATCACCTGATGCTCCGCCCTCTGTTTAGCGAGCTGACCGGACTGCGTAAAATGCGTATATGAAGTAATCTTACCCTCGTGGGGGCACGCTCATGTGATTGGCTTAGAATGAAGGAGACATCTGATTGGCTATAGATAGAAAAAATTACAAGTACGAATCGGCTGACCGCCAGGGGAGTCTCAAAAAACCCACACACGAATGCAAAGCGATCCGTGCACAGAAAGCCAACCTGATCTCACCAGAATGCGTGACTCCACCACGACTCCTTAACACCACAATGCGTGGTGGAGTCACGAACTTTGTTACATTTGCGTGTCGGCACCACGCAAACAACCCCAATGTAAAGTGAATGAGGCTCCTTTGTCGTGGTGCACACACACATTTCTACAACGTCCCGCAGTGAGCTTTTATTCTATACAACTTTTTTTAAATCTACTTTATAGCGTGTAGTAACTCACGGGAGGCTTCTTTTATTTTATTTGTATTCATAATTATTTTTATTTTTCGTCAGAATGTAAAAATTACATTAGTTACGAATTTGTGTTCTCAAAAAACAGTGCATTGTGTGTAATGCAACTGTGATTTTTATTAAATTAGTTCGTTTTTAAGGAAGGCCAGAGCTTCAGCTGTGTCAAATAGATTGTTCCCTTCAGTTAACGTTATTTAAAAGATAATGATCATGTCTTATATTACGAGCGTCCATTCCCATTGGATAACGGAGAATTTTACACCCGGAAGTAAGTAGCCTATTCTCCTTACTGTCGATTGATTTTACAGTGATATCTGCACTACTCATCGACTAAAAAAACACCAAATTGTCCTTGTTAATTACACAACATTGATTGGTTTGAATTGTGTACAATGCTTTTGTATTTTCCCCCTTCGATTCGGAGAAACAAATATTTTTTCGGAGTTTTTGGACGGCAGAAGACACTACACTACCCAGAATCCTCAGCTATCGTTTGGGACTACACCATGAACCCCGTGATCAGCCCTCAAGCTCTTTGATTGGTTGACCTCCAACTGCATTCCATATGAAAAAAAAACGTTTCGTAAAAGATAAAATCATACTTTATTCAGCAGTGCTTGCTTTACTCTTTGATAGTCATCACATGAATGCATTGTAATAAATGGTTTGGCTGCATTACATATTACACATCTGTCTTAGTTCTTTATTTATCTACAGAGATCGGGCATCAGCATAGACCGGAAACTATTCTTTTACCGTTCTGTTTTAATTTCACAATAAAGTTAGTAGTAATATTTTGTTTTGATATTATTGTTTTTTATTAACTACTAGACGACTGGGTCATGTTAAGACCATCTTTTTTTGGTTGCTATGGATTTTTTCCATCGCTTTTGTGTTACAAATATCAAAACAATAACAAAATAATATTCCTCGTAAACTAAACCGGAAACAGCAGTATATTTTATTTTGTTAACACTGTAAACTTGACAGCCTTTTAACCTATGCTTTTAACCCAAACCACCTACTGGTTAAAGCACGTTATTACACGTTTAGAGTAATTGCAATGCAGGAAGATTGTGTTGCTTTTTAATGACTGTTTAAAATGCCTTTTTCTTAATGTCTTTCATTTTTGTAACGCACTTTTGAATGTGTTATATTTTATGAAAACATTCAAATATTAAGAGTACATACAAAATAGTGGGAAAGTAGAAGGTCAATTATATAAATATAGAATAGAAAATATCAAGAAGATACTCAAATGATATCTAGAGTAAAACAGTTTAGTGCCTGATAGGAGGATGTGCTAACTAATAAGGCTTTATTTAAAGAAATGTGCAGAATACGACAGTGTAATGGTGGAAGTATACACACATTGATAGATGTCTTGTAATGCACTGTTGATGAACCTATGACCTAAGTTTGTCATTCATTGCATAACTACGCTATTGTGTATATGATATGTCAATAAACCTTAGAAAATCTTGAAATCTTGAAAGGGATGTGCAAAATAGCAATTATATACAGTCTTTAATGAACTATTAGAGAATAACGAGTAATGAATATGCTTTAAACGGATCTGCAGATAAATATTTAGTCTTCTCAAGCACCAACTATCAAATATCTCGCCTGATTGTTGGCACTTGACAATCACCTTCACTGAATTTCATTCAGGTGTAACTAAAGTCTGATTTAAGGCTTGTTTATATTTCACATCATTAATCCAAATCTGTAAAGTAACTAAAATAAATGTAGTGGAGTAAAAATACCAGGTTAACCTTAAAGAAAGCCCTCAGGATTATAAAAGACCACCATCACCCCAGCCACAAACGGTTCTGTCTGCTGCAGTCTGGCAGGCGGTACCACAGCATTCGGACTAAAACCACCAGACACAGAGACAGCTTCATCCCACAGGCCAGAAGACTATTAAACACCTGAATTTAGAAATAACATTCATCTGGCTGCTACTTAGAAATTATTTATCTAATATATCATATTCCAATCACTTGTATATAGACTCTTATTGCACTATTTCACTATTTTTTCTGTGTATCTGTTTTATTGCGTAGCACTGTTGGAGGAGCCTGTGACCTAAGGGGGGGAGGGGGGTAGGACACGTTCGATTCCTGTTTTGAATAGTGTGCCGTCGATGGGTTTCATTCCATTTCAAAGTCCTTTTGGACGCTCTGTGTGTAAACGTCGCGCATCCAATCACAGAGGTTGAGGACTGATCACGGGGTTTGTCAAGCTAAGCACATGGTGTAGTTCCAAACGATAGCTGAGGATTCTGGGTAGTGTAGTGTCTTCGGCTATCCTAAAACGCCGAAAAAGTATTTGTTTCTCCGAATCGAAGGGGGAAAATACAAAAGCATTGCACACAATTCAAACCAATCAATGTTGTGTAATTAACAAGGACAATTTGGTGTTTTTTAGTCGATGAGTAGTGCAGATATCACTGTAAAATCAATCGACAGTAAGGAGAATAGGCTACTTACTTCCGGGTGTAAAATTCTCCGTTATCCAATGGGAATGGACGCTCGTAATACAATACAGAGGACATGATCATTATCTTTTAAATAACGTTAACTGAAGGGAACAATCTATTTGACACAGCTGAAGCTCTGGCCTTCCTTAAAAACGAACTAATTTAATAAAAATCACAGTTGCATTACACACAATGCACTGTTTTTTGAGAACACAAATTCGTAACTAATGTAATTTTACATTCTGACGAAAAATAAAAATTATTATGAATACAAATAAAATAAAAGAAGCCTCCCGTGAGTTACTACAAGCTATATAGTAGATTTTAAAAACGTTGTATAGAATAAAAGCTCACTGCGGGACGTTGTAGAAATGCGTGTGTGCACCACGACAAAGGAGCCTCATTCACTTTACATTGGGGTTGTTTGCGTGGTGCCGACACGCAAATGTAACAAAGTTCGTGACTCCACCACGCATTGTGGTGTTAAGGAGTCGTGGTGGAGTCACGCATTCTGGTGAGATCAGGGGGGTATACTGCGAAGCAGGATTTTCGCTTAGCCGGCTAAATTCAGGGAAAACTCCGGCTTTCCGGTCCTACGAAGCTGGTTCTCTTTTTAGCAAGCTAGATCTCCATGGTAATATATGCTAAGCAGCTAACCTGGTCGGGACCAGGTTAGGTTGCAGGCTAAGAGCTCAACTCAGTGAAAGCACCGCCTGCTGACCAATCAGAGCTCAGTGTGCGGAGTTTAAAGTGATCAAGTCATATTACAGGAGAAAGGAAATACAGAAAAACTGCCGTCGCAGGAAAGACGGCCGGCAAAAATCACCGACTGTGTGAACGTGAACATTAATAGAATATCACCTCCCATCTTCAGAGCAATCTGACTATTATAACATTAGCGTTAAGAAAGCTTACTTAAATATCGGCCACAACATAAGTAACCGGATCAGAGTACATTAAGTACAGTCCGCGGCATATCACTTCATAATGTATCATATCTCTCCTTATCTGAGTCAGCTGAGCCGTATCTGGCCGTGCAACACTCACAGTGTCACATACTGGATGCAGAAGTATTATTTTAAGCAACACATAAGTTGACGAAACACTCGAGACAAATGTAATTGAAGTCAGATCGTGTTTTAGACGGGGCAGTGATATCATAAACCTGTTAATGTACGCATTCAAACACTTTTTCTTTTGCCAGCTGTATTCACCTTGCAGGTGCAGCTATGTGGCTTTTATCCTGGATAAAGTGTTTAAGTCATGGATGTTTAAAGTTTAACTTCTTCATTTTTGACTAGTATTAAAGTTCACTTTTCATTCAGGAAGTATGACGCTGCGCTGTCAGTGCGCTTCTCCATGTTTGTGATTGGTCGAATGCTCCAAATACCACCCCTTTCATGTGAACGCGCACCTAACTAGATAGGACACGGCTGGCTTGAGCGATCCACTTGATAACCAGCGTCGTAGTACAGTTTAGCGAGAGCGCGTATGTTTTGGATTAAGCCAACCGGCTAACTCAAACATATCCAGGTTAGGTTGAACCAGGTTCGCAGTATAGGCCCCAGGTTGCAGAAAGCTGTTTGTGTTTGTAGGTTCAGGGGATTTAAACGGGAAACTAATAAGTGAGGATCAAAAATACATATGTAAAACTTTTTTCTGTATTTGGATTTTATTTACATGTATATGAAACGGAATACATTTGTGTGTGCATTGAAAAACACAAGTATGGATCCGGAAATACAAGTTTGAATCCTTCTGTGTGCATGTGTGTATTATGAGACTGTTCTGAGCCCATAACAGCTAGCTTAACGTTCACTTTTTAATCATGTTCCCTTGCACTTATAAGTGTTAGAATATGTCACAAAAGAGGTGACATTTCAAGATTTGTCTGTAGAAGTCTCAATCGTTATGTTTTTTTAATGATTTTAGCTTGATGTGGTTATAATTAGTAATGTTAGCTTAACTTTTACCTCATGACCAAAAGTAATTCGACACGTTTTTTCCCTCTTTTTATTTTTTTTTCAATGTGCTTGACTTAAAGATTTGAGAGCCTGGTTTTTGATTATAGTTATTTTTTTCATTTTGAGATATATGAACATTTTGACATTACCTCACCCCCTCCCTGATAAATACATCCTGTTGAGCAGGATCTACAGTTTCTAGTATTTTCCGTTTCGTAAAATGATTAAAAAAAGGCAAAGATATATATATTATGTGCTTCCATTTTTCATACTTTTGAGCGTGTGACATTTTTTTTTTGTATTAACTTTATATAATCGTATCTCCGTGTTTACTGGGTCTTTTTTAATTTTTTAATTTTTAATTTTTTGTTTTTAATGAAACAAAGACTGGCATATAGTTTCAAGCCAGCACTTTCGATGGAAACACGGCAATGTTGTCCGGACCAGAGCCATATAATAGAAGAGTTACGACATCTCAGTTTACTCCAATGGACCAGTTTTTTACAGCAATGGCGGATCGTGGAGCCTCTCAATAGTTCTAGAGAGGAACTATTGAGAGGATCTGCGGCTAGCAGTCTATGGTTGCAGCATAATAGACCGTTCGTGATGGACTTTTGAAGGTAAGAAGACGTTTAAAGATTTATATTGCGAATATTATCAGAACTTCTGAATCAAATTAACTACACGTGTATTAAAGGATGTTAGTGGATTATCCCTTCAATCAGTATATTTAACGTTTACAGATAACAGATTAGGCTAGGATTCCGGATAAAGTTAGCAACACACGTTAACCACGAACAGCCTTATTTTATCTTAATCCTCAAATATTAGCAAATTTAACTTTTTCAAATATTGATGTAACTACATACACATCGATATGTTGTATAAATATTGCAAATCAAAACCTTTATTAACTACTTATTACCAAAAATCGTAGTTCTATCTCCGGTAATCATGCATTCAAATGTCCCACCCTTTATATACAGTCTATGGTCCCACCACAAACTTCCAGGGAACTATTGAGTCTCCATGAACCACGTGACGATCAAGCATTTTGGTCCTCCGCTGTCGTAACTCTTCTCTCTATATGGCGCTGGTCCGGACTATTGTTTTTATGCGGCACCGGCTTGAACAGGTCAAGTGATCTGATCACGCCAGCGTGATGGTCGACTCCAAAGGACAGCCCTTAAATCAGGGGTGGGGAACCTCCGGCCTCCGGGCCGTATACGGCCCGCGAGACCATTTGGTACGGCCCTCGAGGTAATTTATAAACACACGCAAAAAAGAAAAAAATTCAAGAAATCTAGACCGCAAAAAAATGAAACAAGTGAGTACTAGTTTTTCCTGGCCAAGGTCAGGGTCCTTGAACACAACACGAGCCTAACGTGTCATCACGTGGTATAGGTCTCGCCTGACAGGGGTCCAGTTCTGACGGAGAGCACCAGAACGTCACTCCGGGTCTTCCACACATTGCAGTAAGCATAAGGAGCCGTACAAATGTTTCTGCGTGGCTGTGTCTTTAGCTGAAAGCCCAGTGGCGATCTGTTCATCCGTCACACTGAGCATACAGTCAATACCTTTGTTGTTATTAGCATCTGGTTAGCTAGCTATGCTAACGAATATAAGAAGCTTTTTCTACAACCAGTGAGGTAAAGGCACATCTTTATATGATCATTATAGTTATAAAAAAATAAGAGAATAAAGTAAACTGGTATAAAATACTATAAGACAGTAAAAAAAAGTTGTTATTAATAAACACGAATACAGTTTGAAAGGAGAGTGATTTCCATAAAGAAAAATAAATCTGCTTCCAGTTCTGTTTCATCTGGGTGTTGAGAGATGTTTCCATAGATCTCTTAATGTTGCTCTCAAAGTGCACCAGATTGATGCTTTCAACTTCAACATTTAAAAAAAAATCTTCCCGGGGGAGCAAGCCCCCCGGACCCCGCTAGAGGAGGTTAGGTCCCCCCCCCACTTAAATCATGTCCACATGGATAGGAAACTAAATACATTTGTACACATCTTGTGTCCATATCTTTCTGTTTGGGTGGTCACGCCACACCGTGCACGTGCATGCATGCATGAGTCATGGTGAGATATCTGGATTCAGAGGTTGCGTTTTCTTTGCACAACATGAAAGAAAGGCGAAATGAATGGGCTGTGATTTTAGTATTTTTAAGCAGAGGTCAACCATTTTTACGGCCCTCGGAGGATCTTGAACAAATTGAAATGGCCCTTGAGAGGAATAAGGTTCCCCACCCCTACCTTAAATAGACACGGAATTCACCCAAAAACGTGTTTTTTCTGGTGAATTAGACATTTTAATATCTAATTCTAAGAAAACTTAGAATTTATACATATCATATTATTTTCCCTCTTATTGAAAGGTGTGTGTGTTTGATAAAAAAACTAAGTAAATATTAAAGTAGGATTGATATAATAGGGTGATTCATGGTATAGGATAAGTCATACATGTTAAAACAGTGCAATATACACATTTTAATTTGTAATGACAGTATACAGGATTCCTTATTTTTGGCATTAAGTTCATTGTGTGACTAATTCTCCAACTTTGAATTTCAGATTTCCAAGTTGTTGGGGAGTGGCCAAATGTATAGATGAAAGCCAGCGGCTCAAAAGTACAGTAAGTATCCTTCACGTCTCCAAATAAGTTGAAGGCTAAACGAGTAGGATTTGTCAGTTAAAACAAACAATGTTCTAAGTTTGCTTCAGCTCAAAGCGCATGCCGTGTTTAAGATCAGTGGTGGAATGTAACCAACTAAACGTACTCAATTACTGCACTTAAGTAAAGTACAAGTACCACATAAATATACTTGAGTATTTCCATGTTCTGCTACTCTGTACTTATACTCAATTACATTTCAGTGGGAAATATTTTACTTTTACTACACTACATTTATTTGACACTTGTAGTTACCTTTTTAGATAATGTGTTTGTATTCATATATTTTACATGAATATATTATATTTATTTTATTCTATAATGATGCAACCCTTTTACAAAAGGCATTCTGCACAAAGTACTTTTTCTTTTGATACTTGATTATATTTGGCTAATAACACTTTGGTACTTTACCTTAAGTATTATTTTGAACTTGGGACTCTAGCAAGTAATGGAGTATTTATACTTTTACTTAAGTATAGGAGCGGAGTACTTTTTCCACCACTGCTTAAGATCCAGTAATGGGTTGCTATATCCTGCACCTCACACCCTGAATTATGTTAATGATTGCAACAATAGTTGCTATTTACAATCAATTTTGATCATTAACACATTTCTCTTTTTCTCTAGGTTTTGAATGTGGAGATGCAAACAGTGTACTGAGACTCAATCTACAAGGTACCAATTACTGAAGCACTACAAGTTAAAACACGGCCATTTTGGTCAGAGAAACCCATATCCATGCACATACTATGAATGCCCATGCTCTTTCAAAACATGGAATGCTCTTAAAACACATTTAGTAGATGTCATGTTGAAGCTTTACCTGTGTTAAGTGCAGAGCTAACATTCACTTGCTATTTATGTCCAGGAAGTGTCTACTCATCTCATCAAGAAGAAGAACAGTCAGCTGATCAAAACTAAAATGGAAAAAACCTTTTCGTATAGACGACAGGAAATCCTTCAGGATATGCCATTCATCACAGAGTTCGGAGAGAGATGGCCAGCTCTGTTTTCAGAGAGCGAGGTGATTTTTTAAATATTTTAATAGATGCACATGAATAAGAGAAGAACCTCAGCTGAAATTCTTTGTTTGGTTTACACCAGTAGATGAACTCCTGTCCTTTCTGCTATGACACTTGATGGATATTATTATAGATGCAACAGCTTTAAACAAAACATTTTAACCTGTATCACATTGTGTTGCAGGTAAACGCAGAATTCACCCGCATCACCACCGTTCCGCTGCTGCCTATCTTCACGTCTCAACTGGATCGCCATTCGTCTCAGCTGATGAAGGTTTTCAAAAAGAAGGGGGGAACAGCAGGACGCAATTTGGGCCTGATCATGGCAGCCATGGACAAGGTATGTAGTTGTATAAAATGGTGTAGATTGGGCACTGCAACACCATATTCTCTTTATCTCTCTCTTGTTGTCCCTCTCATATAAATATACATTAACCTCTCTGACCCCCTTTCTTTGACTTTCCAAAAATCAGCACACAAGCATAATCAGTATTCTTGT
This sequence comes from Pseudochaenichthys georgianus, assembly GCF_902827115.2. NCBI lineage: Eukaryota > Metazoa > Chordata > Actinopteri > Perciformes > Channichthyidae > Pseudochaenichthys > Pseudochaenichthys georgianus. The sequence goes on from NC_047506.1 coordinate 15,078,113, forward strand.
GTGAAGATTTTGAAAATGTGTTTGTCCCTCAGGATCCCACGGTTGAAACACGACGGGACTGTCCTTAAAGCGCTCTGCGTCTACATGAATGAAAGTTCCGAGAGCTTCATAAAGGAATATTTGGTAAGTTGAAACATAGCCAAACGCATCATTATTAACTTTTATTTAGGTAAATCATAACACAATAATCCATGATAATGTCATTTTCCATGTATAAATCAACTGCATGAAACACCTAGTTTTGAAATCCTTTGTTTATTTAAAATAATATGTACCTTTTATTATTAATCCCTGTGGGAGAATTCAGAAGTTTAAATTATATACAGGTAGTAATTGTCCAAACAAACTGTTAAAACAGAAAATGAATTAAATGAACATATATCAATTTTCGAATCCGGATTGTTAAATATATTTGCATTTTTGTGTGCAGTTACTAATGCCGGTTAAAGTCGTTGTGCAAACAGTACAGGTTGTATGTGCTTCCGCGACATAGTGACCTCCCTTTGTTGTGCAAGTAAAATCTTGCACTTATATTTTCTAGGGCTCCAACACATTTAACATGATTGGCTAAGCTGTTGACCAATTACAACAGAGCCACCAAGCTAACCAATTAGAGCTTTTTGAACATTAAAGCATGGAGACATTTCACAGTAGAGACACTACATATGTTATGAACCGAGATACAGGACGCAGGACCCAAAAGCAGGATTCGGAGACAGATGTCCAAAAATAGAATGTTCTTTAATCACAAACTAAATCGTACTTTCACAAAAAATAGAAAGTAGATAAAAAGCCAAAACAAAGTTGTACGGCAACACAAAAACTCACTTGACAAAAGGTCTAAATGACAAGGTACGTATCAGGAGTCAAAAGGCCTGGGTGCTCACAACATGAAACATAACGAACTGACAAAGGAACAAAGAAACACCAGGGCTATATATAGGTGAGGGGGATGGGCACAGGTGAAAACAATCAGGGCAGGGCCAAGCAATCTCACGGGCGGGAAACACACAAAGGCAGGAACTGTGGGATCTGAAATGACAGGAAAGATTACTTTCAAAATAAAAACATAACTAAACCTAACATATCTGTCGAGTCACAACATTACCCCCCCCTCTAGGGACGTCTCCTGACGGCCCAGGCAGATTAGGATGTTGCCTGTCGAAATCCCTGATCAACTCCTGATCCACAACGTAGCGAGACGGGATCCACATCCAATTCTCTGCTCCATAGCCTTTCCAGTCAACGAGGAACTGCCTGCCACGTCCCCTTCTCCGGACTGCCAGCAGTTTCTTGACTGTATAAACAACCACCATCAACCATTCTGGGGGGTGGTGGAGGTTTAGTTGCGGGCACCAAACTGCTTTCCTTGACAGGCTTGATCTTCCCAATGTGGAATGTAGGGTGGACCCGCAGGGATCTGGGGAGTCGCAGGCGCACAGACACAGGGTTCACGATCTTCGTTATTGGAAAGGGACCAACAAACCTGGGGGCTAATTTTCTTGAAGCGACATGGAGGGGTAGATCTTTCGTGGACAACCACACCTTCTGCCCATGCTGGTACACTGGAGCTGGCCGGCGGTGTCGGTCAGCCCCCCTTTTCATTGAAGAAGAACTCCTTAGAAGGGTTCGACGGGCAGCCGCCCAGATGCGATGGCAACGTCTGACCAGGGCATGTGCAGACGGGACCAAGACCTCCTTTTCAGTCTCAGCAAACATGGGTGGTTGGTAGCCAAAGACGCACTGGAAGGGAGTCATACCAGTGGCAGAGTTGGGAAGAGAATTGTGGGCGTATTCCACCCAGGTTAGATGCTTGCTCCACGATGAGGGATTCTGAGCCACCAAGCACCTCAGACATGTCTCCAACACTTGATTTAATCTCTCCGTTTGTCCGTTGGACTGGGGGTGATACCCAGAGGAGAGGCTAGCGGTGGCTCCAATGAGACTGCAGAACTCCTTCCAGAACTTGGAAACAAACAGTGGGCCCCGGTCTGACACAATATCCCTGGGAAATCCATGTATCCGGAACACATTGACCATCATAATTTCCGCTGTTTCCTTGGCCGAGGGTAGCTTGGTCAATGGAATAAAATGAGTCATTTTCGAAAAACGATCTACCACTGTTAGTACAGTGGTATTGCCTTGAGACACCGGGAGTCCAGTAACAAAGTCCATGGATATGTCAGACCAGGGCCGTTGGGAAATGGGCAACGGCTGCAGCAACCCAGCCCGAGGCATGGAAGAGGTTTTGCTGCGAGCACAAACAGGACAGGCATTCACATATTCACCAACATCTTTAGCCATGGACGGCCACCAGAAACGCTGCTTAAGTGCAAACATGGTTCCTCTAATCCCAGGATGACAAGTGAGCAAGGACGTGTGAGCCCAGTGAATGATCTTGGAGCGTAAGGGCACTGTAACAAACAGCCTATTAGGCGGACACTCACTAGGTGCTGGACTCTCAACATTTGCTTGCTGCACCTCTTTTTCTATCTGCCAAGTTACCGCTCCTACCACACGGTTCAGTGGTAGGATGGGTTCTGGTTCCTTGGCAGCAGGCTCAGGGTCAAACAGACGGGACAAGGCATCTGGCTTGGTGTTCTGGGAGCCAGGTCTAAATGTCAAGATAAAATCAAAACGACTGAAAAAAAGTGTCCATCTAGCCTGGCGTGAATTCAGTCTCTTAGCCTTTTTCATGTATTCAAGGTTCTTATGGTCTGTCCATACCAGGAACGGCTGAGCGGCCCCCTCTAGCCAATGTCTCCACTCCTCAAAGGCTTGTTTCACTGCCAGTAGTTCACGATTGCCCACGTCGTAGTTCCTTTCCGCTGAGGACAACTTACGGGAGAGAAAAGCGCAGGGATGGAGCTTATTATCCTTTGCAGCTCGCTGAGAGAGAACCGCCCCCACACCGAGGTTAGAGGCATCCACCTCTACCACGAACTGTCGAAGTGGATCTGGGATGGTGAGGATGGGAGCAGAGGTGAACATCTCCTTTAGAGCTTGAAAAGCGTTAGCAGCTTTGGAGTTCCATTCAAACAGGACATGAGGAGAGGTAAGTACATGTAGCGGGGAAGCAATAGAACTGAAATTTCTGATGAAACGTCTATAAAAATTTGCAAACCCCAGAAACTGCTGTAGTTTTTTCCTGTTGACAGGAACTGGCCACTCGGCCACGGCACTGACCTTGGCAGGGTCCATCTTTAGTTGACCGGGGGCAATGATGAAATCCAGGAACGATGTGGTTTGGACATGGAACTCGCACTTCTCTGCTTTAACATAAAGTTGGTTCTGTAGCAGGCGGTCGAGGACTTGACGGACATGCTGCTGGTGGGTTATGTTGTCAGGAGAAAAAATCTAAATGTCATCAAGATATAAACACAAACACAAACTTATTCAGGAAGTCCCCCAACACCTCATTTATAAGGGCCTGAAATACTGCCGGTGCGTTTGTCAAGCCAAAAGGCATCACTAGGTACTCATAGTGTCCACTAGGTGTGTTAAATCCAGTCTTCCATTCGTCCCCCTCCCTGATTCTCACCAAATGATAAGCATTCCTTAAATCCAGTTTGGTGAAAATGTTGGCGTCTTGCAAAAGTTCAAAGGCGGAGGAGATGAGTGGGAGAGGGTACCTGTTTTTGATGGTGATTGCGTTCAGAGGGCTGTAGTCTATACAGGGCCGGAGTGATCCATCCTTTTTGTCTACGAAAAAGAAGCCCACTCCCGCCGGTGACGAGGAAGGGCGAATGAGTCCGGCCTGCAAGGAGGTCTCAATATAATTGTTCATGGCCTCTCTTTCAGGTCCGGAAAGAGAGTAGAGGCGACCCTTGGGAATTGGGGAGCCAGGTACCAAGTTTATTGCACAGTCATTAGGCCTATGTGGTGGCAGGGCAGTGGCTCGGGCTTTACTAAAAACCTCCTTTAGGTCCCAATAGCAACTGGGCACCTTGGACTTGTCAGGGAAATCTTGCTCCTGTACTTGGATAGCCTCAGTCATTTCTGTACATGCAATCCTTCTAGCATGGGGAGTGTTGTCACCAGTCTTATTGTCTCTCAAACATAAATGCTTGCAGTCCTCTCCCCATCCCTTAACTCTCCCAGATCTCCAGTCTATGTGTGGGTTGTGCTTGACTAACCATGGGTAACCAAGAATAAGTGGATGCTGAGCAGAGTCAAATAAATGGAAAGTCATGTGTTCAGTATGTGTTGCATTTACGGTTACTTCAATGGGCATAGTACAGTGGGTAACGGTAAACAATAACCGACCATCCAGAGCAGAGGCCTTTAACGGTTGCGTCAAAGGAATTACCCCACAGTTCCACTTCTTGGCCAACCCCCAATCCATTAAACTTTCATCCGCACCAGAGTCTATGAGAACACCCTGAGTTAAAACATGTCTGTCTATTTTTACTTGTACCTGTGTCAAGGTACGAGGAGGGAATCCAGATGACAGTCGGCTCACCAGGGTCCTCCTCGTCCCTGATGAGCCCGATCTTTTGCTGTACATGAAGCCAGGAGGTGCCCCTGCTCCCCACAGTAAAAACACCTGCCCTCCTGAATGCGCCGAAGACGTTCCTCCGGAGTCAACTTAGCCCGACCCAACTGCATGGGCTCCTCTAAGACACTAGGGAGCACTCTTCTCTCAGGAGGAGTATCGGTAGGAGGTCTCCAGGCGGGACGATGGCTTGGTGTGTCCCCTTGGTGTCGAGGCAGACGTGCCACACTCTTGAACCTTTCTTTTTGTCTTTCGGCCAGTCTATTGTCTATTCGAACTGCCAGTGCAATGACATAATCCAAGTCTTCTGGGAGGTCCAAAGGTATTAACTGGTCTTTAATGGAATTCGAAAGACCAGACAAAAAGGCGTCGAGCAGTGCTGCAGAATTCCAGCCACTATCTGCTGCAAGGGTCCTGAACTCAATGGCATAGTCCGATACTCTGCGCTGACTCTGCTTAATCTGCATCAGTGCTCTGGCTGCCTCCCTTCCAGGAGCCGTGCGATTAAACACCTTGGTGAGAATGTCTGTAAATACATCCAGAGAATTACAGGTAGATGAATCTCTCGCGCATTCGGACGTAGCCCAGGCCGCTGCTCTCCCCGTTAAGTGGCTCACCATGAAGGCCACTTTGGAGTGATCAGTGGGGAATGCAGCAGGGTTATATTTATAATGGAGATCACAATGAACAATGAAAGGGCGGCAGTCACCGGAATCTCCGGAGAATCGCTCTGGAGAATCGCTCTGGAGATGCCAGACGAGGCGGTGGAGCATGGAGTGGCACATGGTCAGCTGGAACAATAGGTGTGTGAGCAACAGCAGGGTGCTGAGGGGATGAACCAGCTTCCAGGTGAGCGAGGACACGGTGCAGCTGTTCGCCAAGGTGATTCACCTGAGTATTGACGGAGGCTTGAAAATAGGCTTTCTGAACAGCAGAGTCCTGCACGGCACAGGTCTGATTTTCAAGACCCGCTCCCGCCCCGCACCCGCGACGTGCAATACCGAACCCGCCCCGCTACCCGCACATATTGCCAATTAGTAGCACCCCGACCCGACCCGTCGGCACAAGATCCAAAACCCGACCCGAACCCGCATAGCCGATATATTAGCAGTGAAGAAGTGCAATTATTAACACACGCAGTTGCATATTTGTCTCAAAAAGCGTGGGATGTTGGTTATTTTCTCCATCTAGGATGACACCAAAAGCCTCCCAGACGTTGGATTTCGCTCTTGAGGAAGTGTTATTGAAAATGCTGTATTCTCCGCTAGAGAGCTTCACCTCAGCCATTTCGAATGTGGCGCGCACAGCAGCAGATTGATGCGCTGCAGAGGTTATGATTATGCGCGGTCCCGCGGGGGAGAGGGATTTAAACATTAAACTAAATTATTATTATTTTAATATATTTATTATGCAATACCCGCGACCCGACCCGCATCATCTTTGTTTTACCCAGAACCGAACCCGGAAAAAAGCGAAAAAATACCACCCGCGAATCACCTTTTTTGCGGGTCACCCGTCGGGTATACCCGTGGGTACCCAACCCGATGCAGGACTCTGATGAACAGCCAGCATACCACACAGAGATGGAGTATGACAGCACGCTCTCGATGGTCGCCTGGTCGAAGGACACCAGCAGCTTCTTGTTCAGTCGGTTCCTCCGAAGCACCCTCAGGAAGTGTAGTCGCTGCTGGGCCTTCTTAACTGCTGAAGTTACTTGTAACTTGTTCATGTGTATAAAAGGCTTCTCATCACTGTTAAATTCAGCAGCTGTTTTTAGGCAAAGAGTTTCAAAATGTTAATATTTATGTACCTACCACCAAAAGGCTGTTGGAGTTAAGTGTTTTTTTGTTGTTGAATTGTTGTGTCTAAAATGAAAATGTTAAATAAAGTGAGGAATTAAAAATACTGAGTTGTAGTCATTTGAATTACTTATAAGCAATTTGGATTAATTTATGTTAAGTACAAAAAACACAATCCTACAACATAAATGGAACTAATTTGTCTTAAGTAACTATAACCTAACTGCGTTAGGTAAATCAATGTAAACTTTAAAGAGCCTGTGACACGAGTTTCCCCCATCATCCAAACCCATCAATTTGAGTAAATATTGTCCCCTTGAAAACCGTTACTGAACTGATTTTGGATATTTGTACTCTGATAACCATTAATCTGCCCTTCAATGTTGACCATTTTCTGGATCTTCTCGGGGATTCTTCAAGTCCCGCCAAATTATGTGTGACGTCATTACGGGCCCAGCGCTCCAGCTGCACCGTTCAGGATCCCAGCATCTGCATGTAAACTGATGTAAACGCACGATGGCGCACACAGCAGCAAGCTGAGACAGCGATGACAGTTTAATTTTGAAGGTGTCTGAGAACTCATATGAGGCTGAAGGATCGGTTTATGTTGTATCTGTTAGAAGTTTAGGAATTAGGTGCGTCAATATGGGTGATCATACGGTTATGTAGCCAGTGGTGGAATGGGACTAAAAATCATCCCGGGACTCTCGACCGGCCCACTTCGGTACCGCTAGTAAATTGTCAATTGTGGGGGATGTCAGGGGCGGCGGGTGCTGTAGGCTAGGGAAGGCTAAGCCTTCCCAAATATTTGTGTCACTGCATCCTGGTAAAATACAAATATAATGTCTGTGTCTTTGACATTAGCGCTGCTAGCCACCTGTGCCCTGTACTACGAAGCCAATTCAACATACCCTGGATATGTTTGAGTAACAAACAAACTAACAAACGAGATCTCGCTAAGCGGTCCTACGACGCTGGTTATCAACTCGGTAAATCAAACCAGGGTTTCTCTCACCAGCTGAGAGCGCATTCATGTGAAAGGGGCGGGGTTAGCTACATTTGACCAATCACAAACATTACACATTACATTACATTGCATTTAGCTGACGCTTTTATCCAAAGCGACTTACAATAAGTGCGTTCGACCAACAAAATACAAACTTGAAGAAAACAGAATCATATAAGTACATCAGGCTTCATAGAGCAAAAACATTTCAAGTGCTACTCAACTGGCTTTAGATAAGCCAGCCCTTTATTAGTATATAAGTGCTTTGTTAATAGTTCTATCGCTCGAAGTGAAGTCGAAAGAGATGAGTAAGCTATCTGCTGTCCTGATGTCAATGGGGAGCGTCGCAAACCCACGTGTTTTTGCTGATGGGAACTTGGGTCCCCTTCGCAGCAATGGTGCAGCGAGCCGTTTGGTTGATGCAGAGCGGAGTGCACGTGCTGGGGTGTACGGTTTAACCATGTCCTGGATGTAGGAAGGGCCAGATCCATTCGCAGCATGGTACGCAAGTACCATTGTTTTGAAGTGGATTCTAGCAGTTATCGGAAGCCAGTGGAGGGAGCGGAGGAGCGGCGTGGTGTGGGAGAATTTAGGAAGGTTGAAGACCAGGCGAGCAGCTGCATTCTGGATGAGCTGCAGAGGTCGGATGGCACATGCAGGTAGACCAGCCAGGAGGGAGTTGCAGTAGTCTAGGCGTGAGATGACGAGAGCCTGGACCAGAACCTGCGTCACTTTCTGGGTCAGCTGGGGACGCATCCTCCTGATGTTGTAAAGCGTGTATCTGCAGCAGCGGGTTGTAGCAGTGATGTTTGCAGTGAAGGACAGGTTGTTATCTAGGGTCACACCCAGATTCTTTGCAGTCTGAGTCAGGGAAACAACAGAGGTGCCAATGTTGATTGTTAGGTCAAGAGTGGGACAATCTTTTCCCGGAAGGAAAAGCAGTTCAGTCTTGTCAAGGTTGAGTTTGAGGTGATGATCAAACAGGGACAAGTGTACTGACAGCGCAGCGTCATACTTCATTAATGAAAAGTAAACTAATATTAGACAAATATGAGCGTTAAACATCCATGACATAAACATATAATCCAGGATACAAGCCACAGAGTTGCACCTGCAAGGTGAATACAGAACAACTGGTTAAAAAATAACTAGGCCTACCGAGTGTTTTAAAGTCAATGGGTGCTATTCCACCAGATGCGCCGCGCCGCGGCTTGAAGCGTCCCAGAAGCGTCCCAGAAGCGTCCCAGAAGCTCCTCGCCGCAAGGAATTTCTAAAATATAGGATGAATCCTATTTTTGACGCGGCGCAGCGCGGCGCAGGCAGGAAGTGATGAAAATCACCTTGTTGTCTGCTTTGCTGGTTGAGGGGGTGCACCCAAAACCGGCTCCTTCTCCTCCCCCCCACCACCGTCTTTCAAGTAGGAGAATACATGCCAGCGTTCTCCTCCGGTTTACAGGCACTGTAAATTATACATATATACAATAATTATGATGATGAATGCATATTTTTTTACCACTAAAATACAGCAAAACATCTTTGATTCATGTCGTTTATAACCAGTGTTGGGACTAACGCGTTATAAGTAACGCGTTACTGTAACGCCGTTATTTTTGGCAGTAACTAGTACTCTAACGCATTACTTTTTAAATTCAGTAACTCAGTTACCGTTACATGGTGCGTTACTCCGTTACTGCGTTAGTTTTTTTTATATAGTCAACAGCCAGGTGAACAGAGATGAGAACTGTACTTAAGTACAGTACTTGAGTAAATGTACTTAGATATTTCCTGTGTCACATGCGGAGATGGGCTGTGGGCGTGTTTGTGTTGTTTACTAACAAGACTGTCATGGCGGCGGCGGAGCTCAAGTCTAGTTTCTCCACCTGGAGATATTCTCACTATTTCACTTTTGTCGAGCACAAAGAAAATAACGTTTTAGTTAAATGTAAGTTGTGTCCTCCTGGCGGGTCAAAGAGCCTATCTACTGCCCAAACCAGTCGTTCAAATCTCTTCAAACATCTGCAAAAACAACATGCTGGGACGAAGCTAGTAGCTAAGACCACAGAGACTCAGCCGACGCCACTCCACCTGCACCTGCACCTAAGCAACAGCGGCTGGATTTTAACCAAGGGACTGCTAGCCAGGGGAAAGTCGATAAAGCCATTGCACGGTATGTAACACATGCAGGCTATTGCTACAGTGGAGTCACCCGCTTTCAGGGAGCTAGTTAGCATGATAGCATGTCCGGGCGGCACACGGCATATGGGACGGAAAACTTTTTCCAACTACTTGGAGAAAGAATATACAAAAATGTAAAGCCAGCTAATATCGATGCTATCCAGATTGCATATAATGCATGTCAAGTTGATCAACAGATTGTATTATTCTCCAATGCAATAACAGTACTGAGATGAAGGCTATAAGGGCATTAATATAATGGGAGCCCTTTTTTTAAAGTAACTAAAACGTTACTTTTCACAGTAACGCATTACTTTTTGGTGTAAGTAATCGGTAAAGTAACTGAGTTACTTTTTAAATGAAGTAACTAGTAATGGTAACTAGTTACTGGTTTTCAGTAACTAGCACAACACTGTTTATAACTGGAATATTACAATTATTATTAACTGTGTCTGTAGTCTACAACACAACAAAATAGGAAATAACAACAATAAACACGATTTAAACAGACACAAACATAAACCATTTAACTACGTAGCCTACTTACTTGTAGAAGTACAAATGTCCAGGAAATATTCCAAAATCAACAACAACTGCGAGGCTGCACACATGACGCTCCGCTTCCGCAACGTTTTGAAACGCACCTGGTGTGTTTGGTCGCAGGAGGAGGTCGCAGCCGCTCCTGGTGCGTTTAGGGGGCACCGCCTATGGGGGAGGTGCTAGTGATTTATCCGACCGGCCCACTTCGGTACCGGCCAGTCCGCCACTGCACCCAGCCCACGTAAACTGTCAACGGGGGGAGCCTCGCTGCGGGGAAACGGTGGACCTAGTGTCCCGATCGGAGTGGGAATAATAATATAATAATCCGTGCATTTTATCCATTAATTTCCCCAACATTGTGGTAAAAAAAACACACGTTTAATCCATGTTGGTGTACTACAACTACAAAAAGCATCGGTTTGTTTTCTCATCAGGAAATGCAGACCGGCTCAAACAAACGATTTTTAATCATCATCTTCACGATCATTTAATGTATCATATGTTCGCCGAATTGACATGAAAGCACTAATAAATGTAGTTCATCCACTTGAGTTTACAACTACAAAAATAATCGATTTGTTTTTATATCACATCCGACGGGAGGAAATTCAGCAGCTCTCACTACTGATTTTTAATCCTAATTTAATCATCATCTTCACCAGGATCATTTATGTTTATGTTCGCCGAATTGACACGAAAGCACTGACAAATATGAATATACTTCATTAAAACGTTAGTAACGTGACTAAACTCAGTAATTCACCATTTCTACGCATGACAACACACTTTGTCCGTGTTTGGCTCTCTCGCCGCACAGTGAAGCGTTCCCGCATTGACGTCACTTCCGGCTTCCCCCAAAACTTCAAAATGAGTCGAAGGAATTTCCCTGCGATGTTCGAAATTATTGATATTTGTCGGAACGGTATCGCACCTTCTTTTTAAACTGACGGTTCGAGATGACTAGTAGCCCAATATTTCATTGCACAACAGTTGTTGGGATGCTGTCACAGGCTCTTTAAGTAAATACAACATAATTGTGTTAAGCAAATACAACATAATTGTGTTAAGCAAATACAACATAACTGTATGATGTAGCATTTAATTAAGATGCTTTGGTAAGATTTACTTAAATGCAAGAAGTAAATATTAGTTTACTAGTCTGTTTCCTATTTACTTAGCCGTGTTACGTGCAACCGGTTGACAACTAGATTAAGTAAATCTAACATATCATTTCTTTGAGTGTAAGTGATCTCTACAATAAAACAGTTTAGTGCCTGAGGAGGATGTGCAAACTAATAAGGCTTTTTTATTCATTGCATAACTACACCGTAGTTGTGTATATGATATGTCAATAAACCTTAGAAAATCTTGAAAGGGATGTGCAAAATAGCAATTATATACAGTTTTTAATTAACTATTAGTAGAATAACGATTACGATTACGATTACTATTAGTAATGAATACACTTTATAGGGATCTGCAGATAAATATTTAGTCTTCTCAAGCACCAACAATCAAATATCTCTCCTGATTGTTGGCACTTGACAATCACCTTCCCTGAATTTTACTCAGGTGTAACTAAAGTCTGATTTAAGGGTTGTTTATATTTCACATCATTAATCCAAATCTGTAAAGTAACTAAAATAAATGTAGTGGAGTAAAAATACCAGGTTAACCTTAAAGAAAGCCCTCAGGATTATAAAAGACCCCCATCACCCCAGCCACAAACTGTTCTGTCTGCTGCCGCCTGGCACAACAGGAGAGGATGTGGCTGTTGTGGAGGACTACAAGTACCTGGGAGTGCACTTAGACAACGGACTGAACTGGAGGATCAACACTGACGCTGTGTACAAGAAGGAGATGAGCAGACTCTATTTTCTGAGGAAGCTGATATCCAATAACTCTACAATAAATCACCTCTGGCTGGAAGAGAACTCTCTGCTCCATAGTTTCTCTTGTAATAAAACCTTACTGTACATTTTACACATATATAATCTGTTCAATATTTAATATTCCATATGTCATGTCTTTTTGAATATATATATATTTGCATATATAATATCTATGTATATTTTCTATTTCAACATGTATATTTTCTATTTTATTTTATTTCTATTCTTGTTTAGTTGTAGTTTTGTTTGATTGTAAAATGCCTCGTCTTTTATGCTGCTGCAACAAAACCAATTTCCCAAATTGGGATCAATAAAGTACCATCTTATCTTATCTTATCTTACCGCAGCATCCAGACTAAAACCACCAGGTAGGACACGTTCGATTCCTGTTTTGAATAGTGTGCCGTCGATGGGTTTCATTCCATTTCAAAATGCTGTTTGACGCTCAGCGTAAACTTTGCGCACTGCCACTCCAACATCCAATCACAGAGCTTGAGGACAAATCATGGGGTTTGTCAAGCAAAGCACATGTAGTCCCAAATGATAGCTGAGGATTCTGGGTAGTGTAGTGTCTTCGGCCATCCTAAAGTCTGAACAAATGTTTCTCGGAATCGAAGGGGAAAATTACAAAAGCATTGCACACAATTTAAACCAATCAATGTTGTGTAATTAACAAGGATAATCTGGTGTTTTTGAGTTGATGAGTAGTGCAGATATCACTGTAAAATCAATCGACAGTAAGGAGAATACTTACTTCCGGGTGTAAAAGCCTCCGTTATCCAATGGGAATGGACGCTCACTTTGCTCTTTGCGTCCGTAATACAATAAAGGGGAAATGATCAATATATAATTATTTTTTAAATAACGTTAACTAAAGGGAACAATCTATTTGACACAGCTGAAGCTCTGGCCTTCCTTACTAACTAATTTAATAAAAATCACAGTTGCATTACACACAATGCACTGTTTTTTGAGAACAAAAATTCGTAACTAATGTAATTTTTACATTTTGACAAAAAAAAAAAATGATTATGAATACAAATAAAATAAAAGAAGCCTCCCGTGAGTTACTATAAGCTATAAAGTAGATTTTAAAAACGTTTTATAGAATAAAAGCTCACTGCGGGACGTTGTAGAAATGCGTGTGTGCGCCACGACAAAGGAGCCTCATTCACTTTACATTGGGGTTTTTTGCGTGGTGCCGACACGTAAATGTAGCAGAGTGCGTGACTGGAGTCACGCATTCTGGTCAGACCAGGTTGGAATAGAATGATAGAATATGTCAGCGTCATCCACCTAAATACTCTCTCTATGGGTTTTTAGGATGAATCATTCCTAAATCTCAATTTAAAGCCACAGAGAACACTGTTGTTGCATTACTCAAAGTAATAAAACCATAGGATTGACACCAGGGTTGGACACACACACAGCTAGTGGTGTAACAAAAATGACCTCTAACAGAAACCTCCTTAACTGACAAGACTTAACATCTAAAGTGCATAGTGTTTTTGAGAGGCTGCACCAATTTACGCAAAACAGAAAAATTATACAGATGGAAATCTTGTTGAAGATCTTCATTTGATGTGAATCTGGACTAGAGTAAAAAGTGTAACTTCCGGTTGAACCAAAGCCAACGGTGTATGTGTGTATTTATTCCTCTGTCACCTTAAACTATGTTCACGGTATTCCTGCCCTGAGATCATTGCATCATCAACAGTTGCTACCCCTAGGCCCTTGCACGCCGTGGCCTCAGATAAACAGGGAAAACATTGACAAGCAGCGCTACTCTACACCCTCAACAAGGAATGTAATTAGCATGTTCTTTTCACAGTAGGCTATTAAAAGAAAGCTCAGTTGAGAGGAAATTAGATGAGTTTCGCCCTGCAAGATCAGCCACTCAATTCAGTTTGCGTGGACAGGCTGATACCACTTAGACCGGGCCAATTGCCTGCAAATGCCTCGAGCCACAGAATCAATCAATACCTCTTTCAGACAGGCCTGATTAGTATGCATATGCTGCCACCTTTCACACCTAAAGCAAAAATGAATCATATCCATTCAGGTGATGCAAGAATAAACACAAAACTAAATACGACCATACAGTCAAACAATACAAGTGACTCTCCAAGGATCTTGAAGATGTATCTCTAAGGACTAACGATAATTTTGAATGCTACTTATAAAACATTTGCAAAACTGATTTTTTTCAGAATTTAAAATTCAGAGTTGTTTACATTCACATTTATTAGTGTGCAGTCCACTTTTTGGCTGTCTTTATTGGTTCATTGCTTTATATCTTGGCATGTCACAGCCATCTGTTGATCAGTGGAATAGTATGTGACCATTGACAGGACTGGGTATTGCCCCACCTGCATGTAAAAGCTAAACAAATGAATCCCTCATAGAAAAATGCACCCATCTTAAACTCCATTCTTCTGCATATGCTAGAAAAACACACACTTTAATATTACCCCAAGAGTCTCTCAATTTTTTTTGCCAAACCTCCAACAAAAATGTGAGTGAAAAGAGAAATTCACTTCTTTTTTTTAAACGCAAAGTTAGCTGATATTTAAAGCAAGGTATATTCAACCTTTATACAGGCAGTTATGTAACATGATCAATTTGGTAGCAAACCTTGATTACTAGCAGTATTCATATGCATCTACTAATGCTGTCTGTCAACAGTGTCGGTTTCACATTTTCCATGTCAGACACGTGTTGCTCGTTGGACATTTTTTCATGTAATAAAAAAGCAGATTGTGTGATGATGACTGAACAAGCAAAAGGCCATATCATAAATATGAGAAGGATGGCAGACGGAGGCTACAAACCCAATGCATTTTAATGGTTCCCTCGTTTCCACTGTGAGGTTGTGTTGTGGCTCGAATAAATGAGACTGAATTCTAAACAACACAACCTCATTGTGATTGCAAATAAAAGTAACAGTTCATGTTTCATTTCATTTTTCAAACCTTGTGTGATAATGATTTTGGGGTGTGTGTGAAACCCTGAAACCTTCAAGTTTGTGGCTGTGGCCAAAACCACCACACGATAATACACATAATTTAACAAATACAAATAATCTTGCTACATACATGTTTCTGATGTTATTGAAAGTTGTGCTTTTGAACGTGCGATGAGTTTAATTCATGTGAAATGTGTATATCTAGGAGGATTGCAAGACTGAAAATAGCATTTCTTACTGCCTGGCTATGACGGCAGTTTGACTTCAACTTCAAGAAAGTAAAATGTGCCTCTGAAAGGGGCTACATCTGTTCGACTGAGTAATTGTTTGAACTGTCAATAACAGTACACTGTCCATCTTCACTAAGTGCCTTCCACTTACCTTAACTGCTCTAGATTATACATTTCTCCTTACAGTCACTGTGAGACTCCTTTGTACTTTAACATTTGAGTCACAGGCAGTTGGTTGGCCTCACACCTGCCAGGTTTCAGATTGGATCTCAAAGTGCCATGATTGAACTGCCTTATAACAACAGCCGTTTATGATTATTTTTATTCTTCCTTTCTCTTCACAGCTGAAAATAGTGATCCAATAGAAATAGCTCAATATAATTGTACTCGTCCCTGCTCCTTTCGCAAATAAAGTGTTCAGGCAGAAAATGAACACATTTGTAGAGAATGGGGAGAAGGGATTGACTGTGAATCTTGACCTCAACTTCATTTAAAATGCTACCGAAAGGAGAATGTCGGAAGTGGCTCCATGGTGTCTATATGATAAATCTCTTAACAATGACTGGTCAAAACAAATCTGTTTTATATTAAGTATAATAATAAATAAATACTAATTTGACTTAACTGAAAGTCTGTTAGGTCCTATTGCTTAAAGGCAGATAAAGCCCACTAATCAAAGCTCATGCATTAGCAGGATGGTTGTCGGGGTGGGTGACATTACAGGAACAGATCACAAGCAGCTTTCTTTTGTAAGATTGGATCTTTTCATTTGATTTACTTTATTTCGTAAACATTTTTTCATTTATATAATTTGTATATGTAATGTTATAGTCGTCTGTTTCTATTGCTGTCCTTAAATGTCCGTGCTCCGGTTTCAACTATGTACCACACTTTAAAATTGTATTTAAAAGTTCGCTTTAAATCGTTTTTATTGTTTGATTAAAATATTCTGCAATAGAAAAAAAACAATAACATTGTGTCGATTCAATGTACATTTTCTCTATTGCAGGAATAGAACAAATTAAGATTTGAAATGTACAGTGGCCTAAAAAGTCAGGGATGGATGTTGATGAACGATTTAATCAAAGATATTGAAGTTGGCAAATGTTTAATGGGTCTTTTTATTTGTTTACATGAAGGTAGACACAGTAACTGAATTGAATTTTTCCCATAAAATAAAGGGAGCACTAATTTTTTTTTCTATTGTTTTGTAATCTAAGACCGACACTCAGGTATTGATGGTTGAAATGGAAGAATCACAACGATGAGTTAATATGTTCATTCTATAAGATTTGAGAAGCACCTAAAGTTGTGATTTTGTAATGCACAAGACAATTAAGCCTTGACCCAGGTACAAATCATAAACACTCTTAATACTTATGGTGACAGTTTATTGATACCTTTGCAAAGATAGCCTTTAAATTGAAATGGTCTTCTCAGTTTGATGTCTTGAAATACGATACCACACTTTAGCTGAGGAATTACATTTGTAGGGTTATAAGAGGACAAATTATTCATGATCCTCATAAATTATGTTGGAGTTCTTCTCAAAAAATAATTGAGCACTCCATCCTTACAACCTTTCGATTTTAAAAGATGTGCTGTGATAACATGATGTTTGGTATACCCTTGATTTAACCGTTATCATCAAGTACCTTACATGCTAAAGTTTCAAGACTTTACAATACAGTTATTGGTATTTGTTTCATTACACATTATTATATGCTTACCTTTAACCTTTATGTGCTGTTTGGGTCTGTGGGACCCGTTTTCAGTGTTTACTAAAAGAAAATGTATGCAAGTATGTTTTACTGTCCTATAGTACACATTGGAATGATTTCTTACTTTATTTTTTACATCTATAATATTAAACAGATAAAGGTGTGCTCTCTAGCTCTGTAGCTCTCTCTCTCTCTCTCTCTCACTCTCTCTCTCTCACAGAAGTTGTGTGCTCCTCCGTGGCGATGACGGCTTGCGTTAAAATAAATAAATAAACATATTTGTAAAGTGGGGGAAACAGGATTTCGAAAAGTGCGGGAGACATGTCCCCCCTGTCCCCAGCGGAAATTACGCCATGCGTATGTGTGCGTCAAATGCAATAAACATATATAGGCTATGCAAGTTGCAACACACACAGTACAATTCTGCCCCTCATGTGTTGTATAGGCTGGCATGACTAGGCTGTGCTCAATGGGGCTGATGTGTTGTGTAGATTCTGCCAGAGGGAAAATCCCGGTCAAACTCCTTATGAAGTGGTGAGGTGCCGCTCCACATTGCTTTTCTTCCCGACTGCAACGCTGGTCCCGCAATTCAAGCAAGAACGTGATTGGTCGACATTCATTGTGGGGGGTGGGGGGAGGAGGGGTTTTAGATATAGAGTTGTACTAAGTACAGTGTTTCCCACAGAATTTGATTCTATTTGAATCAATATTCCCCCTCCCCCCGGGAAGAAAAGCCAAAGGCCCCTTAACCCATTCGGGTGGCCCACACATCCACTCCCCCCTTTTTCTATTGTACATACTAGGTTAAATTCTCACAAAACATAATATCCCCTTCCATTGTTACGCTGATGATGTACAGGTTTATCTGCCTCTCAATCAAAATGCCAACTCACTACAGCAGTTGAAGGACTGCTTAACAGAGATTAAATACTGGCTGAGCCAAAACTTCCTCACCCTCAATGAGAGCAAGACCGAGGTCATCTTTTTTGGACCCCAACCAACAGTCTCCCCGGTTGATATTCTGGGCTCCCTCAATACAAATATCCTCCCCTCTGTTATGAACCTTGGAGTGACCTTCAACAGCGCCTTTAAATTTGATAAGCAGGTTAGCACTGTAGTCAAGACCTGCTTTTTCAAAATACGACTATTGGCTAAGACCAAGTCGTTTTTATCTTTTGAAGACCTAGAAAGGGTTATTAACGCCTTTGTTACCTCGAGACTGGATTACTGCAATGCTCTGTATGTGATATGGACCAGGCCTCAATTAGATGCCTCCAGCTAGTTCAGAATGCAGCTGCACGTCTTCTCACTGGCCATAAAAAGCGTGACCATATCACCCCAATTCTGGCTTCATTGCACTGGCTTCCAGTTCGGTTCAGAATAGATTTTAAACTCCTTTTATTTGTTTTTAAAGCCCTAAATGGGCTGGCTCCTGCCTATATAGCCGAACTCCTCCATCGCTACACCCCAGGCAGAGCGTTAAGGTTGGCTGATCAGCTGTTGTTGATAGTGCCTAAGACCAGGCTCAAAACCCGAGGGCACCGAGCTTTCACAGCGGCTGGCCCTAAGCTCTGGAATACTTTGCCCCTCCATGTGAGGTCGGCCCAGACCCTGGGGGTTTTTAAATCAACACTTAAAACTCACTTTTTCTCTCTGGCTTTTGTTTAATAATTTATTTATTGATTTATTTAGTTATTTATTTATTCATTTAGTTATTTATTTTAATATTTATAACATAACATAGGATTTCATAAAGTATTTTTTAAAATAGTTTATACATTATTCGAATATAGGAATAGTAGATAGGATTACTTAAAATATAGTACCTGATATTTCATCTTTTTTCCCTTTAGACCCTTTGCGGTTTATTCTTAAAAACCCTTACCCTTACCCACCCCCCATTTTCTCTCTGCTGGTCTATGGCCTTGTAGAGGGTAACGGGGTACAGAGTCGCTTAGATAAGCGGGGGAGTGCATCTGACGAAGAGGTTGTTGTGCTCCCTATCTCTGTTTCTTATCCTATCTAATAGAACTGCTCGGGTCTTGATAGATTGAGTGGGGAAGTTCATGAGATCTTTCTAGAGGGTTATTAAGAATAACTTTTATCCAATGACCTTTTCCCTCTCTGTCTGTGTCTGTGTATTCTCTTGTTCCGATTAACCCAGCCACATCTTTTTTTCTTGTTTATCTATATCTACGCCGGGATCCGGAGTCGAGGCTGATCTTCTTGCTGTAGTCCTGTGTCTTGGATCCTCTATCCTGAGTTCTGGATTAAATCGTGGACTTCGGGTCGTGGCTGAACCTGTCTCTGCGGTCCTGCCTTGGGTCTTGTCATGCTGCTTCCCTGATGGCTTCAACAGGATTGTTGACATCCTCGTGGATTCATCTTCTTATTACAGACACATGCATTTCCTAACATTTGGTCTATATGCTGTAAAATGTGTTATATCTTCGATTTACACGGCATCTATTGCACGTCTGTCCGTCCTGGGAGAGGGATCCCTCCTCTGTTGCTCTACCTGAGGTTTCTCCCATTTTTTCCCCTTAAACTGTGGGTTTTCTCTGGAAGTTTTTCCTTGTACGATGTGAGGGTCTAAGGATAGAGGGTGTCTAGTGTCTCTACTGTAGGCTATTTTTATTATATGTACAGCACTTTTGCTCGACCATAAATTGTTTATAAATGTGCTATATAAATAAAACCTGATTTGATTTGAAATAAGAAAATACATGCGAGTTCATGGTTACTGTTGACAACGTTCTTGTTGCTCTGTGTTGCGTTGTTAATGAGTGAGACACACTGGAGTTGAGGATCTGTGGGGTTTATTCTTCCAAAAATATAATTTACAATTTACAATTTAGGCATTTTGCAGACGCCTTATTCCAAAGCGACTTACAATGACCAATTACAGGGACATTCTCCCTGGAGTAACTGAGGGCTAAGTGCCTTACTCAAGGGCACACAAGTAGTGGTGTTCCAGGCGGGATTTGAACTCGCAACCTTCGGAAAATCAGCCATGTCCTGATTTTTTCTGGGTGAGTAGATGGGGTGTCCTTCTATCACCCTGCAGTGAGATGAGTCTTGCATCAGGGAGAGATTTCGTTTTATTCTTATCTAAACACAGGGCTGATAGCTCATATATGGGATTTCAAAGGTATTTTATTTTGAAACTCCACATCAGAATGTCCTGATTTTTTTCTGGGTGAATAGATGGGGTGTCCTTCTATCACCCTGCAGTGAGATGAGTCTTGCATCAGGGAGAGATTTCGTTTTATTCTTATCTAAACACAGGGCTGATAGCTCATATATGGGATTTCAAAGGTCTTTTATTTTGAAACTCCACATCAGAATGTCCTGATTCTTTCTGGGTGAGTAGATGGGGTGTCCTTCTATCACCCTGCAGTGAGATGAGTCTTGCATCAGGGAGAGATTTCGTTTTATTCTTATCTAAACACAGGGCTGATAGCTCATATATGGGATTTCAAAGGTATTTTATTTTGAAACTCCACATCAGAATGTCCTGATTTTTTCTGGGTGAGTAGATGGGGTGTCCTTCTATCACCCTGCAGTGAGATGAGTCTTGCATCAGGGAGAGATTTCGTTTTATTCTTATCTAAACACAGGGCTGATAGCTCATATATGGGATTTCAAAGGTCTTTTATTTTGAAACTCCACATCAGAATGTCCTGATTTTTTCTGGGTGAGTAGATGGGCTGTCCTTCTATCACCCTGCAGTGAGATGAGTCTTGCATCAGGGAGAGATTTCGTTTTATTCTTATCTAAACACAGGGCTGATAGCTCATATATGGGATTTCAAAGGTCTTTTATTTTGAAACTCCACATCAGAATGTCCTGATTTTTTCTGGGTGAGTAGATGGGGTGTCCTTCTATCACCATGCAGTGAGATGAGTCTTGGATAAGGGAGAGATTTCGTTTTATTCTTATCTAAACACAGGGCTGATAGCTCATATATGAGATTTCAATATGAGATTTCAAAGGACTTTTATTTTGAAACTCCTTACATTTACTCGTGGTAGTTATACGTAGTTTGTTTTAAATAATTATTGATCACATTATATAGTACATATGTCTTAATTTAATATGTTTGGTTTGTTTTTATAGGTGCTTTTGTTATTGACCGAGTAAGCGCTGGGATTTTACCGTAATGCTTCTAATATTCGCGCACCCCAATATCACGTGCGGGTTTGCTTGACTGTGTTTTCCCAAGTGGAGGCTGGCTTGACCGCAGTCTAAAATCCTCGCTGCTATGATAAATATGTTGATTTAAAATTGATATAATCCACCAAGCCTTTTATTTTGAAACCAATAGTCTTCACTTTGGCGTCGTAAATGCACCGGATGTAGATATATTTTTACAGCTCTGTGCATAATGTGTTCCAAGAGTCCAGCAAGGTACAGCTTTTATGTGAGTAGAAACCGTATTTTTTACATATCGTAAGGTAGGTTTACAGAAACTTGATTAAAGTATGTTATTAAAACCCGTTATTGCTGCTATTTCATGTAGCTTGCATACTGTTATCTCATGCAGCGTGTTGAATGCAACATATATTTTACGTAGATCAAGTCCTTGCTCAAACTGTGACTTGATATATTAGAAACTACGCTGTACGTGTACATTGTGACGTATATGTCGATCTATTTTCTTGTTTAATCTGCGTTGATGCCATTAATACCACCAGAAGAAAATTCAATAAATAATAACATGTGGGCTAATAATTGCCATAGAGCTAGTTGTCACACTTTGCAAGAAGTTGGACTACTGCAACCACGTTTATTTTTTAAATCAGTAAACAGTAATTTAAGTGTGCATAAGACTTTCAAAGGTTTCAAAAGACCATATGTATTTTTTTCTTTAGCTTCTTTTTGCAGAGAACATCATCATAGATAGACAAAGGAAAACTAGAAATCATCACATTGGAAAAGCTAAACTTCACAATGTGTGTCCTTTGAGTTGGGTAAATTATTTAATTAATTATAAATAACACATGTAAGTAAAAAGGCATGGAACTTTAATTTATTTATTAACACTTCAGCATTAGATTTCGAGATCAGATTATTTATCATTATTTCATAAAAAAGGATGTGAAATAATGATAAAACACATTTACTGTTTATTTCTTTAAGAAGCTGGTTGTAATACACCTCTCTTGACTGAGGTTGGAATTTCTATTGTTATACATTTACTATTCTGTACAAGTAACTGTAATGCTTTTATTTCTCAAATATCTGCATCATTTTTGTGATAACATGTTGTTTTCATTCAGCAATAATGTCAGTGAAACACGCCAAGTCCAACCTCAGCCAGTCTCAGGTGGCTGAGACGGTGAAGAGGCTCTTTGGGCTGACGGCATCAGAAATCAGCTCTCTTCCAAGCTACGATGACCAAAACTTCTTCATAGACCCCATCGAGGGTGGCAAGTATGTCCTGAAGATAATGAACTCGGAAGACAGTAAAAAACCTGCCCTGATCGAGGTGCAGACGCATGCCATGTCCTTCCTGCACCAGAATGGACTTCCTGCCCAAACAGCCCTTCCCAACATTTCAGGACAGCTGATGAGCCTGGAAGAAATAGGTATTTGATCAGTCACACCGGCAAAACATTAGGAATTAGTGATTCAGCACTCTAAAAAAAGACATTTTCTACATTTGCTTATTCAGATGATAGTTTATGTGTAATGTATTGACACAAAAGTCAGTGTTAAGTGTTGTCTCCCTACATGTCCCCAGGCAAAAGATGCATAATGTTTTCCTGGTTGATTGTAAGGTTTTGTGGTGAATGTGTTGAGTTTGAAAAAAATCCCACCGTTTTAAACATAATGCCTACGCTCTAATACTCCCGCTCTAAAGTGATACGTGTGACCCTGAACAAGGCCTGCAGTTCATGCTTTATGATGGCTAAGTGAGTGAGAGGAATAGCTGTAACACTTATCCTGTCTTTACCTTTGACAGATTGCGGCTATGGCAGTCAGAAGTACCTGGTGCGGCTGCTTACTTATTTGCCTGGAACCACGATATCCAAGGTTCCTCTAACACCGCAGTTACTGTATGAAACTGGCAAGATGGCAGCCACAATGGACACAATCCTACAAGAGGTATAACGATAACACTTTTTGATCATTGGCATTATTTTTCCTCATACCCTTAAATCTAATTTCCATGTATTGTGACATCAAAGCGATGTAGAAGAGTACCTTATGAAATTGTCTTCAATGACAATATCTACCAATACTGCTGTCGTTTTGAATTACACTTCTTAAGTTATACATTAACCTGGTTAATCATTTCTTTTATGGTAATGAGATTTTTTTTGGACTTTGTCATTTTAAAGGTTGGGTAGGTAAGTTTGAGAAACCAGCTCGAGCTACACTTTTTGTCATGGAATGCTCTTAACATCCCGGTAGCAATGAATATCTTAAGTGCTTTGACAAAAAATCCATAAAAAAATTACATCTGTGGAATCCGTAGTACTGTAAAAAGCACGACCAATCATTTTAGCCAGCCCGGCTAAAATAACTGTATGGCCTACCTCAGAGCCATATGGCCTACCTGCCTGTCAGCCTTCCTCTGTACACAAACTTATCTCGTGCCCTCATTGGTCATGTGCGCGTTCGTGTGTGTTGGAGGAGGGGCTCTGTAAGGAAGTGGCAGATTTTTTCCGGTTGTGTATTTTCAAACTCTAGCGCACTCGAGCTGGTTTCTCCAAAATTACCTACCCCACCTTTAACTGCACTATTAAACCTCAATTTAATTGGTTTCATCTATTTTTGGAATGACTCTTCTTGGCTGATGTTAGGCAGATCAGGAAAGTTAAACAAATATCACTAATTGTTAGTTTGGGGCCCGGATGCTTATGATAACTAGCGACAACATGGGGACGTTTTTGAAAAGGAATTCAATGAAAATTGGCTACCCAACCAAGATGTTCTTGCATGACAAACGCATTAAAAGTCTCTAATCTAACTTACCTTTACATGGACTAACCCATATAATAAAGCACTAGCCCTTCACTGCTTAGCTTAAAGCTGTACGGCAAGTGTTGCTGAGTAAATGTTCACTTATCCTCCTTTTACTTCTGACTTTAACTTCTTCTTCCAGCTTTCTGATATTATTATGTTATGTTCTTTTCTAGATGGTGCACCCTCATCTTGCCGTTCTGGAGAGAGAGAATTTCATATGGAGTTTGTCAAATCTTCCCCTGCTGGAACCATACATCCATTTATTTGATGGAAGTCCTCTGGAGAAGGTTGTGAAATCTGTCCTTTATCAGTACAAGACCTCTGTGACCCCGAAACGCTGCAATTTCCGAAAGTGTGAGTATCATTTTAACTTTACAAACAATTTTCTACCCGTTTCCCTTGACACGCCTATGCACCTTGAATACTGTCAGTATAGAATGTCACCGTATACATGAGTGATAAGTAGTTTTGATTCATATTAACGTTTTATTGTTTTTTTATTGTTCTAAGGCATAAACCACGGTGACTTCAATGACCTCAATGTGCTCGTACAACCTGATGGGAGAGATGGCCATAGGATTTCTGGCATCCTTGACTTTGGGGACATGCACAGCGGCTACTACATCCACGAGCTAGCCATCACTATCATGTACATGATGATTGAGCACCCTAAACCCATAGAGGTGGGTGGACCTGTCCTTGCGGGCTGGGAAAGTTTCCTTCCCCTCAACGAAGCTGAGAAAGATTGTCTCTATGTGCTGGTGCTGTCCCGCTTCTGCCAGTCGATAGTTTTAGCTCATTACTCTGTGAGCTTGCATCCTGAGAACGAAGAGTATTTGATGATTACATCCAAGAATGGTGTCCACATTCTCAGTCAGCTATGGGAGCTCGGAAAGGAGCAGGTGGAGAAGTTATGGTTTCAGACCGCTGCTCAATTCAGTGACAAAAAGTGAGAAGGGTAAACCGTTCTCACATTTCAAAGTGCAATAGTACTGATTAGACAAAGCCCCTTGCACAAAACAAGTATACATTTAAGATTACCAGTTAAAACAATAACTTTTGTTTTAACAGTAAAATCATAAAACATTTGACTTGAGATTGAGATTCAGACATAATGTGGTATGAATAGCGTAGTGTCTGAATCAGAGATGGGTAATGTAGCAAAAAACTGTATGCAAGTGGAAGTATTGATACACTGTTGTGACAATGAATCATGTACCGTAAAAGCCTAATAGCCATCGAAACAACTAAGAAAAAAAAGGATAAGAAATAATTTAGGAAAAATGAGTACCTGAGTACCTCCTCCTTAGGAAGAGTTCTTTTGTAAACTATAATTTAATAAACACAATCATGTGTAATAGGTGCCTTATGTCATGAGGGTTTATACAGTCCAGTGGACTTGCATATCTCCGTGCTCCTCTGTATGTTAACATGCCACATGGATGGACATGAGACTCATTTTATTTCATGTTGGAAAATGCCAGAGATGGTTTGTTAAAAGCACATCAACCTAATTCCCTACAATCATGCATTACACATTACAAATAGGTGGAGATTTTGCTAAATACATTTTACCGTTTAAAAAGACAAATCGTTTTGAAATAAAAACACCTTTTTTAAACTCAATCTTTCTTTCTTTGTATCATTGCTTAAACCAAAGCAGCCTTATAACTGAAGTCATTTTTGAGAAATAATCACCCTGTCATCCAAAATGAAAACAAATCAGTTTCAGTGGGAAATACCTCAATGTTTAGACTAACAGTGTGTATGAGTGTGGTGATAAGAAACATTTCTATTACTGCATTTATTCCTTTGAGTTAAGTTCTTCAAGTGGGCTCAAACGTAATAGAACATTAAACAAACTATGAGACTATGAGAGAAGTCATTTAATGGAATCTATTAGTATCTTTATTTCTTTTACTACCTTTTCTTTTTCTAATTACTAGTGGTCGCATATTTTTGATAACATTGATAAAAGACTTTGACTTGGTATTCATGACTTAAGACTTGACTTGAGACAGATGACTCGAAAGGACTTTTTTTAATTAAATATTTGCATTTGTTTTTGTATTGTACGGAGCCCCTAAAGGGCAATGAAAGAAAAACAAAGATACTGTATCTCGCTCGCACGAGAAAGTTACTGGAGCGCCTCCTGCCCTGCCGTGGTGCCCTTGAGCAAGGCACCGGACATCCCCCTTCCCCCCTCACTCCCCATTGCTCCCCGGGCGATATGCAATAGATGCCCACTGCTCCTAGTAGTAGGATGGGTTAAATGCAGAGGCCACATTTCACTGTGTGTGCTGTGTACTCTGCATGTGTGACCATTAAAGAAGGTTTCATCCCTCAAATTCTATTCTATTCTTTAATAGATGTACATTCTGTACTTTCTCTAATATTGTATCCTGTATTATCTGCTTACAGACAATGGGTAAGTGTGCATCAGTTATTATATTTTAAATGAGTGGAAAATAAAGGCAAATGTACAGATAATCCTTTAGTCATGCAGACTATAGAGTGGCGAAGTCACGCCCATCTACTTCCGCCCCATGGGACCTTATTTCTGAAAAATTATGTATTGAAGTCAATGGAGAGAGAAAACGTATGAATTACACATATGATGTTTGTCAATCTTAAAAAATAATTTCCATGTCAAAAAAGTCTTAAAACTGTTGAAATATAAGACTATGAAAAATACGCAACTAGAAAGACTACAAATCCCAGAGTCGCGTACATTAACGTTACACTCGTGTTACTCACCGAAATCTTGTAAAGCCGGTCCCGCATGCTGGCTCTTACGGAACCGACTAACTCCCCTTTTGTGTACAGTACTGTATGTACAGTTCTCAACATGGCCAGACTTGTTGTGATTTTCACCTCTTTCTTAATACTTTTCACTTCATTCTTAAAGAAAGAGGTGAAGTGTGCTAACGTGACGGCCATCTTGGTGTTGGTGACGTGTGCAAGACCAGAGTTGTAGTTCATTGAGCGCTTCACACAAAAAATGTTGTTACATCACAGTTTTACGACACATTTTAATTTGTTTGACTTGCAAAATTATCTTTTAAAAATTGACAAACATCATATGTGTAATTCGTGGCACAATTCAAACGGGATCAAAAGATAATCTTTCTCTCTCCATTGACTTCAATACATGATTCTTCGACTTCGCCACTCTATATCCTTTGATTCAATTTTGGGCTGATTTCACAGACTGGGCATAGAGAATTGCATTCCTTAAGATTTCACTTTTGGTTCATAAATACTGGGGTTAGCACAACTAACTACTGTATTGTTGTTTTGTTAAACAAGTCAGTTAAAGGTGGGGTAGGGAAGTTTGAGAATCTGGCTCGAGAAACACTTTTTGTTATATTCAATGGAATGCTCTTAACATCCCGATAGCAATGAATATCGTGTAAAAAGCACGACCAATCATTTTAGCCGGCCCGGCTAAAATAACTGGATGGCCTACCTGCCTGTCAACCTTCCATATGTGCACAAACTTATCTCGTGCCGTCATTGGTCATGTGCGCGTTCGTGTGTGTTGGAGGAGGGGCTCTGTAAGGAAGTGGCAGATTTTTTCCGGTTGTGTATTTTTAAATTCTAGCGCACTCTAGCTGGTTTCTCCAAAATTACCTACCCCACCTTTAAGCATTGGCCTTTTTCCATAATTGTATGAGCCAATTGAATGCTGACAAGCTTGAGGTTTGAAGCCTGTGCCTGAAGCTTTGAACTGTCAGCTGCTCCCGGTTTAATTACTTCCTGCAATATTTCAGACAAACAACAGCCGCGTCAAACTCACTAATGTTAGGGAAATAATTATCTCAGACTCCTAGATGTGACATACAGGACCAACCTTGACGTCTATTGTTCCTGTCCTTTAAGGACACAGGCTGCTTCAGCCAATAATGTTATTGTTCCTGTCCTTTAAGGACACAGGCTGCTTCAGCCAATAATGTTATTGTTCCTGTCCTTTAAGGACACAGGCTGCTTCAGCCAATAATGTTATTGTTCCCATTCTGTGACCGGTCAATACTAGGTCACAGATGGTCTTTGTTGTGGATGCACTGGGACACTTCCTTCTTTGTTGTTTGTGGACTCCAAGGTATGACATCTTCGAGGCCATAAGTGGCGGAAGCAAGTGACTCAGTGTGCCCAACTGTCTAAAGCTATCTTATCAAAACATGTTGACGACTCTCTCTGAAACCAGTTAAATGGGCTGACAAGAGAGAGGCGCTCCAGAATTGACGTGGCAACCACCCGTGCAGTCAGACCGTGGCTGCTGTGACTTGTGATGTGAATTCTCCGGCCGTACCTCTTAATAAATCATCAGTGCTCTGACATCAAAACTCCTGCTCTACCTTGTCTCCTTCCTGAGTCGGTGACTCCTCGAACATTGCTACACAGAAGTTTCCACTACAAATTGGCGTCACGAACAAAAAAGGACACCAACAAATCGGCAGAGCTGGTAAGTGATTTTCAAATCTACGTTTGAACATTGCCTTGCCAGAATCTGTGATTTACGGTGTCCTAAAATTACCTGTGAAACTGAGCAGTTGTGTTTCGTTTTGGTTACTCATGTTTGGAGAATAGCCTTAAAGACACACCTCAGCAAAGTGGAATTTCTGTATAACAGCAATGTAGAGATTTGTATTGAACAAATCGCCGAATTCTGGGGTTTTTAGCGGTCCAAAACAGTCGGTTTAACATAAGCAGCTTAGAGATACACCTCAGCCTAAAATCACAGTCTTGTCTATATCTTTCACTCACGTCACCACCATCCCATTAAAAAACGGGATGGTTTAAAAGCCCTCGCGATTTGTAAACAATTTCCTCCTACATTACTGGCTAAAAATTGGGACAATCACGAGGTGCGTGTAGTGCCGTGACGCGTCACGGCGCTCTACCCAGCTGGTTGGAGCAAGTCGGTGGCGGTCCGGGAGGCATACACTAAATTATAGGCTAATTGATCACAGGTGGGCAGTGATAGGAAGTGTAGAACGACACTGTTTAACACGGCGTCAGGTGTATAGAGCTGGTCGAGTAGGACTACTGTTGAGCTGCTGTTCTTGGGAGAGAAAGGGCATAAAAGAAGAAAAGTCTATGTTTCCCTTGGTCGGGGGAAAATAGCGCTATCAGGAAATGGGTAGTGTTGCAAGAGGATAGGTTAAAAGCCCTCGCGATTTGTAAACAATTTCCTCCTACATTACTGGCTAAAAATTGGGACAATCACGAGGTGCGTGTAGTGCTGTGACACGTCACGGCGCTCTACCCAGCTGGTTGGAGCAAGTCGGTGGCGGTCCGGGAGGCATACACTAGCTATTGCTTTTGGACGATACGATCTTAGCAACTTGTACAAGGGTGGGGCGCGCGCAGGTGCCCCATATACATTTTCTGCCCCCTCTGAAAACTCCTAAATTCGGACTAAATTGAGCAGAGTCAGTTTTGCTGGGACGCTGGTATTTGTTGAGAGTACATGTTTGTTTGTCCAAATTGCAGTGTTGATTTTATAACTAACCATAAACAAAATGGGTAATAATCAGTCCACAGCCAGGGTAAAATGAACTAAACTTTAGTTATCTCACCAAAAGTAAATGACTTGAGAAAATAAATAATATAAAGATGTAAAGCAAAACTCTGGTCGTATAAATGTGCTGCAAAATGAAAATAAATAGAAAAAAGAGTGTTTTTATGTCCTGCCTCTCAGTGTGCAGAGGAAAATGTAAACAAGAAGCACACTGTTCAGGGTGTGCGCTGTAGGTGTAAGAAGAAAAGAAGATTATATTGCTTTAAGAATCCATTCTTAAATGGTATTGCTGATATGTTAAGATATGTTTGTGACCTTGCATAAACCCTATGCCCCGTCCTGTGCCCCAAGACCCTCAGAGAGCTGCCTGAGGAGATCAGGGTTGCAAAATCTGTTTTTGTAGGTCAATGTTGTATTATTTGTTTCATTAATTGTTGTTGAAACCTTTTGTGCTGTTGCTGCAAAATGGAAACTTTATTGATTGTCTGTTCCAACTGGCCACTGGAATCAGATAATTAATATAAGTTGAAGTTCAATTACAGTTTTAAAAATAGTCTAACATTCTTTATTAAACTGCTTCAAATTATTTCTCGTATCAACCAATTGGTCTCCATAGACATTACTAAAAATTAAAATAGTTGTTAAACTACTGACAAGTTTTCTGAAACAGAGCTTATGAACAACAGGTCGCTGGTTAAGCCAGGATCAATATATTCGTTGAAGTTTTTTTATTGTGTGCATAATAAAATGTGTTAAATTAATTGAGCAATACTTTAAAAAGTATAATGTTGCAATCTCTTTAAAATAAGTAATTACAGTTAAAAAATAGATGTTGTTTTCCAAGGGCATCTTTCACAGGCCCACGCTTTGAATCATAACATGTCCAAGTCCAACAGAGATCAGTATCACTTTGTGTTGCAAGCCAAATTCAGGGGTTCTACTCGAGCCCAATTTTAAATACCATAAAGAAAAGTATTGAACCCAGCTCGAGCTAAATGTTAAATGTATTGAATTAATGTGCAAGCGTTTTGATTTATTTAAAGTGTTCCAGTCTAGCTTCCTTCGAGTTTAGTGTAAACAACATATTGGTTCTCATAACATTCTCACTGCTGTGCTGTCCCAAATGTTTTAAACCTTGGGAAGACAAACACACACACACACACACACACACACACACACACACACACACACACACACACACACACACACACACACACACACACACACACACGCACACACACACACACACACACACACACACACACACACACACACACACACACACACACACACACACACACACACACACACACACACACACACACACACACACACACACACACACACACACACACACACACAGGATGAGTTTTCACTTTATCCAAATTGTAAATTGTTGCCTTCTTTAAAGTTATTAGTAACTCAAGATTAATCATTAAATTAAATGTGGTACATAACATTAGAATAAATAAAATAACTTTGACTTGATCATTTTGTTCACAACATTAGACCTTGTCCTCTAATCTCTACTAGAATAAGATAAGTGTGCATGTTTGGGTGTTTTGAACACTCCTGTATACCTAATCTTGTTATCCTTTTCATTACAGAGCTGGGAAAATGGTGTATTGCTTAGATTCTGATCCGTGCAAGTCCAATTTGGACTGACTTTAGTTCTAAATGTTAATGTTAATTTGATTTCAACCCATAAGTAATTATTTAGATTAACTCAACATTTCACATGATGGATTAGTCTTCCACATTTTTCCCCCACTCATTTATTGTGCAATTAGGCCAATGGTAAAGAGAGACATTGATGACCTTGTGTCCCTTTGTTGGTACGTGGTTCTATTTGGTCTATGGCCTTGGACGGCTTCAAGAGTCAGCCAGTTCTACCCTGCTACCGCCCGGCTGAGTGCAGTCACAGAGATGCTATGGCTGCTCTACATGAAATGACATTAATGGTCTGGTCCGAGAATGGACACCATTCCCTGCTCCCAGAGACAATGCTCCTCAAACTGATACTGTCTCACGTGGGCCACTCCCCCCACCAAGCCATGAACTGAAAGCTTGACATCTGCTTTGAACACCTGGAAGCCTCCCGGTCACACCAGCACCAAACCCTTGGGTCAGTCAGATGGGACTAACGGCTTAACTTAGGGCATTTGGTTCAGAAATATGACTCTCGTTACCGTAGAGTGGGTTGTTTTAAGGCTATTCATACTGCTATGCAGAGGATGCCTGTAAAGTTGGCAAGCTGTTAAAAGCCCCTACTATTTTTAAAATAGGCCTAATATCAGGGGCCTCTTAGTTCTACATGTATTCACATTATATGACCATGTTTGCACCTGGTAAAACTAAAGGCTGCACGGTACTCAGGCTACAATACGACCATTCTGTTCTGCTCTAACGATTCAATTGACAGATTCTACATCAAAACAATTAGCTTTTATTGTTTCCAATGATAACGTCACCGTAAGTGGAGGAATGCAAACCTGTTTTCAAATGTAAGGTTTTGAATTTGTTTGACATTTCTCAGTAATAACACCCTCAGACACCACATTCCATTCATGCTATGCTATGCCATCAGTAATAACTCAGATGTTAGGGGGGATGAAGCTTTTCCTCCCAAATCAGAGATGCTTTGTTTTTCAACAAAGGTATACATTTCCTGCATAATATATGTTTCTTGTGAGGGAAATATTTTGTTGTGTGTTTGTACCAAAAAGCATTTTGTGTTTCACATAGGTCTGCTATAACTTAGAGCAGGGGTTTAAGAGTTTAAAGGTTAAAGGGTTAAAGGTTCCGCTTTCCTGTTGGGGGACTGTGACTAACTGCCAGAGGACTTTAACAGACTGTCTTTGTCTCTTAATCCATGTGTTTGTAATTATCGATCAGAAGACGCGCGAAATAGAGGCCCCTCCCGGATTCTCCGGTAGATCGTCTGTGTTTTCTGTGTAATGCTTTAGTGAGTTGGAGGGTTTTCTCATGGCATGTTGTGTAAACGCTCTGAGCTCACTCACGGCCGTTGGCTCTCATTAAACTCAGTGTTTGATATAAAGCGGACTCCAGCCTCCATTCCTTCCATCTACATTGCTGAAAAGAAAATCTCTCTCACAGATTGGCGTCACGGAACAGGCACCTTCAGATCTTTCAGACATTGGTGAGTACATTTCTATTTTGAGATTGACTCGCCAGCGTTTGAGATCAACGGTGTATTAAAATTACCTGAGAGAACTGAGCTGCTGCATTTTTTTGGGTTTCTCTACTCATTTACATCTGGAGGCTAATCTATAACCTCAGGAATCGGTGTCAAGGGGATATTGTCCTGGCCGATTTCCCCGTGTTTGTTGCTGGGACAGGTGTCTACGAGCAAACGCGGCTTATGTGAAAACTATGAGAATATTTGGGGCTAATGATAACCTAGGAATATCGAATTTCATCGATCTCCTCTGTGTGTGCTTCTTGGAATTAACTCACCAGGCAATTACACACAACAAATATTCAGAGAAACTTTTGAGAGATGCACCAGCAAAGTGGATTTTCTGAATTAGAAGCAATGTCGCAAGATTTGTATTTAAACAAATCGCCGAATTTAGGCTGTGTTTGCGCAAGATTTGTATTTAAACAAATCGCCGAATTTAGGAGTTTTCAGAGGATAAATAGCATTTCTGCGGAGGTGCCGATTCTCCGCCCCCTGGGGAGAGCTGCACGTAGGAAAAAGGAGCATACAGCATTATCCGCGATTATTGACGCTTTTGAACTAAAGAAAGTGCCCAATGTGTGGTTTGAGAATGTTGTATGAATTGCTGAATTTGGCTGTGTTTGCAGATACACGAGAATTATGAGGATAGAGGGCTCATAATTAGTGGCCCCTCTGAAAGTCTCCCTAATTCGGATTAAAATAGGCTGGAAGAGTTTTTGTCAGGCTGAGTTGTTGAGAGTTTTTATGTTTGTTTGTCTAACTGCAGTGTTTGTTTGTATAATTGTTTCGTGTTTGTTTGTCTACCCGCCGTCTTGTGCATGCGTTGTAACAACTCATAATGAATCAGTCCACAGCCAGGGTAACATGAACTAAAACTTCAGTTATTTCACCAAAATTAAATGACTTGAGAGAAATGAAACAATAATGTAAAGATGAAAAGCTCAAACAGCTCAATGTTGTATTATTTGTTTCATTTATTCTTAAATCTATGTATTATATGGTAATAATGAATAATAAAAAAAAACGTAATGTATTGAACACATTCCAAAACAAAGAAGATAAGACAGAACCAGACTCAGACATGAGGACTGGCTTATCTATAGCCAGTTGAGAAGCACTTGAGGTGCTTGGCTCTGTGAGGCCTGATGTACTTATAGGGTTCTGTTTTCTTCAAGGTTGTGTCTTCCTAGTCGAATGTACTTAATGTAAGTCGCTTTGGATAAAAGCGTCAGCTAAATGCAATATAGTCAGACAGTAATTGAAACTTTTGCGCTGTTGCTGCAAAATGAAAACCTTGTTGATTGTCTGTTTCCAACTGGCCACTGGAATCAGATAATTGATATACGTTGAAGTTCAATTACAGTTTAAATATAGTTTAACATTCTTTATTAAACTGTTTCAAATTATTTCTAGTACAATTGGTCTATACAGACATTACTACAATCCTAATAGTTGTCAAATACTGAGCTTATGAACAATAGAGGAAAGGTCGCTGGTTAAGCCAGGATCAATATACTTGTTGAGGTTTTATTGTGCACATAATAAATGTGTTTAAACGAATTGAGCAATTTTTTAAGGAGTATAATGTTGCAATTTGTAAGATAAGTAATTGCAGTTCAAAGGTAGATGTTGTTTTCTCCTTCTCTCGTTCACGAGCACACAAAATAAATCATAAACATTTCCAAATCCGAACAGACAGAGAAGTAAACTAAACTATTTTGCTCTTCATTTTTAAATGGGATTTACCGCTACATAACAGAAGACTTAATACAGGACTTAAAGAACGTTTTAAAGACAAGTCATGGAGAGGTTTGCATTTTGGACGGAATCTCCCCTTTCCTCTGCTCCTAAAATCCTGCACCCGAGGTCAATCACAGGCGTGACCTTTGGAGGGGCAGAGAATCTGAGCAAGACCACAGAGCGACCATTGGGGGTTTTATGGCCTAAAGGCACAAAGAGGAACATCTGGCTACCCCCAACCAAACAAACACACACACACACACACACACACACACACACACACACACACACACACACACACACACACACACACACACACACACACACACACACACACACACACACACACACACACACACACACACACACACACACACACACACACACACACACACACACACCACACACACACACACACGTGTAAGTGATTTACAGTTACTAAATCAGCCTACTATCACCTAAAGAACATATCTAGGATTAAAGACTAATGTCACAGCAGGATTTGAAAAAAAAAAAAAAAAAAAAAAAACTTGTCCATGCTTTTATCTTCAGTAGACTGGACACTGAAATGGTGTCTTCACAGGTCTCACAAAAAAAAAAAAATATATATTAGAAAGCTGCAGCAGATTCAGAACGCTGCTGCTCGAGTCCTCACTAACACTAAGAAAGTGGATCACATCACTCCAGTTCTGAAGTCTCTACACTGGCTTCCTGTGTGTCAAAGAATAGATTTCAAAATACTGCTGCTGGTTTATAAAGCACTGAATGGTTTAGGCCCAAAATACATTTCTGACCTCCTGCTAAATTATGAACCATCCAGATCTCTCAGGTCTTCAGGGACTGGTCAGCTTTCTGTCCCCAGAGTCAGAACTAAACATGGAGAAACAGCGTTCAGTTATTATGCTTTTAATTGAACTAGTCATATCTTAGACCGCACTGTAACTTTTATCCATGTAACTTCTCCTTTTTAATGTTAAATTGAACTAGTCATATCTTAGACCGCACTGTAACTTTTATCCATGTAACTTCTCCTTTTTAATGTTAAATTGAACTATTCATATTTTAAACTGCACTGTAATTTTTATCCATGTATTTGTCCTTTTAATGCTTATTTTATTAACTTTTCTTTTAATGCTTAATGTCTTTCATTTTTTGTAAGGCACTTTCAATTGCCTTGCGTTGAAAGGTGCTATATACATCTGATGGAGATGGATAGAGGCATTTATTTTAATTGTAGCAGTCAGATTGTGGTTCTGGCAGCATTGTTGAGCATTTTTCATAGATGTGTTTTCATGCCTCTGTGTAAGGCTTAGTCTTTCTATCTGTATAGCCACTGGTGTAACTAAGTTCATAAAGTCAACAGGTACTATACTTGAGCACTATTTTGAGATACTTGTACTTTATTTGAGTATTTAAATGTTTTGCCACTTTATTCTTCTACTTCTACAGTTCAGAGGTACATGGTGTATTTCTACTCCGCTACATGTATTTCATACCTTTTAGTTACTTTACGGATCTGGATGAATGATGTGAAATCTAATCAAGTGTTAAATCAGACTTTAGTTCCACCTGGAGTAAATCCACCAGCTACCCTGCAGTCTACAAAGTACTTCAGACTAGCTGCACCTTCACCAGCTTTGAGAACACTTTGATGATAAATCATTATAAAACACATCATATATTCTGAAATGGACCAATCTGCACAACGACTGTCGCTATTTCCACTATATTTTGATGAGAATACTTTTCTACTTTCACTTGAGTAACATTTTTAATGCAGTACTCTTGCTGTAACATAGTATGCATACACTCTGGTACTTCTACTCAAGAACAAGCGGCTGCAGATTGTCACGTAGTGATCGTCTTCTTAAATAGGACATCTTTGATAATAGATTCTGGCCTATCAGAATCGAGGTGGCGGCGTGGTGTTGTTGCAGGAAGTCCCGACGGAGAATAATTTTGCGGTAACACATCTCGATATACATTGATACAACATTACGTGTTGATAGAACTCATCACATAATGAAATAGGACCCCACGGTTTGATGATTGATAGGTGTGTGGGCTGTCTTCCGTTTTCACACACAGGACAGTGGGGGATCCACGAATGTAAAGTAATTCACACAGCCTTTTTTCCTCTGTGAGGAGCAGCAGGTTCAGCTTCATTTAAATATGTCGTGTAGTAATAGATGGACTTATTTTTTCATCTCAAGAGAATGTGTATTTTATGTTAGTATTTCAAAAAAAAATCCCCCCAGACAGCGCCGCTGCGGGGTTGGGTTTTCAGCATGTCAATTTTGTCACACAAATGTGCCTTTTATTTCATACAGTTCCATTTGGATTGAGACAGGGAAATAATCCAAACCTCATGCGTGGCGTTTCACCGTCAAGGGGGCGATATAGCCATCTGTATGTCAAATATGTCTTATATGTCTTAAATGACATGATGAATTGGAAATGGGGGACCCTGATGTAAACAAGACGAAAGTCTTTCTCTGGTCTGCATCCCCTTGACAATTGTATTTTTTGAGCTGTACTGTACCCAATATACAAGCTGTTAATAAACTTTTCAATCAATCAATCAATATGTAATTACATTTCAAATACTGATTTGAGCCCCACCACTGTATGAGTTAGCCCTACCATAGATTACCCAAAAAAAAAAAAAAAAAAATACTCAGGAGCTGATACGTCAATTAATTGCTTATCATGACAGGCACACAATAAAACAGTGGAAACAAACATGTGTTTGACTTTCATTAGTGAATGACACTGTGTGCCCTTTTATAGTCTGAGTCCAATATTGTGCATTTATATATATATATTATATACATATCCTACATATATGCTAAGGTCCCGCTACTGACACGATAGCAGTCATTTCGTGCGCATGTGTGTAATTAAACCCATGATATCGAAATCTCAATCCAGCCAGGTACCCAGAGTTGGCAACCTTGCCCATGCCCCAAATAATATTTGTATTGCAGATCTACATGAATCACACAAACGACCTAGTTTGGATTCAAAAGGTGACAAGTTTGCATACCTGCTTGTCATCCATTTCATTACAGAGCTGGGAAAATGGTGTATTGATTAGATTCTGATCCGTGCAAGTCCTATTTTAACTGACTTTAGTTTCTAATATTAATGATAATTTGATTTCATCCATAAGTAATTATTTCCACATGATGGATTAGTGTTCCACATTTCCCCACTAATTTCTTTTATGATTGAGCCACTGGTAAAGAGAGACATTGATGATCCTGTGTTCCGTTTGTTGTCTATGGCTTCGGACGGCTTCACTAAAAGTCACCCAGCTCTGCCCTACTACAGTCCGGCTGTGTGCAGTCACAGAGATGCTATGGCTGCGCTACATGACATTAATGGTCTGGTCCGAGAATGGACACCATTCCCTGCTCACAGAGAGAATGACATTCCTCAAACTGAACTTTACAGCCGTTGAGACTGTCTCACATGGGTCTGCTCCCCCCCACCGAGCCATGAACTGAAAGCTTGACGTCTGCTCTGAACACTTGGAAGCCTCCCTGTCACGCCAGCTCCAAACCCTTGGGTCAGTCAGATGAGTCAAACGGCTTCACTTGGGCACAGGGGTCAGAAATATGACTCTCGTTACCACAGAGTGGGTTTGTTTGTTTTTTAAGGCTATCCATACTGCTATGCAGAGGATGCCTGCAGGTTGGCAAGCTGTGAAAAGCCCCTACCATTTTAGTATAGGCCTGTTGTCAGGGGCCTGTTACTGTCTACTACATATATTCACATTATATAGACCATGAGGCTGCACGGAGCTTAGGCTAAAAATACAACCATTCTGTTCTGCTCTAAAGATTCAATTTATAGATTCTATATCAAAATAGTTTGTTCTTATCGTTTCCAATGATGACGTCACCTTAAGTGGAGGAATGCAAACCTGTTTCAAATGTAAGGTTTTGAATTTGTTTGACATTTCTCAGTATAGACACCCTCAGACGCCCACTATCATTCATGCTCCTTCAGTGGTGACTCAGATGTTAAGGGGGTTGAAGCTGTTCCTCCCAAATCAGAGATGCTTTGTTTTTTTGTTTTGTTTTTTCAACAAAGGTGTGCATTTCCTGCATAATATATGGTTCTCACAATTGTTTTTGTTAGTTGCGCACAGCTGATACTGAGTTTTCTCGACTGATGGATTATGACCTCTACCATGCTTACATGGACTTCTATGTTTTATTTCATGTCTAACTGAAGTAAGAGACAATAGAGAGAGCTGTGGACGAGAGAATAGAAAGAGGAGAATAGAGAGAGAGAATAGAGAGAGATGTGGAAGAAAGAATAGAGAGATGAGGATAAGAGAGAGAATAGAAAGAGAGAATAGAGAGAGAGAATAGAGAGAGATGTGGAAGAAAGAATAGAGAGATGAGGATAAGAGAGAGAATAGAAAGAGAGAATAGAGAGAGAGAATAGAGAGAGATGTGGAGAGAGAGAATAGAGAGATGAGGATAAGAGAGGGATAGAAAGAGAGAAGGAGTTATTTGCAAGTTGCGTGCTGATACTGAGTTTTCTCGATTAATAGCTTATAGACGATACCATGTTTAAATAGACTCCTACGTTGTTATTACATTATGTGACATATGTAAGAAAAGGGAGGGGAGAGTCAATTATATTTGAGTAATTGATCTCATATTGAAACATTCATTTCTCAAACCTATGTTTATGGAAGAGGAAATGTACTTCTGATAAACTAATCTTTTATCAAACGGTAAATGGTGAATTAATATAATATTTAGAATAATTGAGAACGGGTTATACCCACAGGGGACTAGCTCACATTTAACTTAAATAACATTTCTCTGCTTTGGACTGATGAGTATATATGATTCTTGCATGTTAAATGACTAACACAAACCTTACATGTATGCATGTGCATGTGTCAGGAAGGCTCCCAAATAATTCTGAGGGGCCTATCCTATTTTTGTAATTGAATGATAATGTGCTAATCCATTACTTTGAGTTGTCTGCACCCAGGAAAACATCTCTATGAAGTGTTTAACCCAATCACTAGGACAGCTCTGAAGGTCAAGGGTCAGAGAGAGAGGGTCACACCCTCTGGCTGCAGAGAGCACCCCCAGCCACGGGCAAGGAGGCACGAGGTCTTCGAGATGAGAGGATTCTAATCTTCAACTTTCTGATGGGATGGGATGCTTCTTCATCTTTCTGCTCGGGGGGGGGGGGGGGCCAAACAGACAACTCTGCAGGACGAGCGAGGGCTTCAGAGGCTCCATGGTTCTTGGAAGGGCAGATTTCTTCCTAACCTCTCCCATCACGGGGGTGGCATCTGGATGTGCCACTTGGAATAGGCTCTGCTCTCAAGCAGATAGCAGAAGGAATGCAGGCAGATGAGCCTCTGGTTCACTGGGAGATCATAAAGTGCTCACTGAATGAGCCACAAAAGCAGAGCAATTGGGGGGTTTGAAATATGGTGCTCTGGGGAAGAAGAGTTTTGAGCCAATCAGCACCTCAGTGCTAATCTACAGTATCAGGATGCCTTCACACACCAGACATTCTGTGTCATAAAGAGAGGAGGAGAACGAGTCAGGAGGACATGTTCTTCGAGCTCTTGTACAAAGATAACATTTGAATTGAATGACCATATGATTACAGATGTACAATTAATGATTGTTTTTATATTTCCGATGAACAGATATGTGTTACATAGTGGTGACAAATATATTTTGTCAGATCAGATTACACTTTCACACTAAACAAATAATTAATTGTCAGATCAGATTACACTTTCACACTAAACAAATAAATTAATTGTCAGATCAGATTACACTTTCACACTAAACAAAATAAATTAATTGATATTTTCAGATTTATAAGGTATTGAACAATAAGATATTTCTAATATTATAACAGACAATGTTACTATCCTTAATCATTACCAGGTAAAATGTACAACGAGGAAACCAGATTACCAGGTTCCCAATCCAGGTGCTACTGCATGCTACATTTAGATAGAAAAACAAATGTTCTATCCACTCCACTTAAATACTCAGCAGGTGATGTAGATTTTTCAAAAAGGCCTTAAATCACTCCTTTTAAACGAACTAAAACTAATTCTGCAGCAAGTTTAATGTTAGACTACGCACATGAACACAATATTAGCAACTGTTTGCTGTGCCAAAATATGCCAGAATCTATGCATTCTCCCATGTTTAGCCCAATTCCTTTCACGAAAGCTGGTTTAGTGAGCTGAACATAGCATCCAGAATTAGCGAGGAGGCTGAGGATTGGTACAACTTTTCCCCACAGACAATCTGGCAAAACAGTACGAGGGCCTAGTCTCTCTCATTGTTGATACAGTAAATACAATTACCTGCCTGACGGTTTCAAACGAATAGATGTTTTGACTTTTCTTTCCTCAGGTTGTTGAAATAAAATGCCTAACTTTTCCTTTTCAGATGTTAAACAAATGTATTTGAATAAATGTATGTAGTAAAGTGCCTTACTCTTGAATAAGTGTATTGAAGTAAACGAAAAGTAATGCTAAAGATTGAGGACACTGTACCTTTACAGATTACAGATTGATCGATTCATCACTGTGAATTTATACCTTAACTGTGAATTTTTAACTGAATCCCTATTGATTCTGATTTTATACCTCAATTGGATTTCTTATAATCCTACATTCTAATTGTGTTTTAATAAGTAATTGCCTTGAAGTAAATCTTTAAAGATGTAAGCTGAATTTGAATTTGTGTTTGATGAATGAGATTAACTGAGGGATAAATGATAAAAGATCTTGTTTTTGAAACATATATTTTACTATTATATTTTTGTATTGCATATGTGTTATTATTGTGCTTTTTGACAAAAGAAATCAAACACTGAAGAAAGATGATTTTTCTATTATGGTTGTCTGTATCAACCATTGTGATTGGCTGTTCCAATCTTATTATTCTTTTGATGTGATTAATGTAATGAGGAATCCACCCAACTCTGAGGACGTTTTATTTGATTCAAGTAGTGACTGAAAATATTCTTAGACTAATGTTAATTGGTTATCAATGAATTGATAAAAGCGTGGATCTGTGAGGGAAATATTTTGTTGTGTGTTTGTACCAAAAAGCATTTTGTGTTTCACATAGGTCTGCCATAACTTAGAGCAGGGGGTTAAAGGGTTAAAGGTTCCGCTTTCCTGTTGGGGGACTGTGACTAACTGCCAGAGGACTTTAACAGACTGTCTTTGTCTCTGAATCCAGGTTCTTGTGATTATCGATCAGAAGACGCGCGAAATAGAGGCTCCTCCTTGATATCTGTGTAGATTTGCGCTGTGTTTCTGTGTAATCTTCAGTGTTGGCTGGGGAATCACATGATGAAGTCGTGTGAGAACCCTGCCAATGCTCCCGGCCGTTGGCTCTCATTAAACTCAGTGTTTGATATAAAGCGGACTCCAGCCTCCATTCCTTCCATCTACATTGCTGAAAAGAAAATCTCTCTCACACCCATGTCAAGTGTGGTGCCATACCGTGTAATAAAAGAGTAGTATATTTATACTTTTTACTCACTACATTTATTTTACAGACTTAGTTACTGGTCACTTTGCAGATTTAGTTTTAAATTAATATATGTTATTATAGGTTAAGTTAGCCAGTGTGTGTATAAGACAATTCAAATAAACCCCACCTTTACCAAGTCCAACATTGAAGTTATGAACATATCAAACATGAATAATGATAATACAATTATATAAACTATATGGTGCTTATTTGTGTCATTCTGTATGGAGGAGTACTTTTACTTTTGGTACTAAGAGTATATTTTGATGCTAATTCTTCTGTAGCTTCACTGAATGTAGCCCTGCAGAGTATTTGTATTATTTACTTCAGTAAATCATCCGATTTATTTTTCCACCCCTGGATTCAACATTATGGCATTGACAACCGTGTCCTTGCATGACCTTTTCCACCACAGTCCAAAGTATAGAGACTAACTGATAACTTGATTCCTTTAACTTTTTACAGCAGACTCATAAAAAAACATGCTGCACATCTGAACAAAGTATTGTGAAAACAAATTAACATTTCGTTTCTGGTTTGGCTAGTGTAAGAATTCATAATGAGGGAATAAAACTGCTACATTCTTCATATTTGTATTACCTCTATCGGGATGATTGCATCGCGCCAATCTTGAGTCAGGTTTTCC
This sequence comes from Pseudochaenichthys georgianus, assembly GCF_902827115.2. Classification (NCBI taxonomy): domain Eukaryota; kingdom Metazoa; phylum Chordata; class Actinopteri; order Perciformes; family Channichthyidae; genus Pseudochaenichthys; species Pseudochaenichthys georgianus. Next base: position 15,120,579 of record NC_047506.1, read on the forward strand.
TCAGGAATCAGGCAGTGGTGTCTGGGAATGTCTGTCAGGAAGACAACAGAGAAAGCGCCCAATCCATTGGGCACGATGCTGGCACAGAGCAGGAAGAAGACAACCTGCTGGAAACGTCCCCACTGACCCAGAAAAGCAGTGGACTCATCGTAATCCTTCATAGCCTGAGTATTAAAGGTGGGGTAGGTACGTTTCAGAAACCGGCTCGAGTGCACTCAAATTTGAAGTACACAGTCGAAAAGAATCTGCCCCTTCCTTCAGACTTCCTTACAGAGCACCTCCTCCAACACACATGAACTCGCACATGACTTAGGTTGGCTATATAGTTCAGGGGAATTGTAAACCATACAAACAGATAATTACCTGTCCAAGAGAAAAAGAGCGACCACGGCGTCAGATTTCAACTCGGTGTGTATGGGGGTTATTCCCTATTTTTATTCAAGAGCGTGGTATTTAAATTTGAGAGCATACTTTATTGATTTCCTTCAATCAAACCCTGTCATCGCACCAAAGACAAACCAAAGAGTAAACGCCCTTACGGGACGCTGTAATAAGTAAAGCGAACGCACCCGCAAGGACACCTGGCCTCCTATTGGTTGAGGGATTTTGACAGGATTGTTGCATAAATGTTTCGAGCGCGCACAGAATAAATCTGAGAGCAGAACAAATCTGTAAGCAGCAATATATCTGAGTGCAAGCCAGGCCCGGTTCTACGGGGGTGCATAAGGGTGCATTGCACCCTCAGTTGAGTCGTTATGCACCCTCATTTGAAAAATGAAAAGTAAAAAAAAAAATGAAAAGTGAAAAAAATGAAAAGTGAAAAATATTACATTTTGCCTACTATTACTAACAATAGTAGTAATAAGAAGAAGAAGAAGAAGAAGAAGAAGAAGAAGAAGAAGAAGAAGAAGAAGAAGAAGAAGAAGAAGAAGAAGAAGAAGAAGAAGAAGAATATAGTTGAAAAAATAAATTGTAATTGTGGTTGAATAGCATTGTCTGCTGCATTTATTTGATCAATTTAAACGGTAAGTAACGTTATTATGTCAGGTGCGCGTGACCTGTGCCGCTGCACATTCATCATCTGCAAGGTGCTTACACAGCAGTCAATGATGGATCAGAAAATGGTTAAAACAACCAGCCCTTATCGCCAGCATACACTGCATCTACTGCAGGTAATAACAGTTCAGATCATGGGGACATTACGTTACTGTCGTGGACACACTAACGTCCTCCTGCCCGACTCGCCGGCTTTGCCCGCCTCGCCCACAGAGCGGAGCAGCCACAGCCGTCTTCGTTACCCCAAACACGCCACCCCTCGGCGGCCCGCAAGTGCCAGAGGACCTCTGCAAAACAGAGCCTGCCCAGGTATATTTAAAAAAGTCCCAACTCGCCTGTACAGTGGGGTGAGGCGCTCATTTTGCAGCTCATGGTTTCAAAACAGAGATTGGCTGGAATATTCATGTAAAAAAGATGCCATCTTCTGCTATGCATGTAGACATTTCGGTTCAAGTAAGTCAGATGCCTTCACCACAACTGGCTACAACAACTGGCGCCATGCTCTTATAGGCTACGTGATAAGGGACTGGGAAGGCATAATCAAGCAAAGAGCACATGATCCATAGATCTCTTAATGTTGCTCTCAAAGTGCACCAGATTGATGGTTTTAACTTCAATATTTAAAAAAAAATCTTCCCGGGGAGCATGCGGAGGTGAGGACCCCCATAGAGGGTGTTAGGTACACTCCCCACTTATAAAAATAGCACTTTACCACTGCACCCTCTCTAATCTCAGATGCACCCTTAGTCATTTGTTCTGGAACCGGGCCTGGTGCAAGCGTACAGTTTGAGCAGAAGCAGAGCAATTATAAGTGCAAGCAGGCACTATTTGAGTGCAAGGACAGGGTTTGAGGGAAATAAATACATAAAGTATGCTCTCAAATTGAAATACCAAGCTCTTGAATAAAGATAGGGAATAACCACCATAGGTGTGTTCCATCAGTAGTCGCCATCGTTGAAAAGCAACTCAATATTGACTCTGGTTTGAATTCTCCTAGTTTCCACTTTGTTTTTGTTCCTAATTTGCTCTGTTACATTATTTCTTTTGCCACCAGTAGACGATGTTGAACCTAACTCTGCCATGGTGAAAGTGGCCGCCTGTTGCTGGCGAGTCATTGAAGTACTGCTGCAATGCACGCCCAATGAGGGCACGAGATACATTTGTGCATGCACGAGATGGAAGGCTGACAGACAGGGCGGCAATCGTACTTTTTACAGTATTACAGGTTCCACAGATGAATTTTTTTGTATGGATTTTTTGTCAAAGCACTTAAGATATTCATTGCTATCGGGATGTTTAGAGTATTCCATGGAATATAACAAAAAGTGTATCTCGAGCCGGTTTCTCAAACTTACCTACCCCACCTTTAACTGTTTCCTCCACAGCTTGCAGAACAATTCTTTTCCAACTCAACAGAATGAAGACATACAGTTTGCAGTCTCTTAAACTGTGAGATAGCCACGCCCTTTACTAGATAACCATGCATGCCAAAAGAAATAAAAAGGAAGAATTTTACAGAATTTCTCAAGCAATAATTTCCCCTTAGGTCTGCCGTTTAATATCTATTTAATGTTGTTATAACTTGCTTTTATTACTGGCTAGTACAGTAAAAGTATTTGCCTTTCATCTGAAACATTCCTTTGCTGCAACACTAATCTTTTCCTAGTCATAGCTGACAGGAAACAAGCATGTATAAGCCACATTGCTACACATATTACAATTACTTGTATATAGACTCTTCTTGCAGTATTTATATTCTATTGTATTTGTATTTACTTGCACTATTTTATCGTTTTATTGTGTTGCACTGTTGGAGGAGCCTGTGACCTAAGATGTTGACATATCTGCACTATGTACAAATGACAAAAAAAGCCTTGAATCTGTTTTTTATTATCCTTATCAGGTTATGTATTACAAAGGTCGAAAACGGTATTAGTTTATGGATGCAAGTTGTTGCTGACAAAGCAAAACATGTGAACTGTGCAACTTTTGTCTAGTGAACATGTTGTGCTGTTCTCTGATGTTAGGTTCATCTTTCACGGCAAAACATGAATTCACATTTAACAGGTACCCTTATAACAGTAATAACGGAAACCTGTCTCTGTCTAGACAAATGCCAGAAATGACTTTAGCCATATCCAGTCTGAAAGTTCACTAAGTCAAAAGGTCAGGTTATTTATTACTATGGCTAAAACAATGTTGGGAATGCAAAAGCTTGTTGACTGGTCACTTGCATTTCCACAATACACAGCGTTAAATGTGTGGGGTTTTTTGCATTAAAAAAGGTAACAGACCTTTTGCATTCTATCATGAAATTAATGTATGAAATGAAAAAAAAGTTGCAACAGTTATTTGACATTTTACAAAACTTGTGTTATTAAATATCATTGTAAGGATCTTTTCTGATTCCCTTTTAAGTTTTCATTCAACCATTCAAAATCACAAACTGACATTAAGAATCAGGTGCTTAACGAAATCTACTAAAACAAAGTACTTAATTATCTACTTTTTCAGCTTTTATACACAAAAGTGCAGGGAAGGTATGCAGATTTAGAACACTATCTGTGAGATGAGAAGG